>NC_034013.1:8896687-9237153 GCF_000346465.2 Prunus persica | reverse complement strand
TGGAATGTCTACATTGTAACCAAGCCTTTTCCCTACCTTTCTTAAGTCCACCAATGATAGAAAATCCTCTACAACATTATCCAAGTAACAAACTTTTCCATTTTTATACTCCCCACTTTCCAACACACCCCCACGGTGAAGTTCTAAACTACAGTTTTCATGGTTACCTGCACAGTAAACCAGGGTCAAAACAATGCTAAAACACACATACCTGTTTTGGAATCATAAAATCAGACAAAACCATATTTTAATTCAATGTTCTGCACCAAAACCAAAATATACAGTACACGGTTCATTCAATTTTTTAATTGCTATGGAATAACTTCAGTCCATTTGGTGTGAGGCATAGATAGAAGACAAGAAGAGATAAAAAAAACCCTAAGTGTTGTAGTCAAGGACAGTATAAAGCAAAGTGTGTAAGGAATCTTTAAAAGCTATGGACCACGCATATGAAAACAAAACCAACTGATACGTATTCAAACAGGCAGAATCACTTACTGTATTTAGGAGCAACACCACCCCAACGGAAGTCAAACTCTTCCATCACTATCAGCCAAAAGGACGAAAAACCCAACTATCCCTAAAATGAAACCCTAATCTTTAACTATACCCCTGATCAACCCCAAATTTTGAAGCTTACACAGAAAATTTCTCACTCACTCAGTCACTACTGCAGCAAATTTAACTCCAATGGCTGCCTCAAAAGGGATAGCTCACCGTATGCAACTCCAATGGATGCCTTAGAAGGGATAGTTCACGTGCTTTCCCCATTTCTTCAGCGCTAAATTGGATTTGTTTCATTCAAAACGACGAAAAGTCGAAGATACCCCGAACAACAAGAGCACGTGACACTCACATGGTTAATCTCGACGGATTCTGTTACGGCAAGACCTAATTGCAACTGATTGTCTAATTAAAGGATTTCATTGCCTCAAAAATTAATTCACAGACCCAATTGCAATTGGGGCCATAGTTCAAGGACGTCTATAGTAATTAACCCTTAATATTGGTGAATACTAAGAACGAAAATCATTTGACACAGAGGGGCTGGGCTTGATGGCGGGGGCGGGCCATTTCGGTTGGCGCCAGTTTCGTGACCGGTCGTGGCCAGTGGCAATGGCTATGGGGGGAGGGGCGGTCGGCTGGAGAGAAAATGTCGGGGGATAGGGGTTTCGCGGGGAGCGAGAGAGAAGAGAGAGAGGTTTTAAAAAAATCTGATTTGGCAAATCATCATTTTGTCCCTCAACGTATTTTGATCGTATTTTCTTCAATACGACTCGGATTTGGGCCCACTACGTGTCTACAGACTCATTTCGTCATGCCCTACGCAACGATGAAAGCGGAATGTCAAAATTCCTTCCAGGTAAAAAAAATCAACTTTAAATCTAATAAATTATTCTAGGGGTATAATTGTCTTTTCCTAGTATAAATTAATAATTAAAAATAAATTTAGGATCGGGTTATTACGTACAAAACAGAAAGGGGGGGGGGGGGGGGGGGGTTGGGGGGTTAAATTAAATGAGATTATTTTCTATGCTTAATGTAACCAAACTCTAATTTTAACAAGATCAACAAATGTGATTAACAAAGTGTAATTTAATATGGTGACAAACACTGGGGTTTTTGAAATCCACCCTAATTCTATGCATGTTTATGGATACTCAAGTTATGAATTTTAGATACATTGATGAAGATGTTTGCAATTAAGACCGGGTTTACTGGTTTAAGACACATTGATTCTCTCTAAGATAAGTAAAGTTTGTGTTTAGTGCTACAATACTTATGTTTTCTACACAATCAATCTAGGTGCGTTTAGTACTTCGATTTAATCATGTAAAGAAACCTATTAAGTTTGAAGAGAATATGAACATCACAAGAACCTTAATAGTATGGTGTTTACATTAGGCATTCAAGAAACCAATTCACATGAATGATTCTTACTACATCCATTAGTTGCTTAGGAAAACATGAAGATACCTATGATCCCAACATTCTAAAGAAGCATACTTTCAAGGGTGATCAATCAAAGAAAACACACATCAAGGATAGATTAATTTAGTGAAGAGGAATTCATCAACAACATCTAGAAATCCATAAACTCATGCATCAAAACAATAGAGTAATCGAAGTGTTAGCATTTTGCAAGCTCACACTTCAGAGGGATTAGCTATCTCAAAGCACGTGCCCTCTCTTTTTATGTTCAGGGCTTCAACCTAAGCCTTAGCTATGGGGTTTAGTTCCTCATGTTCATAGTAAATACAACTTAAAATAAAACAAGAAAGAAGTTACAAATTTTGTGAAGATGAAGGCACAAGATCTTCAATGGTGGAAGAGTTCTTCTCCTCCTTCGTAGCCTCCTTGCTTGGCTGCTGCCCTTTGCTCTCCTCTCTCTCCCTTGTTTCAAAAAATGCAAAGTGTAGAAAATGTTGGATGTCTCAGCCGATCCCCTTCCTTACTTGGCTGCCTCTCTTCTTGCTAACTCACACATCAATATTAAACTCCACCTTTGCTAAAGTTCTTTGGCCCTTCTCTCGACTTTCATCATTTTCTTTGACTTTTAACAACTTAAAAGGGATCCAATAACCATCAGAAATCCTACCTTATTTAAGTAAAATATTGTTACCAAGTGGTGTGGTAACAATTAGAAAATGGAGGGTAACATCCAATTGAAGTAAAACTGGCCCAAAACAGGCTTCCAGAGCTAGTATCAATGCTGGATTGGTTTAAAAGGCTATACTTATTCAATAGAGCTAAATTTCGGATATGTTGTAGTTGACATCCATTGAAACAAGTTTCATGAAGAACTTTACTGCATCTGAGCACTGAAACATGCTGATCCAAAGCTAAGGAGTTGACCTACGAAAATGAGCAAAAATAAAATTTACATTCAATAATCCTTTTAGCTCATATTTCTTTCAACCAAGGTAAAACTTATAAAAACACAAAAAGGAAGTATAAATCTATAAATTGTCAAGAACTAACTCAAAACATTGGGTGAATGACATGATAAATCATATATAAAAATGAACCAAACAATTTTACTTTGAAACTTTTAAGGTTTATGTGAGTTTTAATTTTGGGGGTATTTGTGTCTTTTTTTCTGCTATATTTGAATTTTTTTAAATATAGAAACTGATATTTATGAAAGTATGGGTCAAATTTTGGCTTTTTATTTTTATTTTTAATATTTATAAATTTATAAAAAGGTGCAAATTTATTTGGATTTGATGTTCTCCTCCAGTTTAGTTTGCAGATATTAAGTATTATTTTATTAACGGAGAGGAAGATTCTAACTTAAAAATATCTTTCAACATTGAGAAGAAGAATACAACTAGATTTGATATAGATAATTTTTCTTATAGTGTGAGTACTAAGAACAAAAATCGTTTGAATTGCAAAACTTAGAGTCCCTACAGAAAAACTGTTAAGTCTGTGTTGGTCTTATACACAACACTTTCTAAAATGATGGAGTAAATTAAAAAGGCAAACAACTTTTTTACCATATCTAATTAACAAAGGAAATCAAGAACCAGTGCAACAAGATAAATCGCAAGATATCACTACTAGTGAAAATGAGATGAACCACATAACGCTGCTGTGTTTCTACTAAAATATGAATAGTTTGAATACTTTAGGTTAAATGTATTTTTCTCCATAAGGAGGTATATATAGGAGTTTACATGAGTGCTTTACAAGGAAATAGATATAGTAAACAATTAGGAGAATATCTCCTAATTATACAAGAATATGTCAACTATATAAAATAAGAAATTAATTCCCCTAATTAATTAAGGAAATGAATCTCCTTGATTAATTAGGATAGCTCACGTCAACACTCCTCCTCAAGTTGGTGCATATACGTCACCAATACCCAACTTGGTAAGTGAGTCATAAAACACTCTTTCACAGACAGCTTTTGTTAAGACATCCGCCAATTGATCTTCTGATTTTACGAAAGATAGACAGATGATTTTGTTCTCAATTTTTTTCTTTGATGAAATGTCTATCCACCTCAACATGTTTGGTTCGATCATGTTGAACTGGATTATGAGCAATATTGATAGCTGACTTGTTGTCACAATATAACTCCATTAGCTTTTCTAATTTGAAACCCAATTCTGTTACGAGTCTTCTGATCCATAATAATTCACAGACTTCTTGAGCCATTCCTTTATATTTTGCTTCTACACCAGACCTCGAAACCACATTAAGTGACAAGGTTACCCCTAACAAATGTAAAGTAACCCGATGTAGAGTGTTTATCTGTAATGGAACTAGCCCAGTCAGCATTTGTATATCCAATAACTTCAAGATTTCCATTCTTGGAGAACATTAGTCCCTTTCTAGGGGTTGACTTTAAGTACCTTAAGATCTGATCAACTACATTCCTATGAGGAGCATTAGGAGAATGCATAAATTGACTAACCACACTTACAGCGTATGCAATACCTGGTCTTATGTGTGCCAAATATATCAACCTTCCAACAAGGCGCTGGTATTGTTCCTTATTGGTAGGCACCTGGTCCATGTCTTCACACAACTTATGATTCATCTCAATGGGTGTGTCAGCATGCTTGCATCCAAACATTCCTATTTCAGTCAGTAGATCCATCACATATTTCCTTTGAGACAATATACCAGTTTTTGACATTACTACTTCAATTCCGAGGAATTATTTCAAAGCTCCTAAATCCTTCATCTCAAATTCTTGAGATAAATACTTTTGTAGCTTTTGTTGCTCTCCTGTGTCGTTCCCAGTTACGACCATGTCATCCACATAAACAATTAATGCAATAATTTTTCCTTCATCATGCTTCAAGAACAGGGTATGATCTGAATTACTTTGAGTGTATCCAAATTCTTCATGGACTTAATAAATCTCCCAAACCTTGCCATAAGAGATTGTTTTAACCCATATAATGATTTTTTGAGCTTGCAAACGTGATTTTTCTTGTCAGGAGCTATATTACATAATGGTGGTAAATTTATGTATACCTCTTCTTCCAAGTCTCCATGTAAAAAGGCATTTTTACCATCAAATTAATGTGGTGACCAATCTAAATTTGCTGCTAGAGACAATAGGACTCTGATAGTGTTGATCTTGGCTAATGGGGTAAAGGTCCCTTGGTAATCCATCCCATATCTCTGTGTGTACCCCTTCGCCACCAGTCTAGCTTCTTATCTTTCAATGGATCCATCTGCATTGAGTTTTACAGTATAGATCCCCCTGCATCCCACTGTCTTCTTTTCATGAGGTAACGGCATGAGCTCTCATGTGACATTCTTCTGGAGGGCTCGTATTTCTTAATTCATGGCTTCTTTCCATTTTCAGTCTTCTAGTGCTTTATTCAAACTATTTGGGACAGATATATTGGCCAACTGCTTCACAAAGTGTATATGTGACTCTGCTAATCTGCTTAGAGATATAATTATTGATAGGGTATTTCTCTTTCGCTTTAAGTTCTACTTCACACTGTACTTGAGGTTTACCACGATTCTTCCTTTCTGAAAGCTGATATATAAAGGTATCTGTGTCATTTATGCTTTCTGAAATCAAATCATCATGATATATTTCATTAGCATTATCAGTTCTAGGGGGAGATATTACCCGAATGACTTCCTCAGAAGGTGATTGGTGTGGTACTAGAGCTGAAGGCGGGTCCGGAGAGGGCAAAATCTCAGAAAATATTTCAACTTCCTCCTCTTGATTTTGGTACTGTGCAGTCGACTGGTCGTTTTCCACTGGCGACATAGCCTCAATGTTCGGCATTTGGACATACGGGCTCCGCCTGTGAAGGAATAAAAGAAGGCGACCGGTCGTTTTGGAGGGGCAACCAGTCGCTTTGATGTTGAATTCCTTCCGTTGTGAAAAAGTCTAGAAAATTCAAGGTGTTTGGCTGTAGATTCTCCTCATGTGCTTCTGAAAAATATATATTGTATTTCCAGAACACTACATTTATGGAGGTATATACCTTCTGACTTAGAGGGTGATAACATCAGTGGCCTTTCTAATGAGGGGCATAGCTAATAAAAACACACTTTTTTACGCGGGGATTCAATTTGTTGTGTTGGTGATCATGTAAGTGTATGAATACAACACAGCCAAAAATTCATGGTTCAAGGTTTGGGGTAGGAGGTATTTGGAGATGGTGGTGAAGTGTTTGAAGAGGAATTTGGAAATTCAAGATACTTGAGGGAATTATATTTATAAGTTAAGCTATAGAGAGGACGCCCTCGCCCCAAAAAGAGCAAGGCATGTTGGCACCAAATAAAGATGCACGAATGACTCCCAATAAATGTCAGTTTTGTTGCTCAGCCACCCTATTTTGTTGGGGAGTATATGGACAAGAGCATTGATGTATGATGTCATGATCCTATAAGAATTGTTTGAGATCATGATTAATAAATTCTCTGTCATTGTCAGAACGGAGAAACTGTATTCGGGCATGAAACTGAGTCGTCACCATTTTATGGAACTATTGAAACGTTAAACTGACTTCCCCTTTGGTTTTTAGAAGGGAAACCCAGGTCATTTGGATGCAGTCATCAATGAAAGTGACAAACCATCGAGCTCTAGCCGAAGTAGCGATTTGTGCAGGCCCCTAAACATCAGAATGAATAAGGAAAAATGGAACCAAACTTTTATTTGTACTTGAGGGGAACGGAACACGATGACTCTTAGCCAATTCACACGTATCACACTGGAAGCTGGAAACATCAAAACTGAAAAATAATGATGGAAACAACTTCTTCAGATAACCAAACGAGGCATTCCTAAGACGTTTATGCCATAACCAAACTTTGTCTCTTTGCCTCTTAGAACTAGCTCCACTAGTTGTGAAAGCTTGACCAACCTTGGTCTCACTATCCAGTGCCCAGTCTAAGTAGTAGAGTTTGCCCCGCCTAGTACCACAACCAATCATCTTCCGATGAGGATGTCCTGAAAAACACAATGATAAAGCCAAAATGTTATAGTACACCCCAAAGTAGTAGTAAGTTGTGCAATAGACAACAAGTTATGGTCTAAGGAGGGAACAAGCAATACAGAATCCAGATGTATAGAGTTAGAGAGAGAGAGAGAGAGAGAGAGAGAGAGAGAGAGAGAGAGAGAGAGAGAGAGAAAGAGATAGAGATAGAGAGCCCTCCCCAACCACATGGGACGGGATACTATTAGCATTACACACTACTGACGAAGTGGTTGATTTGCGACTTAGAAGTTGGACAGGATCAAATGTCCTGTGATCCATAGTACCTGAGTCAATAATCCATGTGGGCTTTGGAGAAGACGTATGAAAAGTGAAACCTTTGGTGGTGGCAATAGAAGCACGAGTCCGCTTAGTTGGTTCAGCAGGAGTGACCGCATGCTTCTGTGAGTCTGTAAGGAATAAGTGAATCGTAGAAGGTTCTGATATCGCAACGGAAGTAAGATTTGATGAGTGTGTGTTTGTGGTTAATGAGTTAATTTGAGAATTTGATTTGAGGACTTTGATGTATGAATTTGATTTAAGAGGTGTGTGTTTAAGGAGTTTGATAAGAAGATTTGATTTTAGATGACAGGACCCGATCCAAATTCCACTTTGGAATCCGAGCCAGACTCTGTGCGTGTCCGACACCTGGTGAATGTCGGGCATAAATGACCTATTTGCCCTTCTATACAAAACATGATAAAAATAACAAGGTTGACTTCTACCGAAAAATCGGCAGAGTTTCCCTTGTAACTGGCTCAATACCAAAACATTCACACCTGCCAAACAAGTATACATATATACAACCAACTGCCAGCATATGTAGATATACATTCCAACAGTTCAAATCTCAGTCTAGGGCAAAACATCAGAGCGACTACTAAATGTACAAAAGAGTGAATCTGTTTACAAAACAAAATCCTACATCAAAGAAAGGCGCGGAAGATGGGAAGTGGCCCGGTGGCGGATTCCTGTGCACGTCTACTGCCTGGGGACGCAAAACAACAAAAAGGGTGAGTGGACCCAAAAAAACAAAGTTTAGAAAATAGTATAAGAACATACTAACCCCACCGTAAAAACTGTTATACAAACTAGCTTATTTTCTTTATTTTTCTGAAATCAATGCATGTAGCTAATTATATACATTTGAAAACAGTTTAAACTATCACCTAGGTGTACCCTTACTTCTGTCAATTCCTTATATCCGTCAATTCCTTGCATCACCATGGGTGACACATACTCGCAGGTCTCAGTGACACGAAGTCAGTCCGAGCCGCAACTCGCAGGATTCAGGGAACTGTAGTCCACCCTTATCCGGATTACTCGCTCCACACGAGTTCAAGTACCAAGGAACTCGTGGGGCAACTGTCAAGCATGCTGACTAAACCGAAGGTAACAACTATAATCCGAAGGCAACATTTAATATCTGGGTACAAGGTGATTTAAGAAAATATAAAGTTTCTGAAGGAAATCTGTTGAATAATTAACTTTCTGTAACCTTTAAAATTCTGCTGCCATTTATCTGATAATGAACAAGAATATCTGTTTCTATAGTCTTTAACAGAAATGTCACTCGGCAGCAAGCAACATAAAATATTTAACATAATAAAACAGCTAATAACTGAAACTGAACTGCTTAAATTCATTTATTAAAACAAAGAGTCCACTCACTGATAGTCTGAGCTCGCTGGACCTCTTGAAGGTCCCTCCTGCGGGTCAACTGGTGCCCGGGTGCCTGATTCAATGACCATAATATTCTATTAATATAATATAGTATTAAATTAAAAACCCTACCCTCGGCTCCTAAAAGTACGTGCGTTAATTTAAAGTGATCCCTATGCCCATAACAGCTTTCCTTCCACGTGGGATAGTTTAGCGGTATCTTGGGACTCAAAAAGCGCTAAAGTCCAAAACGTTATTCCGGAACCCCACGGGTCCATGACCTCACAATATGATCCGGATGCCGCTAGAAGGTCCAATATATTTAGGACACATGTCCCAAGGGTATTGATGTCGATCGGATGGTCGGATTGATCACAATCCTGTAATCGCATAATTTCTCAACCCTAGCCATAGGGTTCGCGATTTCGGAGTATCCAGGACTCCGATTCATAATTCGTCGAATCCTACACGTTTCTAAAATTATCGAGAATAACATATCTAAAATTGATTACGATCCAAAAGCTCAACAGTGTTGAACCCGATAATCACACAATATGGAAAATCCGTTCGAGGCTCAAACGGTATTCAAATTGAGATCCGCGAATTCCTATGCGCTCGTGACAACATAAGGATCGCAACAAGACACAGTGCCACTGCACTACCCTCACCCACGCTCCCCAGCATGCACCGGCAGCGATGGGTGTCTAAAGCAATTTCGGCTCGCCGGAAAAACTTCAAATCACAGCTCCAAACTCCTACCCTAGGTAAAACACCATATTTGGAGCCACTTTTGTTCTTGAACCTACCCCAAAAAGTGGCCGGAAGTGGCCGAAAATGGAGGCCGAAAATCGACTGAAACTTCAATCTCAAAAATCCGATGGTTACGCTACGAATCGATCTAATCCTATCCAACAGGCAGCTAGAACAGCTCGAGAGGTTCAAGATCCATATCGGATCGACAGAAATGGTGGCCGGAGGAGGGAGATCGGCGGCCTTAAAGTTTCAGTGAGTTCCCGTCGCTTTTCTGCAATGTTTGGCCAACACAGGCCGTGCAGCTGGCGAGGAAGGGTCGGAAAAGGTAGGGGACTCGACGGCGGTTCCATCGCCACTGGTCCTGTGGCCGGTGGTGCCCTGAGGCGGCACCAGCAAGCTCTGGAAGGCGGCGGGCAGTTTTTGCGCGAGAGGAGAGAGCTGGCTGGTTTTTATAGATTCAACTTCGAAATATTTACGGTTATGCCACTGAGGCTCTTTTGACCATAACTTTCTGGTTACAACTTCGATTCGGGCCCACTACGTGTCTATGAACTCGTTTCACCGTGCTCTACGCAATTTTGCAAGCGGAATTGTCAAATTCCTTCTCGATCAAAAAGTCACCTTTTTTTTAATAAAATATTATGAGGGCAAAATTGTCTTTTCGTAAAATAAAATATTCCTTAATTATGAATTTTTGGTTTGGGATATTACATTAGAGGTGTAAGATTTGGATTTGAGGAATTTGATTTAGGGTTTGGGTTTGAATTTGAGGGTTTAGAGACAACCTAGGATCGATTGCTCGATACCATGCTAAAATATGAATATGGTTTGAATACTTTAGGTTAAATGTATTCTTCTCCATAAGAAGGTATATATAGGAGTTTACATGAGTGCTTTATAAGGAAATAGATACAGTAAACAATTAGGAGAATATCTCCAAATTATACAAAAATATGTCAACTATATAAAATGAGAAAGTAAATCCCTTCCTTGATTAATTAGGATAGCTCACTTCAACAGTTTTTGCTACTGTGTTTCAGCCCCCTCCCCCTCCCTTCTCACTTGTTGTTGTGTTTTCGTTGGTCTTTCGAGGTCTCCTCTAGGACATTTGGTGTCCCTATTTTGCTAGATATGAAGCTCTCACCTTGGTTGAGAGCGGGTGATGTGTTCGAGCTTACCTTGCTCGTTTACGAGGCTTCATGCCTCCTATCTGGTTAGATCCCTATCTCCACCATTCTATTCTTCTCAGAGCTATCCTTTGGTCGTCGTCTTTTCAATTGTTGATCTCCTCTTGGTGCGTCAGGTTGTTGATGGTCAACACCTAGATCCACCCACTTCCCTTTCGATCCGGCTTAGATACAACAGCCAACCCAAAACGCGATATATCGCGTGCCCCTTGGAAGGTGTGTAGAGTCGCGACAACGCTCCGGCTCGGGTGCCTGCACCACCTCCTTCCTGCTCCTTGATTCTTATTCTTGTGCCTTTGGACTGCTTTGAGAGTTACTGGTTTTTGTGGTAGATCTGTGGTGTGGTTCTATTTTTTCTGTAACTTTTTTGGTTTCAATTCATTGTTGTGCGGTGCTTTATTGCATTTAGCTGTGAAATTTTCTTTTGTTTATCTGTTGATATCTCCATCTGGGACAATCCCGTTGTTCTTGTTCATGTGATATCACATATTAGTTTGTTTCCTTTAAGCTTCCTTACTCGGTTGCTCTGGCTTTTGTATGTCTTTGCCTTCCCATGTGTTTCTATCGAAGATTTGATCTTCCTGACCAAAAAAAAAAAAAAAAAAAAAAAAAAAAAGATGAACTATGTGGGAGCATATATTTTCGTCTCCAATCAGGGCACGCCACGTGAAAAAGAAGATTACCTATTAAATTAATTAATTAAACCAGTTTATCTGGCTAATTAATTAATTGAGATAAATATCTTAATTAATATTATATTATCTTTATTTAAAGAGATAATATCATTAATTAAGATATTATCCTAATAAAGAGAAGATAATATCATTTAATTCATATATTATCTTTTTAAGAGATAATATCATTTAATTCAGATATTATCTTCTTAAGAGATAATATATATTTAATTCAGATATTATCAGGCCCAACTTAATTCCTACGAAACCTAGCCCCGAGGCTTCTATAAATAGACAACCTTATTCATCATTCAAGGTACATCTAAACCTACTCCTTGTACCCGAGAAAAATACCCGAAGCTCTTTCTCCCTCTCCACTCTCCATATTTTCTCCCCACGGCTCCGGCCACCGGTTTACACCATACATACAACTCCGTACCATTTGCTTAGCTATTGTTTTCCTACAAACACTCGAACTAACTTAGGCATCAGAGGGCCTTTGGCCAACACCCCCCGGGTGTGGTCTATTTACTCCAGTCTTTTTTACAGGAATCGAGGAAGAGAGAGAAGGAAGATCGAAGGTTGAAGGATCTAGAAGCGAATATTCTCCCGTGAGATTATTTGCACAAACATTTGGTGCTTTCATTGAGAGCGCGAGTTATACTCAACGCATGGTCAAGGAATCCGTTCCTCCTATTTTTCAATCCACCGAAGCCTTCCAAATAACCATGGTTGAAAGCAAGTGCACGAGGAGCAAAACCGCCGCTATGGCTCAATCCGTGACGGTCCAAAGCTACTCCTCCCACGATCCCACGATCGACATGGCAGCTCCACCACCTCTCGCTGCCATGAACCCTCAGTAGCCACCCTGTGTGACTGGAACCACTGCACCGGCCTCCGCCGCTGTCGTACCATCTCAAGGCCCCATGGCCGGACCTAGCCACCTTTATAGCACCACCGTTGAGCATGGTGGAACCTCACATCTAGTTAGGCTCACTACCACCGCCGACTTTGGCCCAATCTTGGAACAACTTCAACCATTCCCTCCATTGCCTCCACGCTCGATGCATGCTCCCACGTACACATCCAATGAAATCCTAGCCCGTGTGCAATTGGGCTCCACACATTTCTCTCCTCCCGATCCACGAAGTCAAGTAGACCTTAATCTGAGAGTTGACCAGCTAACTCAGAGAATGGACGACCAAAACAATTTGATGAGGCAGCTCCTCAACCAAATAAACTTGGCTCAAAACCTTGGCCTTGGACAAGAGGGGGAAGAGAGAAGGATAAACGAACGCGCCGATAGGCAGTTCGGCGGGAACCAAGCAGGTCGAGCAGGAGTAAGCAGACAAGGAAATGCGCAACAACGAGATCAGCTCGCGGACATGTCTCAAGCATCCGCAAGCCACACTCAGAGCAGACGAAGTTTTCCATCCAGATTGAATTTAAGGACCAACGTACGCGATAGGCTGGGCCCAAGACCTGACATCCACGCTCGCCTGGGCCAGCATGAAGACTTTCATGAAAGGCTAGGCTCCCAGGGAGGTCAACTTGACGGCCATCGAGACGAGGATCGAGAAGAAAGGCGCTCCGCTGCCCGCTCACAGAGAAATATTCACGAAAGGATAGGCCCCCAGCGAGGTCAACTCGACAATCATCACAATGAGGACCGTGAAGAAAGGCGCTCCACTACTCGCTCTCGAAGAACCAATTCTCGTCGCCAAACTACTGGAAATCCTTTGCAAGCGCAGTCCACCAACACGCCGCCTAGACAGCGCAACTGAGAAGGTCGACCCTCGCAAACCAATGAGGAAGTCAATCAGCATCGTCTAAATCGCGAAGGTCATCAACGTGAGCGACTAGCCATGCGTGCAGAAGACGTTGAAAAGCTTGTGAATAACTGACTTCGAGACTTAAAGATTGGAGGAAATTTCGAAGATGCACTACGCATTGAGGTAGACCAAGCAAACTCCTCACCTTTCACCTCCAAAATCAAGCAGGCTGCTCCCCTGAAAAGATTCTCAACGCCCTCTTTCACGTGCTTCAAAGGCGATTCCGACCCCGAAAGTCATCTGAAGCATTTCAAGAGCCTTATGATCCTCCACAAAGCCGAAGACGCGCTAATGTGCAAGGTGTTTGCAATGACTTTGAGAGGAGCAGCTCAGGATTGGTTCCATACCCTGCCATCCGGGTCGATCAACAGCTTCAAGGAGCTTACTTATGTCTTCACTAAAGAATACACTTCTTATTGGACGATTAAGAAGAACCCTGACCATCTGTTCAACCTACGCAAGAAGCCCGAGGAATCCTTTCGAGATTACATCAAGAGGTTCAAAGCAGAAAAGGCCAACATCGTAGGGTGCGATGACCAAATCGCATCCTCTGCATTCAAGAAAGGTCTTCGAGCAGAACATGACTTATACTGCGAGCTGACTATCACTCCCAGCCAGACTCTGGTAGAGGTCTTCGCGACCGCAGAATGCTACGCACTCTGGGATGACGATCGAATCACCGCGAAGAAGTTCACTGAGCAGGAAGATCGACCGGCCAAACGGGCAGAACAAAGAGGCGACAGGCTTGGCAGCAGGGACAAAGACAAAGGCAGGTCACGCCTACAAAGAGAGGCCATGACGAAAGAGAACTACACCAAGTTCTCTATCCCTATACATCAAATTTTAGCCCAAGTGAAGAACAAACCTTGGGTAAAAAGACCGCCACCCTTGAAAGGAGACCCAGACAATAGGGATACTAGAAAATATTGTGCCTTCCATGCGACACATGGGCACAATACGAATAATTGCTTTGCTTGGAAAACGCATCTCGAAGAACTCGTGAGAGAAGTTCATTGCACAGAGTTCATCGCGAAGCAGGCCATCCAGCAGATAGAAGACCGCGATACCGCCAAAGAGCCACCCCAGAAGGTCATAAGGATTAACACAATCCTAGCCGACTCCAAGGAGTCCGGATTGACCAACAAAGAAAAGAAGAGGAAGATCAAACAGGCTACTATGATCTCCCAAGTCTCAACTAGCTTCTCACTGGCAGAAGATGATCCCGTGATCGGCTTTCAAAAGAAAGACTTAATCGGCCTTGATCTACCGCACAACGACGCCCTTGTCATCAGCATTCAAATCGCTCAGGCCATGGTTGACCGAGTCCATGCAGATGAGGGCAGTGCAGCCAATATCCTACAATTGGCAGTTGTCCAACAGATGGGCTTAGAGGCAAAGATCAATAAATCAGCCAAGTCGCTGACTGGTTTCAATGGCTCAACGATGGTTACCGTGGGCACGATAGCTCTAGTCGTCTACTCTCCACCTGTAATTAGCTCGCAAACGTTCATGGTCATTGATGAAATCTCACCCTACAATGGCATTCTAGGCAGACCATGGATCAACCAGATTAACACCATCACCTCTGCCACACATCAGAAGATTCGCTACCCAATCCCTGGGGGCGGTATCGGCCAGATCAACAGCGATCAGGCAATGGCAAGAAAATGCTCAGCTCAAGGGCTGAAGAAAGGCAAGCAAACACAGTTCCTCCCTGTGAATCTGGCAGATCTAAAGGGAGTAGAAGAAAGCAGATCCCGTTCCTAACGGCCGAGCAGACCAGAAAGGAAAGGGAATAGCTACTCCCCAATACCAATCAAAGAATCAGGACCAAGTCGAGGGAATCCGTCTGGAGGTCTCTCCTGAAGAAGGATGGAAGCCCGAAGAGGACGTTGAGCTAGTACCCCTTGATCCTGATAAGTCAGAGAGAAAAGCGCGGATCGGCTCGCGCCTAAGCCATGAGGAAAAGATAGAGCTTGCAGCCTTTCTCCAGAACAACAAAGACGTATTTGCATGGTCGCCATCCAACATGCCTGGCATCGATCCCCAGATCATCTGCCATCGCCTACAAGTCAACCCAGCTATCAAACCTGTAGCGCAGAAGAGACGCAACTTCGCCCCCAAGCGGGTTGCCATCATTGAAACCGAGATCGATAAGCTTCTAGCTGCTGGATTCATTGAAGAAGTCTCCTACGCAGAATGGCTGGCGAACGTTGTTCTAGTGGCAAAGAAAGACAAAGGTTTGTGGAGAGTGTGCGTCGACTACACCGACCTCAACAAGGCATGCCCTAAAGACAACTTTCCACTGCCTAGAATTGATCAGCTTGTCGATTCAACTTCCGGCAACCAATTGCTAAGCTTCATGGACGCCTACTCCGGCTACAACCAAATCATGATGCATGAAGATGACAAGTCTAAAACCTCTTTCATCATCGAAAGAGGTACATACTGCTACAAAGTCATACCCTTTGGGCTGAAGAACGCCGGAGCAACCTACCAAAGGCTGGTGAACAAAATTTTCAAGGAGCAAATCGGCAAGACTATGGAGGTCTACATAGACGACATGCTAGTCAAAGCTCCCGAGCGAGCAGACCACATCAAGAACCTTGTCTAGGCATTCAGCCTGCTCCGAAAATACAACATGAAGTTGAACCCGAGCAAATGCATGTTTGGAGTTTCGTCCGGCCGATTCCTGGGATACTTAGTCACCCAAAGAGGAATTAAGGCACATCCAAATCAAATCAAGACTATACTCAACATGAAGTCACCTGCCACAACAAACAAGATACAAAGTCTAACGGGTAGGGCGGCAGCTTTTAACCGATTCCTCTCAAGATCTACCGACAAATGCAAGCCATTTTTTAAAGCCTTGAAGAAAGGACACAGGGACAAGTGGGATGACAAGTGCGAAGTAGCTTTTCAAAACTTGAAAACCTACCTCACTTCACCTCCCTTACTCTCAAAACCGATACCAGGCGAAGACTTGTACATTTACCTGGCGGTCTCCGACTCAGCTGTCAGCTCAGCTCTCATCCGAGAAGAGCTGGGGGCACAACATCCGGTATTCTACACTTTAAAAGCTCTCCTCGATGCAGAGACTCGCTATCCGAAAATGGAGAAGCTCATTTTTTTGCTTGTAGTTTCCACGAGAAAACTAAGGCCCTACTACCAAGCACACCGGATAATTGTCATGACAGAATTTCCTTTGAGATCGATCCTCCACAGTCCCGATGCTTCTCAGCGACTCATGAAATGGGCTATCAATACGACCTCCTCTACAGGCCGAAGACTGCTATAAAAGCCCAAGCTTTAGCAGATTTTGTTGTAGAATTTACTCCGACAGCCGAAGAAGAGAAGATGGTCATGAAAAGCAAGGAAAAAGCAGATGACACCTCCCCTGCCGATTCAAACCTACCTAACGACATGTGGCAATTGCATGTAGACGGAGCATCAAATCATAAAGGATCAGGGGCAGGCGTCGTCATAATCACCCCAGACGAAACCTTATTGGAACAAGCCATCACACTAGGCTTTTCTGCTTCAAACAACGAGGCAGAATATGAGGCATTGCTTACAGGACTGCGCCTAGCAAAAGAACTGACGATCAAGAGATTAGCCATCTACTCAGACTCCCAGCTGATCACGAATCAAGCCTCAGTACATGGCAAAGCATCCAAGAATGATCCAGTACCTCGACAAAGTCCAAGGACTTTTGAAAGAATTTCCTACTTTCACCATCCAACAAGTTCCACGGGCAGAGAACACTCATGCAGATGCGTTGGCAAGCCTAGGATCAGCGCTGGACAGCCAGTTCAGACGCTCCATCCCAGTCGAACACCTTGACCGACCAAGCATCGAAGAAATAGAGCCAATCGACTCAATGCAGATCGATGAAGACCCCAGCTGGCAAGACCCCATCATCGACTATTTAGTGAATGGAAATCTGCCAACGGATAAGTCCGAAGCTAGGAAGATCCAATAGAAAGCCGCAAGATATTACATGTAGGGCGATAAGCTCATTCGTAGATCATACGCCAGCCCTCATCTCACTTGCATAAAGTACCCTCAAACACTTGAAGTCCTCTGTAAAATTCATGACGGCGAGTGTGGCAACCACTCTGGGGGCAGGTCACTCGCCCAGAAAGCTCTAAACGTAGGCTATTTCTGGCCTACAATGCGCCATGACTCCACTGAATATGTCAAAAGATGTGATCGCTGCCAACGATACAAACCAGTTCCTAATCTGCCTGCCGAAATCTACCATCCGCAGAACAGTCCGTGGCCTTTCATGCAATGGGCCATCGACTTAGTAGGCCCCATGCCAAGGGCACCTGCCAAGAAAGAAATGATGATCGTCGCCACTGATTACTTTACTTAATGGATCGAGGCCGAAGCTCTATCCTCTACTAAAGAAGATGATGTGGAACGATTTATCTGGAAAAACATTATCTGTCGGTTTGGCTGCCCACAATCACTAGTTATCGACAATGGCTCGCAATTCATCGGCAAGCAGATCACTGCCTTCTTCAAAAAGTATGGCATCAAGCAGCATCTATCTACCCCAAGATATCCTCAAGGCAACGGCCAGGCCGAGGCATCCAATAAAATAATATTGGACTGTCTAAAGAAGAGATTAGAAGGCGCCGAAGGAAAATGGGTAGATGAGCTCCTTGACGTACTATGGGCTTATCGCACCACCAAGCAAAGATCAACTGGCGAAACCCCGTTTTCCCTCGCCTATAGAACTGAAGCGATCACTGTCCCCTCTATAGACATCGAAGTGGGCAGTATTGAGCAGAACTCCGAGCAGATGAGACTCAACCTTGACTTACTTGAAGGCGAGCGCGAGAAGGCCATTGTCCGAGTCGCCTCCTATCAATAGCGGTTGAAGTCTTACTATGACAAAAGAGCCAAGATCAGACAGTTTCAACCAGGCGACCTTGTGCTAAGAAAGGCCTTCATCACTGCACAAAGACAAGGGTCTAAAAAGATGAAACCCAATTGGGAAGGCCCTTACATAATCAGCCGGTCCGGGGGCAGAGGAAGCTATACGCTTGACACCATGGAAGGGAAGGAGATTCCGCGACAATGGAACGCCTACCACCTCCAAAGATACTATCCATGACACTTCCTCCTACCTGCTCAGTCCCCAGCAGACAACTGAGTACTGCACATTTCTGAAGAAGAGAATCAACTACTGCAAATTCCAGAATGTGCCACAACAAAAGACAATTGCCCATAAGTAGCGTCCTTAGGGAGACGCAGGGCGACAACTAGAAGCGTCCTTCAGGAGACGCAGCCCGCAAAGAAGCATCCTAAGGGAGACGCAGGGTGCGTCAGGAATTTCCTAAGGGAGGTATCCAGGTTCTTATCCGTTTCCTAAGGGAGGCAAGATAGCCAAACAGTGGCCCATAAAAAGCGTCCTAAGGGAGACGCAAGGCGACGACTAAAAGCGTCCTTCGAGAGACGCAGCCCGTAAAGAAGCGTCCTAAGGGAGACGCATGGTGCGCCAGGAATTTCCTAAGGGAAGTATCCAGGTTCCTATCTGTTTCCTAAGGGGGCCAGGATAGCCAAACAGTTGCCCATAAAAAGCGTCCTAAGGGAGACGCAGGGCGACGACCAAAAGCGTCCTTCGGGAGACGCAGCCTGCAAAACAGCGTCCTAAGGGAGACACAAGAGTTTCTTAAAAGGGGGTCACCATGCTCTCTGCGGGAAATATCCAGGTTCCTATCCGTTTCCTAAGGGAGGCAGGATAGTCAAATAAGTTGTCCATAAAAAGCGTCCTAAGGGAGACGCAGGGCGATGACCAAAAGCGTCTTTCGGGAGATGCAACCCACAAAGCAGCATCCTAAGGGGGTTGCAGGGTACGCCATGAATTTCCTAAGGGAGCTATCCAGGTTCCTATTCGTTTCCTAAGGGGGGCAGGATAGTTAGACAGTTGTCCATAAGCAGCGTCCTAAGGGAGACGCAGGGCAACGACCAGAAGCGTCTTAAAGCGTTTTCTGGAAAAATGTAGAATACGCCCGGAGTCCCTCAAGAGGGACCCTGGCTTTTGCCGAAATCCCAAGGGAAATACACAGCAGGACACTAACCGGTTACTCAAGCAGTTCACAAGACAATGTGCAAATTGAAGTTGAAAAAATAAAGACTGAAATTTCCATAGTAAAGCGACCAATCGGCCAAGTTCAAACAAAAAGAAGATGGTCAAAACAAGACCAATTATTCTAAACAAAAAGCAGACTACAAAAGCTGAAAAAAAATAAAGAAATCTTCGTCTACTCCGAAACATCAGCAGGAGACCCCTGATCTGCAGCCTCTTCAGCATCCACCAGATCAGCCACGCTCTCAGCAGCTCCACATGCATGATCTATGACGTCTGCCACCGCCTCACCAGCTGCATCATCCTCTGCTCCATCTGCCTCTTCAGCCACCTGCTCTTCAGCTCTTTCGGTGTTCGCAGCATTAGCCTCCTCACCTTGCACAGGGGGCAAGTCAGGATAGAGCATCTCGATGTCTTCATCTCCAATGGCATAGAAGGGATCATATCCAATTGTACAGTCCAAGTAGCCCAACTTGTACGCATCCATGACAGCTTCGGACTTGGATTCTTCAGCAGACTTATGATAGGCGTGAAATCTAGCCAAAAGCTTGTCATAACTATGAGAGATGTTGGCATTCTTGCGCTCAAGGCGGAAATAAGCATCTTTTCGACTTGCCAAGTCAACAGCAGAAGAGCTGAGCTCGGAATCTTTCTCAATAAGCGAACTCTTCAGCTCAGATATCATCGACCGCAAATCAGACGTCTTCTTCTCATAACGAGTCTGCTCGGCAGAAAGCCTGCTAGCCAGCTCAGCATTCTTCTTCTCCAACTCACTAAGTTGAGCAGAAGAGGGGGCAACAGCAGACGACGAGTTCCGGATGGTCTCTGCAGCAAAAACCACTCCTTTTTGAAGCAGATGAAATGTTGCTTCTCTTTGTTTTTCCAAGGAAAGACTTGAAAAAGTACCAAGATCACCAGCCTGACGGACTTGATCAACCAGCTCAGCGCAAGCGGATGGACTTGATAGAAAGTGCGTCTTGAGCAGATCAGACACGCCCACATCCCCTGTAGGGCTAGGCTTGTCCACTTTTGGATTAGCCGCTAATGTTGCAGAAGAACCTTTTCCCCGAGCAGATGACTCTCTTGCTTTCTTAACCTCTGCCAACCTTACTTCCAAAGGAATTGACGACGATAAATCAACTCCACGCTTGACTGCTTATGACTCAACAGTTGGATCATGATAGTTGGATGGATGAGCAGACCTCACACATCGACCTCCACTCTTCGACTGGTGCAAGCGACCCGAACTTCGGAGAGGAAAATCAGCATCTCTTGGCTTCTCAACAGGTGAGCTGGACCGTGCACGAACTACGTCGCGGAGCAGATCACGATCTCCAAACTCATCAGCAAGAGGCTTAAGGGGAGCATTCCTAATGTTGCGCATACCACCAATCTTCTGGCTATCTGCACCAACAAGATGTTTGACTCTGGCAGATGACGCGGGAATAGCTCCTACTTGGGTTTTCTCAGCAGAAGGGAGCCTTGGCTTCTTCCTCAATGGAGACACATTCCTCGCCTGTAAAGAAGTAGCTGGAGTTCTCGAAGACTTGACATCGGCCTTTCTTTTTTGTGGGGGTTCAGCAAAGCACTCATCCTGTTCAGCAGATAGATCATCAGGGTCCGGACCATTCTGCTTCCATCTCTCCACATCCTCGGCAGGGGGCAGACCACCGTCTTCCTCTCGATACTTGCTCAACAGCCAGCGCCACTCACGAAACTTTTGGGGGATGTTCAAAGCACGGCGGACCTTAGCCATGTCAGGCCCAAGCTCCAATTGCTTGCTGATGTCACTCACTACAAGCAGAAGACAGAAGTTAGTCAGCCACACTTCAAGAAACTCAAATAAAAAGGGAACAGATCATATATCACAAAAAGACACACCATAGCAATAAGTGATAGGAACAAGGGGGCCGTCGCCAACGTCGCCCTCCCAGCGTCCGCTGACTTCCAACACGTCGTCATGCCAAGCGTGATCTCCTTGACTAAGACCGTCGAACAGCCTGGACCTGTAGACGCGAACTTGGGCATACCGCTCGAAGTGCCTCACTTCAAAAAAATAAAAGAACTCTCGCACCGTCAACTCCAACATAAAGAAACGGCTCAGATTCTCGAAGCACATGATCGCCCAGTAAACGTTGGGAGTACTCTGGCTCGGAGCACACCCCATGGCGCAGAAAACCTCCTTGAAGAGCTTCGACAGCGGGAATTTGAAGCCCAGTGAAAAATAAAAAGGACGAAAGGTAATGATCCTAGCACTAGGATCATTCGCATCCTCGAAAGAATCGTTATCAGTCCGAGACCTCAATAGCTTGACCTGCACGTCATCTGAAATGGCAGAAGCGAAAGCAGCCCGCCATTTTTTGAACTGAGCGTCGGTCGTGACTCGGTGCAAGTTGGCCACGAACTTTTTGCTAGGCACTACGGAGCCTCCCCACAAATACAAAGGCACCTGAGAGCTTGAAGCCTTGCTACCGTCTCTGGAAGACATGGTTGGTCAATGAACAACTACAAGAAGAGAAGAAAATTCTACAAGTTAGAATCCCAAAAGAAAAAAAAAAGGGCTGGCAGAAAAAAAAAAAAAAAAAAAGAAGGCAGCCTAGCATGAGCAGCCCGTCAATCTCTCCAGCCCAGCACGCATGCGGCCCAACTACAGCCTAAGCCCAGGCCTCCAGCTCCTGCACGCAAGGCCCAGCGCCTTTTCTGCCTCAACTCCGAAGCCCAGCGCCTCCTTCTGACTTGGGCTTGGCTCCTCCACGCCCTTGCTTCAGGCCCAGCGCGCATCTGCTCCAGCCCAGGCCAGGTAGCTCCAAGACCAGCATACGCCTCATGCTCTATCTGATCCCAGCATGAATTCCCCAGCTATTTGTCAACTATTGCTCACGAATTGCAACTCATGCTGGACCATCTCCTTGCTGCCAAAAAATTGAAAAAAAATATATATACGTACATATATATTTTTACGGGCTCGACTTACTTGGGATGCACGGCAACTCCTCTCCTCAACAAGCAGTACAAATTCTCCAAAATCCTTCTCAAGCCAGAAGGTAGAGAAGTTAAGTTTGTGATATGAGAAAGAGTGAAGAGAAGCCCTGTATTTATACAGGTTGGACAACCCGGGTCAAGAAGGAATCACAAACTCATTCCTACTGGGAATCCAACTCCAACAACAGTCAGAAGCCTACACCAATTGGGAATCCAATCTGCGAAGGAGTCCAACTCACATAATAAAGCCCAGACACAGTTGGAGAGCCCGAAAAAAATAATTTCATCTCCTACATGCCACACAAGCGCCATGCAAAAGCTGGGAGCATTTGTGGGAGCATATATTTTCGTCTCCAATCAGGGCACGCCACGTGGAAAAGAAGATTATCTCTTAAATTAATTAATTAAACCAGTTTATCTGGCTAATTAATTAATTGAGATAAATATCTTAATTAATATGATATTATCTTTATTTAATATGATATCATTTAATTAAGATATTATCTTTTTAAGAGATAATATCATTTAATTCAGATATTATCTTCTTAAGAGATAATATATATTTAATTCAGATATTATCAGGCCCAACTCGATTCCTACGAAACCCTAGCCTCGAGGCTCCTATAAATAGACAACCTCATTCATCATTCAAGGTACATCTAAACCTACTCCTTATACCCGAGAAAAATACCCGAAGCTCTTTCTCCCTCTCCACTCTCCATATTTTCTCCCCACTGCTCCGGCCACCACACACGGCTCCGGCCACCCGGTTTACACCATACATACAACTCCGTACCCTTTGCTTAGCTATTGTTTTCCTACAAACACTCGAACTAACTTAGGCATCGGAGGGCCTTTGGCCAATACCCCCGGGTGTGGTCTATTTACTCCAGTCTTTTTTACAGGAATCGAGGAAGAGAGAGAAGGAATATCGAAGGTTGAATGATCTAAAAGCGAATATTCTCCCGTGAGATTATTTGCACAAACAAACCACATAACGCAAATTTTTAATTAAAATTTTCTATTTCCATATTTTCTCCACTTATTTTTCTTACAACACACACCTTTAGGGGGACAGGAACCTTAATCTAAGCATAGACCTCCAGTTTAGATAACCTGGGTGTTGGAATGGCAACTAATGGAGTCATTTTCCTTGTCACAACCCCAAACCTCTCTGAAAGATCAAGATTTGTTCCATAGGGCAACCTCCACTCAAACGAATGCAAGAATGAAGCCAGCACATAAATTAGCGTCCTCTCTGCCAAGGGCAGCCCTGCACATATTCTTCTGCCAGACCCAAATGGAAGATACTCAAACCTATTGCCCTTGTAATCAAACTTGCTTTGGTCGTTTAGGAACCTCTTGGGCCTAAATTCCAAGGGACTGTTCCAGACACTTGGGTCTCTTTGATTGGCCCAGATGTTCAGAAAAACACTTGAACCCTTGGGTATGTTGTAGCCTCCAATGGTTGTAGATTGAGTTGGCAAACGTGGAAGTAGCAGGGGCAGCGCTGGGTGCAATCTGAAGGTCTCCTTGATGACAGCATCTAAGTAATGTAATTTGGACAAATGAAACTCTTCAACCAAGATGTTCAACCCCACAATCTCTGTTAGTTCTTTTTGAACTTCTTTCAATTCATCCGGATTTTGCATCAGTTCAGTCATCACCCATTCCACTGTTGTTGTGGTGGTGTCAGTTCCTCCCACCATAACGTCCTATATATTAAACAATTTAGAGCAACTCAATATATAGGAGTGCACATATACATTATGTAGCCAATACAAGATAATCAAATTTTTTTTTATTAACCAAGGAACAGGATGCGAATTTGACTCCTCTTCTTATTTTGGAAATTACTAATTGGTTAGTCACTCTGAAAAAAGTTTGAATGTATATATAATTCAAATTTACAGTCAGACAATATAATATATTTTAAGTAGTGTATATCAAATTTATAGTCTCACAATATAAGATGCTTTAAGTAGATTGAATTTATATATAGTTCCTAGTTTGACAAGATAAGTTAAAATAAGGTCTGGTCTAATATAGGCCTCTACAACTTCTATTTTTTAAAATTTTCTAGACATAAACTATCACTTTTGAAATAACTCAAATTCAAACTGAAATGCCCTATAAGATATAAAAGGTCATAATACTCTTACATATTTATAGCATATCAATTACTCCGTTTTTTATTATTGAGCATTCCCTCTAATCCCGAAAATTTCGACCAATAAAAAATTCTTAAAATTTCTACCAGTAAACAATCCCTCAAATTTTAGAAAAAAAAAAAACTCTAGAATTTCAACAAAAAAAAAACACATTAAAATATATTATCAATGACAAATGATAAGTAAATTATTATCCGAAAAAAAAAATTAGATAAATTATTATCATAAAAAAATATGATGTACCTATCTTGTATATATACGGGATAGGTAAATTATTATTTTTTTACCGATCTTTAATATAACTACAATAATATACCCATTTTGCACGGACAACACTCCCACCACCCAACTCCGCATGAAGATTCCCATAACATTTTCAAACAAACATTACAAAATAAATATATAGAGATATATATACCCAAAAATCGTTTGCAACTTCATTTTGCTTTGCAAGTTGCACAAAGAACAAAGGAAAAAAACACTAAAATATATTGAATTTACTCGGTTGATCATCAAATCAAACCTCTTCCTTAAAAAATATAAACCCTCAAAACCCAAATAGAACCCATTGTATTTTGATTCCCATGATCATGAATGGTCTCTCTCTCTCTCTCTCTCTCTCTCTCTCTCTCTCTCTCTCTCTCTCTCTCTCTCTCAAAATAAACTATTAATTTTATCTTATTTCCAGTTATCTCTCAATCAGGAATTCCTTTTTGTCTTTTGAGTTCTGACGCCTAGATATGGTTGAAGGTTCTATTGTTTTTGGAAGAAGGAAGTATATTAGGTCTGACTTAAAAACAAATTAGCCAAGTAGAAAAAAACTAAAGATTCTAAATTATAGTCACAAAGAAAAAGAAAAGGGATTGGACATCAATATGGCATGAAACTAGACAATAAAAATGGATATTTGAGTTTCAGAGTTTGGGTGGTTTCTGTTCATCCTTTCTGAAGAAAGGAGCGGGACATAAGGTTCTCTTTGTTTTATTTTCCTCAAGTAAGAGTGGCGATGTGTCATTTTTTTAACCCTTAGATTGAATTTGAATGATGTGTCAAGCATTAATGAACAGAGAGTAGTGGTATGGAGTATTTACTCCCTCAAATAAGATCTTGGGTTCGAGTCATAGCATTTGTGTAGTGTGTGAATTTAGTATGCTATTGCCCCTCTTAATAGAAAAAGTCATTAAAAAAAAACAAAAACAGAGAGTGTTTTAACTTTGTCCTTAAAAATTATTTTGTAAAGGGTATATTTGTCTTTAAAATTTTTTAAAAAAAGTGAGTCAGAAAATAGGATAGGTGGGTGAAAATAAGCACTTATTAAAAATTGTTTCTATATTAATTCCTACATTCATATACAAAATACAATTAATAATGGCTTAATTTAGGGTATTTTAGGAATAAAAAAAATTAAAATAAATCAGATCTTATACTTGTTGAGTTAAATCCTAGTTATCGAATTTTATTTATATAAAAAAGGATTTTATTCAGAGAAAAATAAAGAGATGGGATTTAGGTGAGAAAAAATGAATTTGAAGGGATTTAACTAAATATACTATTAAAATAACATTATTGTGAACCTGGACGCACGAACTGGGTTATGGATCTTGTCTACCAAAAGAAGAAAAAGAAATGGATCTTGTCTCCACCAAAAAAAAGAAAAAGATCTATGGATCTTGTACACCTACCGTGAGCAAGGCCAAGAGTTCTTGCATTGTAAGCGGTGTTGCACTATCTTTATTATGCTCCAATAGGAACTGCAACAAGTCCTTCCTTCCATGTTTTTGTTCAAGCCCCTCATTTTCGGCTGGAGACATACTGATCTGAATTTCTATGGCAGAAGTGAAGATCTTTTCAGTGACAGAAATAGCCTTCTGTTGTTGCCTCCTAATCCCTTGTATATCAAACCTGGCAAGCACAGGGAAAAAGTCTGAAACGTTCGGCTTTGCAAGCAACCCCATAATTTCTGTCACCACACCTTCCGAAACTCAACCCCAATATCAGTTGCTCCCTTCTCTTCCTGCAGCGTCCCGCCCCATATCATGCGCTTGAGTGTGTTGATGCTGGTCATAAATGCCACCTCCCCCAAATCAACTGCACTGCCAGCTTTGCCATAAATATAATTCAGAGACTTGCGAACCTCTTGTTTCCTCAGAGCATAGCAAGCATCAATGTTGGCATTGCTCAGCATGTGGCTAACGAACACCTTGCGCAACCGCCTCCAATCCGGCCCATACGTTCCAAACGCTATGTCAATGCCACCGTATGATGCAACCTGTGCAGCAACGGTGGAATCACGGTTGGAAAATATGGTGTCGTGGTCACGAACCACTTGTTTGACAAGAGTTGGTGATGTGATCACAAAGCATAGTTTTCTACCAAGTTTAAGTTTGTAAATAGGGCCGTAGGTTTTTGCCAACTTTGTGAAGTCGTGGTGAAGGTTGGGGCCTAGAAAGGGAAGGTACCCTAGCAGGGGAAGGCCACAAGGGCCTGGTGGCATTGGAGGAGTTGGTTTCCTCGACTTTTTCCAAGGCAACAGGAACCAGAAGAGAGTAAACAGTAGGGCTAAAAGGGTGAGAAAGATGAAGTCTTCATCTTTCTCAATGCTAGCAACAACATCCCAAAATGGTGACCACATTGCCTTCAACATTTTAACTGGTTTTTTCTAAATGAAAGCTACCAACACACGCATATATATAGGAACTTTTTGTTTTTATTTTGAGCTCCACCAGACAAAATAATGGTTAAAATTTTCAGATAAGTGCTATATATCCAGAAGAAAACGGCAGGAATTTCAGGCAGAAATGGTTTTAATGATTCAGATAAGACTATCTAGGAAAAGATGAATAATAATCACAAGTGCCAAATAGTTTTGGTCAATATGTAAAAGTTCGGTGGACGTTAGCTAGATCGGCTACATAAATATTTCTGGCATATATTATTATTTATTTTTTTATTCGATTTATGGCGGTGTCTTGATTCTTTGAACTGCAGAGAGGTCCTGGCCTGGATCTCATTCCCTGCCCATATAAATCTGTTTCTTTATAGCGAGGCCACATTTACGATTGCCACGTGCCTGTAGCAGACCAACTGACAAGATCGATATGAAATGATCTGCCTCCATTTTAAAATGCTAAATTAAATAAAATACATTTAGATTTAGAACAGATTTTCTAACCTCTCATCTCTGGTTACTATGACTAAAAAGAAGGAAAATCCTCCTCTAAGATACTCTTACTTGGCTCTTCATTTTGAGAAACCAACGTTTGGCTCACTACATCTAGCAAGGAGGAGAGAGAAATGGAGGCTCGCCAAATTAAAGAGAAAGAGAAAGAGAGAGAAAAATGGTGAGAGAGATAGAGACATTTAAAAGGTTGGTGAGGTTGGGTTTCTACTTTTCTTTTTAATATATTTGATTTGCAAGAGAAAGAGAAAGAGAAAATAATAATAAAATATTTCAGATTAGCCAAAATAGAGAACATTGCGGGAGGAAATATCTTTTAAGTGATTTGCTATAATAGCTTTCTAGATATTTTAGCTAAAATTTGACTAAAGGCTTTTTATCACAAATCATCCCTAAGGTTTGCAAAATTATCATATTTCGTCCCTAACTTTTTTTTTTGGTGACACTAATGATCTTTAATGTTCCCCTCCACACATCAAAATAGTCCCTGCCGTTAGTTTCCGTCAAATTTTCTATTAAATTGTTAAAATGGCATATGTGTGGAGCCCACACATCCAATGGTATGGAGTCATGTGACTTAAAATAAATAAAATATATTTTAACTATTTTAAAACTTAAAATACTATATTTTAAATATTTTAAAACTTAAAATACATTTTAAAAAAAATTAATGGCTAGCTTCTGTTTTTTTTTCCTTAAGAAAATTTAAATATTTTAAAAGTGTTTTTTAAGGGATTTTAAGTTTTAAAATTTATTTTATTTTATTTAAAGCCATGTGCCTTTTGATGTGTGAGCTTCACACATATGCCACATCAGCAATTTAAAAGAAAATTTAACGGAAGCTAATGGCAGAGACCATTTTGATGTGTAGAGGGTGACGTTAAGGACCATTAGTGTCACAAAAAAAGTTAGGAACGAAATTGATAATTTTGCAAACCTCAAGGACCATTTGTGATAAAATAAAAAAAAACCTTTAGCTAAAATTTGGAGACTCTCTTGGAGATGCTCTTATGTTGATGCATATATAAGGAGGTATTACCGTTTATGAAGCATTGGGATTGTTGACATTAATAAGTTCAATGTATGGAATGAGAGAGATTAAGTCTTTTAATACTATTCTCAGACTTCTCAAGGCGGTTGTTGAGAATTGAAATTGAACACAAAGAGAGCATTCTTTCCTTTTCTCATAATCTGAGTATTCTTAACATCAATATATTTGAGTGTTTTATCTTATTTTTTGTGCCTAGTTTCGGTTATACGGAACTTGATAGTTGGTGGTTCATGTTTCCCAACACCCTTGCGCAAGTATAGTTGCATCACATGTGCTCATTTATCATCAGAATCAGTAATTCTTCGGTATGTATAGAAGTTCATAGGCCTTGAGGTTTTCCATTACCAACGCTATACATGAATTTTTGAGAGAGGAAATAACATTTGAATTAGTTCTCGATGTTAGACGGTCAAGTTGCTAATCTTAATTATTGATCAAGTTCATATAAACTGTAGTTTAAGTACAACTTCAATCATCAAAAGCATTAACATCTTGAAATATTGTAGGCTACTCATAGAGTGCTGGATCCGATAGCCTTGGAGTTGGGATGAGAACCAGAGGTATCTTCTTCTTCATCACAATCCCAAACTTCTCTGAAAGATCCAACTCCTCACCCTGTGGCAATTTCCAGTCAAAGGAATGCAAGAGTGTAGCAAGTGTATATACCACCATCCTCTCAGCCATTCCTGTCCCAACACATATTCTTCTGCCTGACCCAAATGGTAAATAGTTGAAGTCACGTCCACTATAGTCCCATTTGCCATGCAAGAACCTGTCTGGATCAAAATCCAATGGGTCTTCCCAGTTAGAAGGGTCTCTATGAATTGCCCATGCATTAACAAGAACCCTAGAACCCTTTGGAATGGTGTAGCCTCCCACTGTGCATGTTTCACTTGGGCAGTGAGGGATTAAAAGTGGCGCGACTGGGTGCAGGCGCAGAGTTTCTTTCATCACAGCTTGTAAGTATGGTAATTTGGAAATATGAGTTTCTTGTACAATGTTGCCTTTGCCAACTACATCGTCCAATTCTTGCTTGGCTTTTCCCATCACCGCTAGTTTGTTCATGGTTTCAGCGAATGCAAACTCAACTGTGTCGGCGGTTGTTTCAGTCCCACCAAGCATCATATCCTGTCCTCAGTCATATTGTTAACCATCATGTTAATGTGATAGTTTGTTAACATTTCACATGAAACAAGAGAAAGATATAT
The DNA here is from genome assembly GCF_000346465.2 of Prunus persica. Taxonomy (NCBI): domain Eukaryota; kingdom Viridiplantae; phylum Streptophyta; class Magnoliopsida; order Rosales; family Rosaceae; genus Prunus; species Prunus persica. The sequence goes on along the minus strand of NC_034013.1, from coordinate 9,207,390 downwards.
ATATGCTTACGCTTTACAAGGCAAGTTATTTTGCTAAACTATTTGCCATGTATCATTTTTAAAAACAATTAAAACTTTATTACAGCTGGACATAAAAACTCAATTATAACCCTTTGAAATAAAATTTAAAAACTAAAAGATCATGAAAAAGTTGTAACCGCCCACCCCGACCCAGTCTCCTACCGCCCCCTCCCTCCCTTGGTCATCGTCCCCTCCCTCTCTCTCCTCCTTCTCACGCAGTACAACAACTTAACCATCTCTGAATCCTTCATTCTCACCCCTTCTCCTCTTTGAAGGTCTCACTCATTTGTTGACTACAAATTTTCAAATTGTCATCAAATCTGTAAAAGCTTGATGTGAGAGATGGGTGTGTGCTTCCTTGGGGTTCAAGAGACCTTTCAGTTTTAAAAAGAGAGAGAGAGAGAGAGATAGGCAGGCAGTAAAGGGAGGCAGTGCATGGTAAGGGGTTGGGTCGGGTGTAGGGCTGGAATTAGGGATTCCAATTCCATTTCAAAAAATAGAGTTGATGGATCATTTGATCGAATAATTTAGTTGAGGGATCAAAATGTAAATCATGTATAAGTTTGAGAACCATTTGAGTAATTTACCCTTAAAGTTAGGCATTGGGATAGAAAGCACTTATCTCATTATTTTGGCTTTTAAGAGCATCTCCACCCGAGCTATCAAAAGCCAAGTGGAGTGCTACACGGCTAGAAAAGGTGACTCACTCATATCCACCCAAAGTGTTATATCCGACGTGTAAATAACGTCTTATGAACTAGCGGCAATTTTGACAGCAAGAAACAAAGACGTTATTTCAGTTATCGAGAGCTTTTTAATGAATGGGCCTTGCCTGCTGTGTATAAAAGTGACGTTTTCAAGCTTCCATATGCTTTTCTCTTACCATATTTTCATTGTTTTTCATATATTCTTTAGTAAAATAATAATTTTATTTAACAGTTCGGGTGGAATAAGAAGTTGTCCATAATGTTAAATTGCCATATAGGCCGTGAAATACAAAATTGATGTTTTTTATTTGACATTTCCCTTGGAGATGTTCTAATAAGATCCATGAATTTGAAATAGTTTGGCTTTTAATAAATTTCATGTATTTGAAATACTTAGAGTTCTCAATGTATTTAGATTGATGGGGTTCATTATCTAGATTAGTAAGGTTCATTAATTTGAGTCCAAACCGTCAGTATGGTTGATAGCTATTAAGAATTGATTAGTTGAGGATACTTACATGGCATCCCTATGGTAGGGAAGTTTTTTTCCTATACTAGTCCACGGATTTAGAACTAGTTTCGACAAGTTCTATGATATAGGGATCGAAAACTCTTCAATTGGGGATGCAAGTCATTCTATAGTGAGAGCTTAATATATGGCTCTTAAGCGAGACCATATTTCTTAACTGTTGGATCACATTGGTTAATTGTTAGATCAAACTGATTTGCCTGATCTAACGATTAAAATATAAGACTTCACCTAAGAATCATATATAACGTCCTCACTATAAAATTCTTGTCGGGATGCTTTAGGCATTTGAGCTCTATATTTTTTAGGCCCAAAATGGCACAGCCCCATTTAAGGCCCCATTTTGCTATTTTTTTCCCAATACAGATTGGTTCAGTATGGAAGGTTATGATTATGAACAACGTGCAAGTGTTCGGATTGAACGAAAATTTGCAAAATCAAAGGTTTGAATTTAGCTTTTGTATGTAAATTAAGTTTTGAAGAATGTTCACATACCATAAGCAGAGCTTTGATGTGAGTCATGGTCAGAGGCGTCTTGGAATCTCCTCCCTCCTCTTTCAATTTCAACAAAAAAGTCAAAAAATCTTGACTCTCTTTCGCGCCTTCCTCCTCCATCCTCAGCCGTTGATCAATCATCTGCTCAAATATCCCATCAAACCTCCGCACCAGCCCCTCCATCTGCTTCTTTATACCCTGCAAATCGAACCGACCCAAACCCGGAAAAAAATCCGAAACATTGGGCCGACCTATGAGCCCCGTCATCTCCGACACCACTTTCCGAAACTCCGCCCCGAGCCCGGCCCTCTCCTCCCCGTCCACCGCCGCGATGCAGCCGCCACATATCATGTTAGAGATGACGTTAAGCGACGTCAGGAAGATCTGCTCGCCCACGTTTACGGGCGACCCGGCCCTACCGTACAAGTAACCGACCATCTTTCGGACCTGGTTTTGGCGGATCGATTGGAACGAGTCCAGCGCGGCGCCGCCGAGCATCTTCAGCACGCAGACCTTTCTCAGCATCCGCCACTCCGGCCCGTGCGGGCTCCACAAGACGTCGGCCCCTCCGTAGAAGGCGATCCGGGCCGCTACGGGAACGTCACGGTTGGCGAAGGTGACGTCACTGTCTTTGAGGACCTCGCGGGCGGAGGAAGGGGAGTTGAGGACGACGCAGGTCATGGCGCCGAGGTGGAGCTTGAAGATTGGGCCATAGGTGTGGGCCAGGCAGGCGAAGTAGGAGTTTAGTTCTGGGTCGAGAGAGAGAAGGTTACCGAGCAAGGGCATGCCCAATGGGCCTGGGGGCAATGGTGAGATTTTGTTGCGGGACTTTTTCATGCACAGCCATGCACACCAGATGCTTGCGAAAATGGCTGAGAGAGTGTAGAGAAGAAGCCAACTCTCATCATTTGTGGTACTAGTTTTGAACCAATTCATGGTAAGCTTCAAATTGCGATTTGAGTTTTGTGTGAAGAAATAAAGGGAGAAGGGAAGGACTCTGTGTGGTGCAGCGTACAATTGACTCAATGGGGCCTACCAATATATAAAATAAAGGGAGAAAGGGAAGGACTCAGTGTGTTGCTAGTGAATATCCAGTGTACACTCAATGGCGGCTACCAATGCGGTTGTTTTAATTTAGACCACGTGTTTTTGCATGCAAACCTAAAGCACGGTTGCAAATTGCAATGCAATCAACTAACTCTTTATTTAATTATAATATTTAGAACATGTTGATTAAAAGAAAACCACGTGATTTAAGGAAATTGGCAAGATAGTGATCAACTTTTCCATTAATCATTGCTCAATGATTTTATATATTTGTCGTTTTGGTGCTTACTTACTGGAATGCATTATTGCTAGTAATTTAATTACATGAATAGTAATATGAATGTATAATCCAAATTCAAAGTAATTACAATATGAACTGTAAAATTTAATTGACAGAACAAATCAAGAACGAGTGCAACAAGATCTCACTTGTGAAATGAGATGAAACACATAACACAAATTTATTTCAGTTTCCATACTTTCTTCATTTATTTTTCTTACAACAATATGCACACACACGTTTATGGAGACATGAACACTAACTAAACTAAGGGGAGAGCTCCAATTTAGACAACCTGGATGTCTCCTTGATGACAGCATCTAAGTAATGTAATTTGGGCAAATGAAACTCTTCCACCAAGTTGTTCAACCCCACAATTTCTGTTAATTCTTCTTGAACTTTTCTCATTTCTTCTGGATTTTGCATAAGCTCAGTCATCACCCATTCCATTGTTGTTGTGGTGGTGTCACTTCCACTTACGATAACGTCCTATAAACAATTCAAAACAACTTAGCAATCAAAGAGGGGAATTCGAATTTAGAACTTCTTTCAATTTTAGTAATGAGAAGTACACAATTACACGACAAGCTTGTTAATCACCCTAATAAATTGAATATATATGATTCATGAATGTCAAAACATTTATTCTAGTACCACATTTTTCTTGAAAGCGAATAATATGAAGAAAAAAAGGTCCAATATACTTGAAATTTTGACCACGTATTTGGTATTTGTATATACACAGAGTTTCAACGGAGAGATTCCTATTTGAGAGACACCCTTGTGGGGCTCATCCATATTGTATTTTTATAATCCGATCCGTACAGTTTTTAACTATTCCTTCAAATATCATCTCTGCAAAAAATCACTTGAATTTGATATCATATGACTAATCAATTGATGGTTGCAGTTTTAGTATTTTCTTGAACCACTGGAATCAACTATTTTGTTGATCACAAACAATTAGATGTCGTAATGGTTTTCAATTTTACTAATTTCTTGCAAGAATAATCTTTGAATGAACGGTTCGAATTGTTGTTTTGCACCCTACAATGTTTCCCTCAAATAAAACTAAGGGTAAACTACAGTAAACCCCCCAACCTATAGGGTCATTTACGAGTTCATACCCGATTTTGGGAACATTTATAGGTACATACTCAACGTCACGGAAAACCTACATATTGCCCCCTCCGTTAGCGAGTCCGTTAGGAAATCTGTTATGTGCCTACGTGACGTCTAGCTGGACAATTTTTTAAGGGCATTTTCGGCAGATCAAGTCCCTGGGTTTGACATCCAAAACAACACGTGGTTTACTTTAATTCAAAAAAGAAAAACAGAAAACCCCCAAATTGAGTTCCATATCTAAGCCCCCACTCAGACCTAGCCCCCAAATCGATAGAAGTGGATGCCCAGGTTCCAATTCAAAGAAGATAAAGACGACGATGTCGACGAGGTTGATGATGTCTGCAAATTCAAAGATGCGAAGTGGGCCAGCCCATTTGTCACTACGGCAATCAATGTCTTCTGACGACGTCGTGGACTGACAACAACACTGGGAGAAGATTTTGGGGCTGCACCGACTATGGGGTAAGAAGAGGTTGTGCATTCTTTGAATGGTATGATCCACAGGTATGCGAAAGGTCTAAGATTGTGATATCTGGACTATTGAAACGATTGCGTAAGGAAGAAGATGAAAACCGAAAATTGAAAAAAGAGGTTGAAGCTACCTTGAAAGCACAAAGATTTCTACGAGCAAGTGTTCTGGGTTCTTGGATTTTTTTGATTGTGTTGTTGGGCATGCTAGTACTAGAATGGAGAGACTCTGGATCTTCCAAGAATGTGAAATTAGCGCTTACATTTTAGGGTCTATATCTTAGAAGAGTTGGGTGATGTTTTTTGTGGCCATTTGTGGGACATTTTGGAAAATCAAAGTGCTTTGTATATAAAAGGTCTGTTTCTTGTAATTTCCCATGTGAAATTGTATCAAAGATGTTTATGTATGAACGATTGTGAGGCAATTTGGAAATGCAGACTGTTTATGTATGCACAATTGTTAGGGAATTTCCAATTGAACAATTGCTTGAAGGCAAATTCCATTATATTTTGAGTTCAAAATACATACATACTTTTCCAACATCTACAGCTCAAATTTATAAAATGAACATGAGCACCTAATCTGGAATACAATAAAACAGCTACCAAAAGTAAACTTATCAGGCCACATCACAAAACCAGAAGTTGTACTAGTTCAAAATAAAATGGAATTTGCATAAACTAAGAACTAAGAACTAAGAGCCTATGTTCTCTGTCTCTTGGATGCTCTCAATCCTATTCCAGCAGTTTCAGCTGCATTTGGCTGGGAAGCATTTAGTGCAGCCTTCTTTGCAGCAGCAGCAGCCTTTGCCCTTACATATGCAAGCTTTCTCCTAACTCTTGTAGCTGCTATTGCTTCATCCTACAGATAAAATATACTTTCAGCTTCAAACAATGAAATTGCTTTTCCATTTTAAGGAAGAAACAACATAACATTTCATCAATAGCCTACCAATAAAAATAGGCACTCACAGCAGCAACTGCAGGGTCTTGGTTAGATATTTTTCTTGGTCTTCCTTTACCCATTGAAAGGGTTTTTCATTTTGAGGTAGATTTCGATGGTGAGTGGTTTTGTTATGGACAGTTAAGCCACAAATACTACACCTCATTTGCATTCTTTGTCTTCCCAACCATTTTTTCCCAGTCTTATCTATTCTCTCTTCAGCTCTTTTTATCCTCACCTCTCTAGGTCTTCCAGGTTGTCTAGTGTAGGCTGATGGCTTTATTGCTGTCTGATTGGTTTTCTCCCATAGCTGTGATCCATTAATTGGCATAATGAGATTGTTATAGAGGGCCATGTAACTGTCCTTGCTATAGTATGAATGCACATAATCCTCCACAGCTTTACCCTTTGAAGACCTTGTAGCCCTTACACTCTTTGGTAGCTCAGGTTCAGCCACTTCCTTATCCTTTGAAGACCTTGCAGCCTTTACTTTCCTTGCTGCCTCAGTCACTGTTTTACCCTTTGCATTATTTGGTGCGTCAGGTTCTGAAAAATCCCCAACATCCTCCACTAGTTCTTGCTCCACTATCTTCACTGTTTTACCCTTTGCATTCGTTGGCTGCTCAACATTGCTCTTTGTCTTATAAGGAACAAGAAGAATAGAATCAGCACATCCTATATCCTCAATCACGACTGACCTCTGTTTTTGTACCCCATAACCTTCCACCCTTTGCAGCTCGATCTCTTTGTGTTTGTTTAAAAAGGTATAAGGGTCATCAGCCAACTATGTCAAAAATATATCTATCTCCCTTACTCCTGGCACACATTCACACATTTTCATAACATCTTCATCAGACATAAACTTCTCTACAGAAGCAGAGTTAGGAAGCTCATAGTGATATAACACTATACCATCATAGCCTAACTCCTTAAGCATCAGACCAATTTCAAACATAGACATTTGGTCCTTATCGCAAAAATCAATGAAATCCAGAGTCTCATTTACATACAGGTTGTCACATAAAGAACCCCCATGGTTCATTCGAATAGTAAACTTATCATCTTCACCTACAAAGCCACATAACAGTCAAACCTATTAATACACAATTGTTCAATATTTAATTGGTGACTAGACAAGGACATAAACAAATGCATAGGTTTTGGACCACTAAGTAGTGTCTCAAATCGAAAGCAGTTTGGTTTGAAAAAAAAAAAAGTGCTTATTTTTTATGCCTTTCCAACAACACAACGACAGAAATGGACCATGGACCATAAATATCACTATCAAGCACACTTCAAAGCAACTGAAAGGTTCAGACAAAATCAAACCGCACGCATCTTAACCCTTTGAGAGGAAACCAAAAAGCAAGAAAAGTTAAAACTACCTTCAACTTACAGTAACGAGGAGCACGACAACCACGAGGACGAATACCCCATGGCATCTCGAATTACAGCAACCCAGCCTTCTTTGCGCTTTCGATCGATGCAAAATGGGGATTAGGTTTCAATTTGTGCAATCGGTTTCGATTTGGGGGGAAATCGATTTCGGTGAGGGGGGTTATGGACGATGAGCTTCTGGAACATGATTCGGGGGTTTTTTGTTTTTTGTTTTGAATTACATAATGCCACGTGTTGTTTTGGGCGTGAAACCCAGGGACGTGAGATGCCGAAAATGTCCTTAACAGATTTCCTGAATTACAGAAGGCTAGACGCCACGTAGGCACATAATAGATTTCCTGACGGACTTGCTAATGGAGGGGACAATATGTAGGTTTTCCATGACGTTGAGTATGTACCCATAAATGTCCCCAAAATCGGGTATGAACTTGTAAATGACCTTATAAGTTGGGGGGTTTACTGTAGTTGACCCTAAAACTAAACTACCTACAAGCATAAATGAGATATGGATCTTGTCTCAACCTAAAAAAACAAAGGAAAAAGAAAAAAACGAAATGGATATAGCAGGCACCGTGAGCAAGGCCTTGAGTTCTTGCATTGTGAGTGTTGCATTATTTAATCTTTTATTATGCAGCTCCAAAAGGAACTCCAACAAGTCCAACACACATGTGTGTGTGTGTATATATATATATATATAGGAACTTTTTGTTTTTATTTTGAACTCCACCGGATAAAATAATGGTTAAAATTTTCAGATAAGTGCTATATATCCAGAAGAAAACGGTAGGAATTTCAGGCAGAAATGGTTTTAATGATTCAGATAAGACTTTCTAGGAAAAGATGAATAATAATCACAAGTGCCAAATAGTTTTGGTCAATATCTAAAAGTTCGGTGGACGTTAGCTAGATCGGCTACATAAATATTTCTGGCATTATTTGTATATTATTATTTATTTATTCGATTTATGGCGGTGTCTTGATTCTTTGAACTGCAGAGAGGTCCTGGCCTGGATCTCATTCCCTGCCCATATAAATCTGTTTCTTTATAGCGAGGCCACATTTTACGATTGCCACGTGCCTGTAGCAGCCCAACTGACAAGATCGACATGAAATGATATGCCTCCATTTTAAAAATGCTAAATCAAATAAAATACACTCAGATTTAGAGCAGAGTCTTTATCATGTTATTCCTAATTACGATGGCTAAAAAAAGGGAAAATTCTCATTCTAACATACTCCTTACTTGGTTTTTTATTTTAGAAAACTAATTTTTGACTTTTTACATCTAGCAAGGATGAGAGAGAAATAGAGGCTCGCCAAATTAAAGAGAAAGAGAAAGAGAGAGAGAGACATTTGAGAGGTTGGTGAAATTGAATTTCTACTTTTTTTATAAATATATTTGATTTACAAGAGAAAGAGAAAATAATAATAAAATATATCAGATTAGCCAAAATAGAGAACATTCCTAGAGGAAACATATTTTAAGTGGTTTGCTATAATAGCTTTTTAGCTATTTTAGCTAGAATTTAATTAAAATTTGAAGATTCTCATGGAGGTATTATAGTTTATGAAGCATTGGGATTGGTGGCATTAATAAGTTCATTGTATGGGATGAGAAATTAAGTCTTTAAATACTATTCTCAGACTTCTCAAGGCAGTTATTGAGAATTGAAATTGAACACAGAGAGCATTCTCTCATTTTCTCATAATCTAAGTATTCTTAACATCAACAGGTTCGAGTGTTTTATCTTGTCTGTTTCGGATATACGGAGCTTGATGGTTGGTGGTTCATGTTTCCTAACACCCTTGTACAACTACTGTTGCATCACATGTGCTATATATCATCGGGATCAATAATTCTTTGGTATGTAATGTGTAGAAGCTCATAGCCTTTGAGATTTTCCATTACCAATGCTATACATGAATTTTCGAGAGAGGAAATAACATTTGAATTAGTTCTCGATGTTAGACGGACAAGTTGCTAATCTTAATTATTGATCAAGTTCAAATTGTTAGCTTGATATAAACCGTAGTTGAAGTACAACTTCAATTATAAAAAAAGCATTAACATCTTGAAATATTGTAGGCTACTCGTATAGTGCTGGATCCGATAGCCTTGGAGTTGGGATGAGAACCAGAGGTATCTGCTTCTTCATCACAATCCCAAACTTCTCTGAAAGATCCAACTCCTCCCCCTGTGGCAATTTCCAGTCAAAGGAATGCAAGAGTGTAGCAAGTGTATATACCACCATCCTCTCAGCCATTGCTGTCCCAGGACATATTCTTCTGCCTGACCCGAATGGTAAATAGTTGAAGTCACGTCCACTATAGTCCCATTTGCCATGCAAGAACCTGTCTGGATCAAAATCCAATGGGTCTTCCCAGTTAGAAGGGTCCCTATGAATAGCCCATACATTAACAAGAACCCTAGAACCATTTGGAATGGTGTAGCCTCCCACTGTGCATGTTTCACTCGGGCAGTGAGGGGCTAAAAGTGGCCCGACTGGGTGCAGGCGCAGAGTTTCTTTCATCACAGCTTGTAAGTATGGTAATTTGGAAATATGAGTTTCTTGTACAATGTTGCCTTTGCCAACTACATCGTCCAATTCTTGCTTGGCTTTTCCCATCAACGCTGGATTGTTCATGGTTTCCGCAAATGCAAACTCAGCTGTGTTGGAGGATGTGTCAGTCCCACCAAGCATCATATCCTGCCCTCAATCATATTGTTAAACATCATGTTAATGTGATAGTCTGTTTACAATTCATATGAAACAAGAGAAAGATATATATATGCTTACACTCCACAAGCCACGTTATTTTGCTAGACTATTTGGTACTTTAAGATTTCAGGAGATTGTGAATTGAACTCAATGATCACATTAATTTGTCTAAAATTTGGTAATGTAAGATTCTCGTACCCTAAAATTTGTTATGGACACATCCTAATTCTAGGACCCTAAAATTTGTTATGGACACTCAATTACTCATGATACCATTATTGTGTTTTTAAACTATACCTTCCCCCTTTGTTGTGGCACTGAAAGGAAGCTTGGATTGTTATCAAAGTTGCTCACTACACCAAGTCACTTTTAAAATATTCCCACGATAATCCTTAAAAACTTTATTTTATTTCTTTGATACTTCAAAGGAAAAACTAATAATTATCCCAAAATAATCTTTTCAAATCCCAATTGAATACACCCTTTAAAATTAAACTATAAATTAAAGCTTAAAATAAATATATAAATGACAACCTAATATTTTTCTCAAAAAGTTAAGTTAATCTGGATGAGAAATTGGGAAAACTAACAATCACAAGTTTGGTTGAGTATATGCTGCCAATCATTTTTTACCTCTTATTATAGTGTGTGGTTCTGGAGGAGCACGCATGCAAAAAGGATGTTTGAGCTTGATGCAAATGGCCAAAATATTTTCTGCTTTATATGATTATCAATCAAATAAAAAGTTATTTTATGTATCAATCCTTATATGTCTTACCACATGAGAAATTATAGAATAGTACTGTATCACCACGTCAGCCGATAACACTCCTATTTAAAATTTGCCATCCGTCATTTTTTAAAACAATTAAAACTTTATTTTACAGTTGGACAAAAAACCCAACTATAACCCTTTGAAATAAAATTTAAAAAATAAAAGATCATGAAAAAGATGGAACAGCCCACCTCGACCGAGTCTCCTACCGCCCCCTCCCTCTCTCTCTCTTTCCCTCTTCTCACGTAGTTCAACAACTTAACCATATTTGAATCTTCATTCTCACGCTTTTGATGGCTACCCCAAGACCTAGTTACATTTCTCCCTTTTGAAGATCTCACTTATTTGTTGACTACTAATTTTCAGATTGTCATCAAATCTGTAAAAGCTTGATGTGAGAGATAGGTGTTGATGGTAATTGAATTTCAGTGCCTAAGATATGTTGCATGTGCTTGCATGGGTTCAGGAGACCTTTCAGTTTTAGAGAGAGAGAGAGAGAGAGAGAGAGAGAGAGAGAGAGAGAGAGAGAGAGAGAGAGGCAGTGCATGGTAAGGGGTTGGGTCTGGTGCAGGGTTGGAATCATACAAAAATTTCGAAATTTTGAAATCTATTCCAATTCGGAAAACTCGGAATTTTTGGAATTATACGAAAATTTCGGAACTTATATGTTTTGGAATATTTTTAGAAAGTTTTGGAAACTCATTGAAAATTTTAAACATGTCTAACAATTTAAAAGGTTAAAATTTTCTCAAAATTGAAAAATCATACGGAAAAGCTCTAAAAACTATTATATGCTATCACTTATATGTTGTTATCCGTTATGAAATAGCTCATCTAGGTCTATTTGGTCATTAAGTCATATCAAATTCAATATGAAGCTAATCATTATGAGTAGTCTAAGTGATGCAGATAAGGAAACATTAAAGTTAAGCATTGGAATAGAAAGCACTTATCTCATTATTTTGGCTTTTAAGAGCATCTCCACCCGAGCTGTCAAAAGCCAAGTAGAGTGCTAAACGGCTAGAAAAGGTGGCTCACTCATATCCACCTGAAGTGCTATATCCGACGTGTAAAGACGTTATTTCAATTATCGAGAGCTTTTGAATGAATGGGCCCCGCTTACTGTGTATAAAAGTGATGTTTTTAGGCTTACATATGCTTTTCTCTTACCATATTTTCATTGTTTTTCATTTATTCTTTAATAAAATAATAATTTTATTTAACAATTTAGGTGGAATAAGAAATTGTCCACAATGTCAAATTGCCATACAGGCCGTCAAATACAAATTTGATGTTTTTTATTTGACATTTTCCTTGGAGATGCTCTAATAAGATCCATGAATTTGGAATAGTTTGGCTTTTAATAAATTTCATGTATTTGGAATACTTAGAGTTCTCAATGTATCTAGATTAGTGAGGTTCATTAATTTGGGTCCAAAGTTTTTTTTTTCGTTAGTATGGTTGACACCTGTTGAGAACTGATTGGTTGGGGATACTTACATGGCATCCCCGTGCCAGGGAAGTTTTACTCCTAGACTATTCCACGGATTTAGAACTAGTTTCGGGGAGTTTTATGATATAGGGCCCGAAAACTCTTCAATTTGGGATGCAAGTCATTCTATAGTGATGGTCTATTATATGGCCTTTAGGTGAGGCCTTATTTTTTAATTATTAGATCAAAATAGTTAGTCGTTTAATCAAATTGATTAGTCTGATCCATTGATCCAACGATTAAGAGAGAATACATCGCCTAAGGGTCATATACAAGATCCTCACTACAGAATTATTGTTGGGATGCGTTTTTGCATTTAAACTCTATATTTTTTAGGCTCAAAATGGTACAGCCCCATTTAAGGCCCCATTGGGGATGGCCTGAAGTTAAAAACCTTTGTTTTTTTTTTTTAAAGGTTTAGGAATATAGCTATATTTGTTTTTGGTGATTAAGAGGAATAGAGGTATATTTGAATTCTAAAAATTTTGCTATTTTTTCCCAATACAGATTGGTTCAGTATGGAAGGTTATGAACAACATGCAAGTGTTTGGAATGAACGAAAATTCCAAAAGCAAAATCAAAGGTTTGAATTGAATCATCTGGGCATTTGGCTTTTGTATGGAAATCAAGTTTTGAAGAATAGTAGTTCACATACCATGAGCAGAGCTTTGATGTGAGTCATGGTCAGAGGCGTCTTCGAATCTCCTCCCTCCTCTTTCAATTTCAACAAAGAAGTCAAAAAATCTTGACTCTCTTTCGCGCCTTCCTCCTTCATCTTCAGCAGCCGTTGATCAATCATCTGCTCAAATATCCCATCAAACCTCCGCACCTGCCCCTCCATCTGCTTCTTTATACCCTGCAAATCGAACCGACCCAAACCCGGAAAAAAATCCGAAACATTGGGCCGACCTATGAGCCCCGTTATCTCCGACACCACTTTCCGAAACTCCGCCCCGAGCCCGGCCCTCTCCTCCCCGTCCTCTGCCGCGATGCAGCTGCCACATATCATGTTAGAGATGACGTTAAGCGACGTCAGGAAGATCTGCTCGCCCACGTTTACGGGCGACCCGGCCCGACCGGACAAGTACCCGACCGTCTTTCGGACCTGGTTTTGGCGGATCGATTGGAACGAGTCTAGCGCGGTGCCGCCGAGCATCTTCAGCACGCAGACCTTTCTCAGCATTCGCCACTCCGGCCCGTGTGGGCTCCACAAGACGTCGGCTCCTCCGTAGAAGGCGATCTGGGCCGCTACGGGGACGTCACGGTTGGCGAAGGTAACGTCACGGTCTTTGAGGACCTCGCGGGCGGAGGAAGGGGAGTTGATGACGACGCAGGTCATGCCGCCGAGGCGGAGCTTGAAGATTGGGCCATAGGTGTGGGCCAGGCCGGTGAAGTAGGAGTGGAGTTCTGGATCGAGAGAAAGAAGGTTACCGAGTAAGGGCATCCCCAATGGGCCTGGGGGCAAAGGTGGGATTTTGTTGCGGGACTTTTTCATGCACAGCCATGCACACCAGGTGCTTGCGAAAATGGCTGAGAGAGTGTAGAGAAGAAGCCAACTCTCATCATTTGTGGTACTAGTTTTGAACCAATTCATGGTAAGCTTCAAATTGGGATTTGAGTTTTGTGTGAAGAAATAAAGGGAGAAAGGGAAGGACTCTGTGTGTTGCTAGTGAATATCCAGTGTACGATTAACTCAATGGGGGCTTCCAATGCAGTGGTTTTAATTTAGACCACATGTTTTTGCATGCAAGTTGAACCCAAAGCACGGTTGCAAATTGCAATGCAATCAACTAACTCTTTATTTAATTATAATTTGTAGATTAATTTTTGTTGATTAAAAGAAAACCACATGATTTAAGGAAATTGGCAAGATAGTGATTAACTTTTCCATTAATCATTGCTCAATTATTTTATATATTTGTCGTGGCATCATTTTGATGGGATATAGGAATGATATTATTGGTGGTGAGTAGGGTTATGTGGGAGTAATAATTGGTAAGAGAAGAAACTTGTTCTATGGTGATAATCGAAAGACAGAAACTAGCGGGACACTATTTTAGACAATGATGATGTTCCTTACTTGATACAAAATGACAAGAAAAGAGTGGCTCCATACCAAGCGCTTGAGTGTGTTGATGCTGGTCAAAAATGCAATCTCCCCGAAATCAATTGGGCTGGGAGACCTGTCCACCTCTTCTTTCCTCAAAGCATAGCAAGCATCAACGTTGGCATTACTGAGCATGTGGCTCACGACATGACCACCTTGCTGAACCGCCTCCAATCTGGTCCATACGATCCAAACGCAATGTCGATCCCACCGTATGACGCAATCTGTGCACCAACGGTCGCTTCGCGGTTGGAAAATATAGTTTCGTGGTCACGAAGCACTTGTTTCACGAGAGTTGGTGATGTGATCACAAGGCATAGTTTGCCACCTAGCTTGAGTTTGTAAATAGGGCCGTAGGTTTTTGCCAACTTTGTGAAGTCCTGGTGAAGGTTGGTACCTAAAAAGGGAAGGTACCCTAGCAGGGGCAGGCCAAGAGGGCCTGGTCACAATGGAGGCGTTGGTGTCCTTGACTTTTTCCAAGTCAACAGGTACCAGAAGAGAGCAACCTCCCACCATGGTGACCACATTAGCTTCAACATTTTAACTGGCCTTATTGTAAATGAAATGTTACCAAAACTATATATAGAGAAATTTATTTATTTATTTATTTATTTACGAATTCCACCAGATAAAACAATAATTAAATGCAAGGTTACCAAAAAAATGCTGCCTTTTAACCCACCGAACAAAATATCCAGAAATTCCTAGGAAAGACGAAAAATAATCAAATAACCAAATAACCAAAGGCATTTTCTAAAAATGGTTGTAGTTGAGATAAGGAATTTGAAAAATAATCAAAAAACCAAAGAACCAAAGGCATTTTCTAAAAATGGTTGTAGTTGAGATAAGGAATTTCTAGGAAAGACGAAAAATAATTACAAGTACCAAATAGTTTTTGTCCATTTTAAAAAAAATATGCTGGTCAAGAAAAAGAAAAAGTCTTTGGTTTAGAGCGGAGCTGAAAGGGTGAGAAACATTGCTCTGATCATGAGATGACCATCTCTCTCAATATTTGCTAGCATCTCCATGTTAACCAGTCAGTCACTGTAGGGTTATATATAGAAAATAAATATAGAGCAAAAATCAAGTAACAACAGTTTAGTCAGAAAAATAACGTTCAGTCACATCAGTTGTAGGACTGAAAGCATCATGTCCACGTTGTACGTTTAAGGCAAGAAATGTACGGTTGAAATTGGGCGGTGGTGTTCCTCTAGCATAGGGCAGAGCTATTCACATGCCTGAGATGGCCTGCCCCACTACCATTTTCTCACCTCCTTGACTATATAGAGAGTATAGGCATAGATTGCACAAAAAATCTCACAATTTTAAGCTTGTGGCCCCACAAAACATCAAACTCTACCTCTGCCACTATTCTAGCATGTGTGTGCAGCAGTGCTTTTGTTTGATTTATCTTCATAGCTTTAAATGCTATCTTGACTATAGTGTGTAAGGCATTCCATTCACGGGCGGTCCTATTCTAAGGACAAGGTAGGCAGCCGTCTACTTCATTTTTTGCCAAACCAAAAATTACCTAATACAATCAATTTTCTTCTGTCTACTCAAATCCAACTTCCATTCCAGCTGAAGTTTTCTTTCTTGAAAAATACTTGTTTCTTTCTTTGCTTCTTGGTCCATCCATTTTCTTTGAGAGTGAAAGTGAGAGAGGTGTGATATAGTTTTGTAAACATATCACCCACAATTATTTGGTATTAGTTTGTGACTGATTACCATATTAGTAATTAGAGCTAGAATGCATTATAGATATATGGCATCCAACTGAGTTTTTATGAAAAAATAGACAAAATTTGACCATTGCTTTCACAAATGTCAATTTTTATAAAAACTTGCAGATATAACGAAAACCCCACTTAAAAAGACACAAATATACTCAGAATAAAAACTCACATAAACCTAAAAGTAAAAAGAAATTTTATTTTTCGCAGACGATCATCTCTTACCAGACTTGACGAGTTTTGTTTGATCATCTCAAAAGTCACCTATATGCATAGTAAGTATTTATTTTGATTTGCTATATTTCAACAAAATCAAGTACCTAATAGTTTGGTCACTGGATTCATTATTTTATGGTAAATTAATTTCTAGTGGCAGTACTACAAAAATTGAAATAGACGACGGGAATCCACCGTCGTCTAGAAGATTTTCAAACCGTCGTAAAATCGACCGTCATCTTTTGATATATAAAATGACGGCAAATAACCGACGTCGTTAAGACATTCAACGTTATACAAAAATAAAAATCGACATCTAAGTACTATATATATAGCATAAAATGCAAACTGCGACAACATTAGACGACGGTTTTAGTAAAACAAAGACGTCTAAAGAATGTTACATGTCAAGATCAAAATAAGCACTGATGTAAAGATTCTTATCCACGTTTCTAATTGAAGGAATACTGTCTTGTATAACCTAGAAATTGTCGTGGTTAACATATACTACGTTCACTAAATAAAAAAACTTACGTCTAAAACACGTAAGGGTTATTTACTTAAATGGTCCTCAAATTTGTACCCAATTTGTATTTTGGTCCGTCAATTAAATTATTCGTTCAAATGGTCCATCAACTCTTTATTATTAGTCAAATTGATCCTACCGTAATAATTTCTGTCAAATTAAATCATGTGAGGAGCACATGCCATATTGCTAAGGGTAAATAGGACTTTTGATAGCTTAATAAATAAGAATAAGTTTTTTAGAAAAAAAACAACCTGCAGCGCCATCTCTCCACTCCTTTGTCTCCCTATTCCCTCTCTCCCTCTCCGCTCTCTCCCCTATGCCTTCTATACACCCATTCCCCTTTGTCTCCCCATTCCCTCTCTCTTTCTGTACTCTCTCCCGTTTCGCTATGTTCTAGAGAAGGGCTCCATCCTCACCGTTTCTTTCTTTTTGGTTTTTAAATAAAACTTGACTCTGTCTCTTGGGGAGAAAACTTGGGTGTGGACAGTGGCGGATCCAGGATTATGTAGCCAAGGGGACTTAGTGTAAAAGTTCTGAAATTTTTCTATAAAGAAAATAATGCTAAAAAGAGGTTGTCCAAGGTTGGGAGGTTGGGAGGTTAGGGTTTGAGAGGATGGGAAGAGGGGCTGTGGAATTGGGAATGAAAGGTTTGGAGAAAATGAATCTGTGCAGAGCTGCTGTGCGTGTGTGCTGTTCTGTTTTTTTTTTTTTTTTTTTAAAACCTGGCCCAAAACGACGTCGTTTTGAGGCCAGGTCAATTAAAAAAAAATTTGACTGAGCCTTGACTAAACGACGTCGTTTGGCAAGGCTGGTTTTAAAAAAAAATTACGCGCAAGGCGCAGCGCAGCTGCACAGCTGTGCAGGACATTTCGTTGGGGCATTTCGTCGAGCACATTGTGTGCATACAAGGGGGCTTCCAGCAGTTGTCCAAGGGGGCTTTCATGGACTCCCTTGCCAAATTTCCAGCCTTCCAAGGGGTCGTCCGACCCCTCTTGTCCCAACGTGGATCCGCCACTGAGTGTGGACTTGGGATTCCCCAAATTCAGTGCCATCTACATCCGTAGAAGGCAAGATCGAAACAACTTCGGACAATCCAATTCGGCGTCCAGTCCCAAGGCCAAGAAATCCCATCGAATCTTATATTAGGTTGTTTGGTTGAGATTATATTATGTTTGGTTGTTGAAGAAATGTAGAATTAAATTTCATATTTTGGTGATTCTTGGATGCAATGACTGCCTGAAGAAAATGAAAAATGGGTGTTTGTTGATTTACATTGGATTGATGGGGAGGGATGCAGAGATGGAGGTGGGGGCGGGTTCTGGTGGTTTTTTTAAAAATTTATGTATTATTTTTTGGTTTTTTGAATATTGGGCATTTCAGTTTTTAAATTTTCTAATTTTTATAGTATTTTATAAGCTTATATAGATTTTAAATAAGATATTAACATTTTAGTATAAATTGATGATTTTAACCTTCAAATTAACGGTAATATTGACGGAATTAGACGGTACGACCAATTCGACAAATAGTAAAGAGTTGATGGACTATTTGAACGAATAATTTAATTAAGGGACCAAAATATAAATTGGGTATAAGTTTGAGGACCATTTGAGTAAATAACCTAACATATAAAGACGACGCTTATAGAAAAGAACAGACGTGTAAAATATATTACATGTCAATAATCATACCGTAACCGACGTAAAATATATTAACCATGACACGCATGTGGAATAACTGTCGCTTATAACATTTTCCACGTCGCTATGTAGGAAAACATCGCCTTGTTAAACATATTCCACATCTGTTACTTGTGAGAATCGACGTTTAAAGGATACAAAAAAGCCCCTTGGACAAAGTTAGACGACTCTTTTAAAAAAAAAAAACTAACATCTGAACTTTTTAACATGGCACAATTCCTACTCACGACTCATGTGGTTACCCGCATACGTTAAAAATTATTTTGACGGTGTGAACCGGAAAAGAAACGACGTGGATTAGAGCTTGAACGGCGGTTGTTGTACAATAACAGACGTGGTTAACTCCTTCACTACGTTCCAAGGATCCAATTGTTTGACGTTGTAATTCGCTTACCACATCGGTTTTTGTATAGACCTTGACATGGTTGGCCTTTTAAAAGTCGCTTTTATAACCCTCTTTGACGTATGTATTCTCTGAGACGTCAATTGTTTTAGACTAATCGAAGTGCAAAAGAGCTGTCACGATAGTTAATGGAACTAAATTGCCTTTATTTTCCTCTTTAGACGAAGGTAGTTATTAATCGTGGAAGTAGTGTTTTCCAAATTCGTCGGTTGGAGAACTGTACCGTCGCGTTATTCTTAAATATACGACGTGTTTTCTTTTTCAAATGGCGGTTTTTATTTCTTTAAGGTCTTTTGCACTTTCTTTCCACGTCATTTATAAAAATACGACGTTTGTTATATTTTAAACGTTTGTTTTTGCTATTTTTTTAACTAGACCGTCGTATTTTACACCTTTAATTCAGTATTTTTAATTTTTGATTTGTCCTGCGCAAATCCTGCATAATGAAAATGTGATCAGAATGAAAATGATATATAGAGCTATTAATTAATGTCATACAATTAACTGCATAACTAATGTCATTATACAATACAACAATCAATCAATCCATATACCTCCACACTCATCTCTAATATTTTCACTCAAGTGTTATCTATCCGATCACACCTCAAGACTGGGATTCTAAACTTTTGGTAGTCAAGATCCCAAACTTCTTGAATGACACCATAAAACCGCATATTAGAGACAATAGAGTTTTTATCCTTGGCACTAGCAACTTGCATAGTATGTGCAAGTAAATAAACTCCACTATTTTGGACAGTTTGCACATCATCTTGTGCTTTGGTGTTAAATTTAACACCATTAATAAGATAGCTCTTATATGATGGCACTGCCATGCTTGGACCAACTGCTAGCCACCTCAAATTTTCTGATACGTCATTATTCTCTTCCCCAAGTTCACTTTGAACCCACAAATTAATCATATATCTTAATTCAATCTAACAAAGAAAGAAGAAAATTAAAAGTTCAATATATGTTATTCAATAACATATACCTGAAAGTGTAGCCATTGAATGAAAGTGCTATTGTGCTTATCTTGCAGCCATTTTATTCTCCTTCTAAATTTTGGATAAGTGGTCTTGATAAACATCATATGTTCCCTACATTGAAACGAAAAAATCAAGTATTACAGTCTCTTGTATATAAGATAAACATAAGGAATAATATTTAAAATGGCTAGTTAAAGAATAAAACTTACTCGATATAAGGTAGGACTTTCTCCGTATTCTCCAAGACATATAAATGTGCTTGGTTCAACAGGTCCTGATCAACTAAGCTCACTGTGCAACCTGATAATGTCTTTGAAACTCCCATCTTCTGGCTTGATGGCACTCCAACTGTACTAACATCAGATAAATGTTCGGTGCAAAACTCTACAACTTCTTCAGCTATATATCGCTCAGCAATGCAACCTTCGGGACGAGTACGGTTCTGAACATACCCCTTTAGCACTTCCGTATATCTTTCAAAAGGATACATCCATCTAAAATAAACTAGTCCACACAGACGAACTTCTTTGACAAAATGTACTACTAGATGAATCATGATATCAAAGAATGAAGGGGGAAAGTATTTCTCAAGCAAACACGAAGTAACTACTACATCTTCTTCCAACTTATCTGGCTTGGAACATCTATTGTCTTTGCCCATATAGTATTGAAGAAGAAACACAATCGAGTTATTGCATACCTTGCAGGCTTCTCCAAAACAGAACGAATTGCCACATGGAGCAATTGTTGCATCAAGGTATGACAATCATGAGATTTAAGGCCAAGAAGTCTTGAATCTTTTAAAGATACAAGATTTTTTTTTATATTTGAACAAAAACCTTTAGGGACCTTCATACCATATAAAGAATTGCAACCTAAAGACGACGAGGGTTTTTGGGGCATGCATGGATTTTCTCATAACTCATCCCCAAAGTAGACAAAGTTTTTTTTGCCTTGTACATAGAGGAAGGTAGTGTATTTCCTTTTGGAAGCAAATCTCCTTGAAGTATCAATAATTTTGTAAAACAAACATCACTCATCTCATATTTTGCTTTCAAATTATATAACTTCACCAAAGCCGACAACTTCGTGTAGTTACTGCAACCGGGGTACAAGGGTTGATCTCCATCCCTAATACATTGGCAAACTCATAAGGATCAGACCCGATATTGCCATAATCATTATCATCCATCCTTAATTCTTCAAAAACGAAACTGAACCAACTTTGCTCATCTTCTTCCACATTTCTACTAGCATTAGTAGTCAATTCCCAAGGTTCTCCGTACCATGTCCAAATCTTATAGCTTTGGTCAATTCCATTAAAGTATAAGTGGTCCCTTATAATTCTGACCCCAAACAATAGAATATTCCCACATTTAACACATGGACAATGAATATGAGTTGTATCTCTAAGATTTTCTACAGTAAAATTCAAAAATCTTTCCACCCCTAACTCATATGCCTTCAATCTTCTATCTGCATGCATCCATGACTAATCCATCTCACACACTATAAAATCTTATATATAATAAAGTGAAAAAACCAGCAATAAAACACCACTATATTCACATAGCAGAGAATAAATTGAAAAAAATAATCAGCAATCAGACGACGGTATTGCTATAACACGATAATAAAAATTGTGTCAAATTCTCTATTTGCTTTGTAACAAATTTTGCCCATTCCAGCCTCAGTTCATCAATGTCTGCTTGTACATACTTGCCTAGTTCTTTTTTCTTGTCAAACTACAAAAATAAGACAAAAACCGACGTGTTATTGGAATAAAAACGACGGTTATTCAAAAAACAGTCGTAGTATTTTAAAAAGAAATTAAATCTTAAATTATATTTTTTTTTCTTCTTCTCAAATGCTAGGTCTGGATCATGAATTATATCTCTCATGAAACGCATCACCTAGTAGCCACACTCTACATTTGTTGGTTGTCGAGGAGTGCCGTATAGAGTTTTCCATATGGCTTATTTACGTGATTGTTTGCCTACGTGAGAATTATACATTTTGATTGCACTGTTTCAAGACAACAAAAAGTGTTAATGACAAATATTTTAGGCTGCTAACACACATTAGAATGTAGTAAATCAACTTATGTATTCACTATATTTCTCATGTCCTCATCAATCGAGCGGTTTGGCAATGAATCCATATAATATACCGTCTCCTTAGCTGGCCTCACAATAATCAACACCCAATGACCCATACACATAATAAATCCATATAGGTTAAATAGTTAGGTGTCAAGAAAAATTACAAAGAAAATAGGTTAAATAGTTAAGGGGACTAACCTTGGATTATAAGGCACAAAGAAAAATTGGTCCCCATCTGCCTTCTCTAGGCGGTCTGACAGATGTTTGGATTAATAAGATAACGATCCAGATTGAGCGATAACTTGTCCAGGGTCGACGAGACCGACAAAGCTTACTATATTTGCCATTTTTAAATAGTCAAATAGGTGCCTAAAATATATGAAATTCAATTAAATCAGAATTAATTTAATTTAAAACAAAAGGGAATAGTAAAATAAAATTTGGATTTTTAGAATTACCTCATGTATACTGCAATCACTGTGGATCCGATCTCAACCATGGATGCAAATTGTAAAATATCATCAGGCAAGATGAAGGTATCATGCTCATACCCAAACACTTCCCCCTGGAATGTTAACTTTCACGGTCTTGTTCTTAGGCAACTTGGTCTGGACAAATTGGCATAGGGCTAATAGAGGAGGTGGCAAGTCTAGCTTTGAGAAATCATGCTTCAAGAAATAAAGAAAGAAATATAAGATAGCTTGTAAAAAAAATAAAATAAACAACTATAACTAAAACCGTCGTGGTATTAAAATATAAATGACGGTATTGTGAAAATATTGATGTAGTAAAGAATTTAGACGACGGTAAAACAGAAACCGTCATTGAGTTTACGTTCTAACGTCGTAAAACTATAAAAAGGTCGTCTAAATAAAATGCAGTGAAGATGGCTTGTAAAACAAACAACGTAGTAAAAAAAAAAAAAAAAAGAAGACGGTTACTGAAAAACAAACCGACGTAGTAAATGACTCAGGATAAACATAAACCGCCATTATTTACAAGTTGTAAAATAAAGTGCAAAATTTTCTGAGGATAAACAAGCAAAAGCATCGTGGTATTTAAATCACGACGGCGGTTTTTTGAAAAAGTAGACGTCTTATGGATTTAAAACGTCGGTAAATATATAACGTCATTGTTTCTAAATCCTAACGTCGATGATGATAAATAGCAACGTCTATTTAAAATTTAAAAAAAGCAGAAAAAGCCAAAAATTAGAGTTTTTACCATTTCATCTTGCTGTTTTTCAACAGCATCAACATCATTCTTGGCATTTTCTTCCTCCAAAACAAGGGGTTTCACATTAGTAGCCCCCGAGCGGCTTGCTTTGTCAGACGTTGAATTTGTTGGGCTTTGCTCTTGAGGCAGTAAAGGAATTGGGGTAATTGGAATTTTGAGCATGTTGGGATCAAAATTGGGAATTAGTTGACTGAATTGTTTCAACATAATTTCCCTATCTGCTCTGATAGCCTCCAAAACTGATTCCTTTGCCCTAGCGTCAATCCACATGCTTTCTTCCCTAACTGCCTCCATGACACTTTCCTTCAATTTGTCCCAAAGACAAGGTCAAAATATCATTGCTCCCAGATACAGTCAGAGTGCCCTCAGAAACTTGTTTTTTCAAATCATCCTAAGAGAGAGAGAGAGAGAGAGAGAGAGAGAATGTTAGTGAGTGAATATATTGTATAACAGATAAAATTAAACATCTAACTCAAAAATATAAACCATCGCGGTAATTCAGTGAAGACGACAGATTATTTAAAAATTTGACGTAGTATTTAATTTCAAATGATGGTAAGAAATACCGTCGTTGTGTAACAATTATAACATTGCTAAGGAAGAAAATCGCAGTATAACAAAAAGTTGTGTGTAAATGAAAGTTGAACAGAAAAAATTAAAACAACCCTAAATGAAAAACCTACACCGTTGTGGTAATTAAATGAAGACGATGGTTTCGAGAAAATAACGACGTAGTAAAATATTTCAAATGTCGGTAACAGATTACCGTCATTGTATATGCATTCTAACGTCAATAATCTAAAAGACCATCGTATAATACAAATGCAGAGAAAAAAAAAACTTAACCAAAATATGCATTCTTTTCCAGAAATAGTGTACAAACAAATTGTAGAGAAATAGAGAGGGGGAGAGAGAGAGAGAGAGAGAGAGAGAGAGAGAGAGAGAGTGTGTGTGTGTGTGTGTGAGAAAATGAAGAGAGTTTAAACTTTAAAATAAAACGTCTAGCTCAGAAATAAAAAACCATCATGGTAATTCAATCTAGACGTCTAATAAACACCGTCATGGTGTTTCATTTATAACGACGGTTATTAAAACGAATGACGTCTAAATGAAATTAAAAAAAACCTCTATTTTTCAAATTTAGAACATAATTAGTGAGATTTACGATTAATTGTGCCTTTTCTGCAACCTTTGGATGAGGGATGTTTCCATGTTTATCTTCTCTTGCCTTCTTCCATAGCAGAGAACGATTGATTTCTTCACCGGTCATGGCTTCTTCTTATTCGTCCTCCAAACCAACATACCCTTTTCGAGACAACCTATGGTTGTACTCGCATTTTTCGCTTCTCTGTGATTGCTCAAAATGCACAGCCTCAAATTCTGGGAATAACCTTGAAGCTACAAAGGCATCCCATTGCAATTTCTCTATGAAGTTATAAAGTTGAGGGGGTTCTTTTAACTTATCCTTGTCATTTGTGAATGGAAGGATAAACTGTCTAGTTAAGGTAGACTTGAAATCCTTCCATTTTTTGGCGGCAGACGACAGCACCATCTTCTTGCCCCCTTTTCCAACCACATAAGCCATTTCAACAGCTTCCCAAATATGCTCCTTCAGGTCCTTGGGCAATTGAGTCCATTTCTTGTCCACAAGAGGAACTCTGGTGCGTGCCAAAACACCAATGTAAGATTGCATCTCAACAGCAGCCTTGCCATGTGGTCTGCCCCTTTTATTGTACTCAATCACGGGCTTAATCTTCTGGATTTTTCTCTTAACAACACGGCTCATTGTGTTGATACTGCGACTAGATTTTGGCTCCTCATCGAATGTCGCTGAGCTCAGTTCTTTCTCGAAGGTTGAGGTAAATCTCATATTCTTTGTGGGATTGCTTTGAACAGATTTGGCTTCATTCATTTGAGCCTTTGAAATTGCAAGGTCCTTGCTTTGACCTCTCATTGCCCGTAACCGGACAATGAATAACTTTGACCCAACAGTCACACAACAGAACATCTTCCATAGTTGTCAACGTCCCTTTGGCTTCAATGGAAGATGCCATAAGATGGTGAATAAAAATGAAAATTGAAAGTGAAGAAAATTTTGTGTAGAAAGTGAAAAATAATAGAAGGAGAAGAAAATGTATGAGGATTTGGTGTTGAAAGTAAACAACATTGGTAGATATTTATAGAAAAAAAAATTAAAGGGCAGTTGTTGGATTTAAGGAAAAACGTGGCTTGTTACCTTTGGCGGTCATGTGGGAACCGCAATTTGCCCTGGCAAGCTTGGCTTGTCGGAACGCCTTGCTTGGGCTTGGGCCCTGTCCTGCCCTGGCAGCGGGCTACTGCTGGAAATGCTCTAAGGGATGAGAGATTAAGTCTTTAAATACTATGCTCAGACTTCTCAAGGCAGTTGTTGAGAATTGAAATTGAACACAAAGAGAGCACTCTTTTCTTTTCTCATAATCTGAGTATTCTTAACATCAACAAATTTGAGTGTTTTATCTTGTCTTTTGTGCATAATTCCGGGTATACAGAGCTTAATGGTTGGTGGTTCATGTTTCCTAACACCCTTGCACAAGTACCGTTGCATCACATGTGCTCATTTATCATTAGGATCAATAATTCTTTGGTATGTGTAGAAGGTCATAGGCCTTGAGGTTTTCCATTACCAACGCTATACACGAATTTTTGAGAGAGGAAATAACATTTGAATTAGTTCTCGATGTTAGACGGTCAAGTTGCTAATCTTATTGATCAAGTTCATATAAACTGTAGTTCAAGTACAAATTCAATCATCGAAAGCATTAACATCTTGAAATATTGTAGGCTACTCATAGAGCGCTAGATCCGATAACCTTGGAGTTGGGATGAGAACCAGAGGTTTCTTCTTCTTCATCACAATCCGATGTCATGTGGGACCCGCAGCTTGCCCTGGCAAGCTTAGCCTCATGGAATGCCTTGCTAGAAACGCTCTTAGGGATGAGAGATTAAGTCTTTGAATACTATGTGAAAATACCTATAGGATGACTTAAAACAGCAAAAGCATAAAGTCTGTGTTTTGAGTAGTTGAGAGTATCACAATAATACAAATAAAACACGCCAAGGGGATTGATATGATGTATCAATCCTGTACAATTCAGAACGTAAAAGCAAAGAAAAACACAGAAGGTATTTTACGTGATAAAACCCCACCTCTGGGGAAAATCCACGAGACCTGATAGTCCAAGGCAAATCCACTATAGAAGTATACAAACTTGTCCTAGAAACTCTAGACAACGTACCAACTTCTGCGTAACTCAACTTCTCGCGGGATTTCTCCTTCTCTCCTTATGTTGAATCCGATTCTTGACGCGATCGATCCAAACTCACCGATGGTATGAGAACCTTGTAACTTATGCAAATGAATGCAAGGACAAATCACCAAGATAATTTTACTCTTGATGATTTATCCTTATGAACCAAAAAAAAAAAAAAAAAAAAACCACAGCAACTTTCTTTGTGAATATGAAAACCCAAGAAATACTCTAGTCGTTGAAAGTTGTAGTATGAATGAAACCAAGCCTTGTTTTTTATAATAGTTTTCAAAACTGGAAACAAGATCAATTAGTTCCTAATCAACAGATTAGCTTTCCAAAATCATACTAATTGATTTCCAATTAAAGAAGACTTTTAATGTTCAAAACTAGAAAGCAATTTATAAAATAAATTAATTTATCGTAAAATAAAAAAGTCCCTTAATCATAATGTTAATCAAATTGTGAGTTTGAAATAATGTTTGAAATACCACAATCAGAATGCATGATTGAATGAAGAATTTACCTTAGTGATCGTCGGTTGACATATGAGTCTTCAAAGCATATCTTGGAATTTAGACAGCCACCATTACAACTAATTTACCATCTATACTTAGTCTAATTCGTCTCTAGGAAATGCCAATCACAAAATCAATATTAACACTATGCTCAGACTTCTCAAGGCAGTTGTTGAGAATTGAAAGTTAACACAAAGAGAGCGTTCTCTTCTTTTCTCATAATCTGAGTATTCTTAACATCAACAAATTTGAATGTTTTATCTTGTCTTTTGTGCTCAGTTCCGGGTATACGGAGCTTGATGGTTGGTGGTTCATATTTCCTAACACCCTTGCACAAGTACCGTTGCATCACATGTGCTCACTTATCATCGGGATCAATAATTATTTGGTACGTGTAGAAGGTCATAGGCCTTGAGGTTTTCCATTACCAATGCTACACATGAATTTGCGAGAGAGGAAATAACATTTGAATATTAGTTCTCGATGTTAGACGGTCAAGTTGCTAATCTTAGTTATGGATCAATTTAATATAAACCGTAGTTTAAGTACAACTTCAAGCATCAAAAGCATTAATATCTTGAAATATTGTAGGCTACTCATAGAGTGCTGGATCCAATAGCCTTGGAGTTGGGATGAGAACCAGAGGTATCTTCTTCTTCATTGCAATCCCAAACTTCTCTGAAAGATCCAGCTTCTCCCCCTGTGGCAATTTCCAGTCAAAGGAATGCAAGAGTGTAGCAAGTGTATATACCACCATCCTCTCAGCCATTGCTGTCCCAGCACATATTCTTCTGCCTGACCCGAATGGTAAATAGTTGAAGTCACTTCCACTATAGTCCCATTTGCCATGCAAGAACCTGTCTGGATCAAAATCCAATGGGTCTTCCCAGTTAGAAGGGTCCCTATGAATAGCCCATGCATTAACAAGAACCCTAGAACCCTTTGGAATGGTGTAGCCTCCCACTGTGCATGTTTCACTTGGGCAATGAGGGACTAAAAGTGGCGCGACTGGGTGCAAGCGCAGAGTTTCTTTCATCACAGCTTGTAAGTATGGTAATTTGGAAATATGAGTTTCTTGTACAATGTTGCCTTTGCCAACTACATCGTCCAATTCTTGCTTGGCTTTTCCCATCACCGCTGGATTGTTCATGGTTTCAGCAAATGCAAACTCAGCTGTGCTGGAGGATGTGTCAGTCCCACCAAGCATCATATCCTGCCCTCAATCATATTGTTAAACATCATGTTAATGTGATAGTCTGTTTACAATTCACATGAAACAAGAGAAAGATATATATATATATATATATATATATATATATGCTTACGTTCCACAAGGCACGTAATTTGCTAGACTATTTGGTACTCTAAGATTTCAGGAGATTGTGAATTGAACTCAATGATCACATTAAATTGTCTAAAATTTGGTACCGTAAGATTCTCGTACCCTAAAATTTATTATGGACACATCCTAATTGAATACACCCCCTAAAACTAAACTAAAAATCAAAACAAAAAAAATTTTACAACCTAATATTTTTCTCAAAATGTTAAGTTAATCTGGATGAGAAATTGAGAAAACTAACAATCACAAGTTTGGCCGAGTATGCTGCCAATCATTTTTTACCTCCTATTATAGTGTGTGGTGCTGGAGGAGCACACATGCAAAAAAGAAGTTTGAGCTTGATGCAAATGGCAAAAATATCTTCTGTTTTATATGATTAATGATTATCAATCAAATAAAAAGTTATTTTATGTATAAATCCTTATATCTCTTACCAAATGAGAAATTATAGAATAGTACTGTATCACCACGTCAGTCGGTGATACTCCTATTTAAAATTTGCCATGTATCATTTTTTTTTTTTTGATACAATTATAACTTTATTTTACAGTTGGACATAAAACCCAACTATAACCCTTTGAAATAAAATTTAAAAAATAAAAGATCATGAAAAAGATGGAACCGCCCACCCCTACCCAGTCTCCTACCGCCCCCTCCCTCCCTTGGTTTGCCCCTCCCCCTTCTCACGAAGTTCAACAACTTAACCATATCTGAATCCTTTATTCTCACCCTTTCGATGGCAACCCCAAGACCTAGTTATATTTCCTCCTTTTGAAGGTCTCACTCATTTGTTGACTCTTAATTTTCAAATTGTCATCAAATCGATAAAAGCTTGATGTGAGAGATGAGCGTTGATGGTCACCCACCATTGGATTGAACGTGCAAGTGTTTGGATTGAACGAAAATTCCAAAAGCAAAATCAAAGGTTTGAATTGCATCATCTGGGCATTTAGCTTTTGTATGTAAATCAAGTTTTGAAGAATAGTAGTTCACATACCATGAGCAGAGCTTTGATGTGAGTCATGGTCAGAGGCGTCTTGGAATCTCCTCCCTCCTCTTTCAATTTCAACAAAAAAGTCAAAAAATCTTGACTCTCTTTCGCGCCATCCTCCTCCATCTTCAGCCGTTGATCAATCATCTGCTCAAATATCCGATCAAACCTCCGCACCAGCCCCTCCATCTGCTTCTTTATACCCTGCAAATCGAACCGACCCAAACCCGGAAAAAAATCCGAAACATTGGGCCGACTTACGAGCTCCATCATGTCCGACACTACTTTCCGAAACTCCGCCCCGAGCCCGGCCCTCTCCTTCCCGTCCTCTGCCGCGATGCAGCCGCCACATATCATGTTAGAGATGACGTTAAGCGACGTCAGGAAGATCTGCTCGCCCACGTTTACGGGCGACCCGGCCCGACCGTACAAGTACCCGACTGTCTTTCGGACCTGGTTTTGGCGGATCGATTGGAACGAGTCCAGCGCGGCTCCGCCGAGCATCTTCAGCACGCAGACTTTTCTCAGCATCCGCCACTCTGGCCCGTGCGGGCTCCATACGACGTCGGCCCCTCCGTAGAAGGCGATTCGGGCCGCTACGGGAACGTCACGGTTAGCGAAGGTGACGTCACGGTCTTTGAGGACCTCGCGGGCGGAGGAAGGGGAATTGATGACGACGCAGGTCATGGCGCCGAGGCGGAGCTTGAAGATTGGGCCATAGGTGTGGGCCAGGCCGGCGAAGTAGGAGTTTAGTTCTGGGGAGAGAGAGAGAAGGTTACCGAGTAAGGGCATGCCCAATGGGCCTGGGGGCAAAGGTGGGATTTTGTTGCTGGACTTTTTCATGCACAGCCATGCACACCAGATGGTTGCGAAAATGGCTGAGAAAGTGTAGAGAAGAAGCCAACTCTCATCATTTCTGGTACTAGTTTGGAACGAATTCATGGTAAGCTTCAAATTGGTTTTTGAGTTTTGTGTGAAGGGAAGGACTCTGTGTGGTGCTAGTGAATATCCAGCGTACAATTGACTCAATGCAGTGGTTGTAATTTAGACCACGTGTTTGTGCATGCAAGTGCCAAATAGTTTTGGTCAATATCTAAAATTTTCAGATAAGTGCTATATATCCAGAAGAAAACGGCAGGAATTTGAGGCAGAAATGGTTTTAATGATTCAGACAAGACTTTCTAGGAAAAGACGAATAATAATCACAAGTGCCAAATAGTTTTGGTCAATATCTAAAAGTTTGGTGGACGTTAGCTAGATCGGCTACGTAAATATTTCTGGCATTATTTGTATATTATTATTTATTTATTTATTTATTTATTTATTAAAATTAGGATCATACCCATGTCAACCAATATCAACATCGATAGATATCTATGTTCTTATCTATCTATATGGAAATCGTGTGTATATAAATTCGAAATTTTTAATTCATTTATTCAAAAAAAAAAATTGTTTCTGTATAGCGAGGCCACATTTACGATTCCCACGTGCTTGGATCGATATGCCTCCATTTTAAAAACGCTTAATCAAATAAAATACACTCAGACTTATGTTGATGCAGATATATAAGGTATTACAATTTATGTAGCATTGGGATCGATGGCATTAATAAGTTCAATGCATGAGATGTGGTAGAGCCAAGATTTTATATGTGGGGGTCAATATACTAGGGTTTAGAATTAATTCCTTTTTTAGTGTTAAGCTTGTAAATAATTAAATAAATAAATAGATAACCGGTTATCTTTGATTTTCTATTTTTTTAAATATAATTGTGAAAGAAAGAGTTGATTGGCTGTTTCTTTTAATTTTTTTTATTAATTATGTTGGTTGGATCCAAGAGTAACTTAGCCTTTTTGCTAAGAAAATAACCTTTTAGTTGGAGGGGGGAAACGTAAATCCATTATCCTCTTTACTGTGAGGGGCCACAAGCATTATTTTAATATATACTAGCCCCTCATGCGTGTGCCAATTGGTTTTCTTTTTTATTTTTATTTTATTTTTAGAATTAAGAAAAAGATAATATGGGTAGTTATGTTCCATTAAAATAGGACCTATTATCTGATTTTGTTTTAAATTTTAAATTTTTTTAATATGAAAAAATGTGAATTTACCTTAATATCCTCATTTAATTAATAATTTTAATTCTTAATGTTTGAATTAATCAAGGGTATTTTCTAGTATTTTGAATGTTTCATCATTCTCTGCCTTTTGCTTTATATATATATACAGTCATGATCTCTTGGACCCCTGTAGTCCAAGAGATCAGGACTGATATATATATATATATATATATATATATTGTGTCAGTCCCACCAAGCATCATATCCTGCCCTTTATCATATTGTTAAACATCATGTTAATGTGATAGTTTGTTTACAATTCACATGAAACAAGAGAAATATATATATGCTTACGTTCTATAAGGCACGTTATTTTGCAAGACTATTTGGTACTTTAAGATTCCAGGAGATTGTGAATTGAGCTCAATGATCACATTAATTTGTCTAAAATTTGATACCCTAAAATTCTAGTACCTTAAAATTTGTTATGGACAAATCCTAATTCTAGTACCCTAAAATTTGTTATGGACACTCAATTACTCATGATACCATTATTGTGTTTTTAAACTATACCTTTC
The DNA here is from genome assembly GCF_000346465.2 of Prunus persica. Taxonomy (NCBI): domain Eukaryota; kingdom Viridiplantae; phylum Streptophyta; class Magnoliopsida; order Rosales; family Rosaceae; genus Prunus; species Prunus persica. Next base: position 9,175,596 of record NC_034013.1, on the reverse strand, counting down.
CCCTTTGTTGTGGCGCTGGAAGGAAGCTTGGATTTGTTATAAAAGTTGCTCACTACACCAAGTCACTTTTAAAATATTATTCCGACTATAATCCTTAAAAATTATATTTTATTTCTTTGATACTTCAAAGGAAAAACTAATAATTATCCCAAATGATCTTTTCAAATTCCAATTGAATACACTCCTTAAAAGTAAACTACAAATCAAAGCAAAAAAAGAAATTTGACAAACTAATATTTTTCTCAAAAAGTTAAGTTAATCTGGGTGAGAAATTGGGAAAACTAACAATCACAAGTTTGGCCGAGTATCCTGCCAATCATTTTTTTACCTCTTATTACAGTGTGTGGTCAAGGAGCACGCATGCAAAAAGGAAGTTTGAGCTTGATGCAAATGGCCAAAATATCTTCTGGTTTATATGATTATCAATGAAATAAAAAGTTATTTTATGTATCAATCCTTATATATCTTACCACATGAGAAATTATAAAATAGTACTGTATCACCACGTCAGTCAGTGACACTCCCATTTAAAATTTGCCATGTGTCTTTTTTTTTAAAACAATTAAAACTTTATTTTACATTTGGACATAAAACCCAACTATAACCCTTTGAAATAAAATTTTAAAAATAAAAGATCATGAAAAAGATGGAACCGCACACCCCGACCCCAGTCTCCTACCGCCCCCTTCCTCCCATGGTCATCGCCCCCTCCCCCTCTCTCTCTCCCCCTTCTCACGCAGTTCAACAACTTAACCATATATGAATCCTTCATTCTCACCCTTTCGATGGCTAACCCAAGACCTAGTTATATTTCTTCCTTTTGAAGGTCTCACTCATTTGTTGACTCCTAATTTTCATATTGTCATCAAATCTGTAAAAACTTGATGTGAGAGATGGGCGTTGATGGTAATTGAATTTCAATGCTTAAGATATGTTGCATATGCTTCCATGGGTTCAAGAGATGGTGGGCTTAGATTGTCATCAAATCTGTAAAAGCTTGATGTGAGAGATGGGTGTTGATGGTAATTGAATTTCAATGCTTAAGATATGTTGCATGTGCTTCCATGGGTTCAAGAGACCTTTCAGTTTGAGAGAGAGAGAGAGAGAGAGAGAGAGAGAGAGAGAGAGAGAGAGAGAGAGAGAGAGAGAGAGTGCATGGTAAGGGGTTGGGTTAGGTGTAAGGCTGGAATCAGGGGATTCCAATTCCATTCCAAAAAAAATCAGAATGAAAATTCTTTTCCAATTCCATTACAAAAAATTTTGGAATTTCAACATCCAGTACAATTCAAAAAACTTGGAATTTTTGGAAGTATAGGAAAATTTCAGAACTTACATATTTTGGAATATTTTTGGAAAGTTTTGGAAACTCATTGAAAATTTTAAACATGTCTAACGATTTAAAAGGTTAAAATTTTCTCAAAATTGAAAAATCATACGGAAAAGCTCTAAAAACTATTATATGTAAGCAAGAAACAAAGATGTTATTTCAATTATCGAGAGCTTTTTAATGAATGGGCCCCGCCTGCTATGTATAAAAGTGACGTTTTTAAGCTTCCATATGCTTTTCTCTTACCATATTTTCATTTTCTTTCATTTATTCTTTAATAAAATAATAATTTTATTTAACAGTTCGGGTTGAATAAGAAGTTGTCCATAATGTTAAATTGCCTTATAGGCCGTTAAATACAAATTTGAAGTTTTTTATTTGGCATTTCCCTTAGAGATGCTCTAATAAGATCCATGAATTTGGAATAGTTTGGCTTTTAATAAATTTCATGTATTTGAAATACTTAGAGTTCTCAATTGAAATACTTAGAGTTCTCAATGTATCTAGATTAATGGGGTTCATTATCTAGATTAGTGAGGTTGATTAATTTGGGTCCAAAGTTTTTTTTTTTTCGTTAGTATGGTTGGTCCAAAGGTTTGAATTGAATCATCTGGGCATTTGGCTTTTGTACGGAAATCAAGTTTTGAAGAATAGTAGTTCACATACCATGAGCAGAGCTTTGATGTGAGTCATGGTCAGAGGCGTCTTGGAATCTCCTCCCTCCTCTTTCAATTTCAACAAAGAAGTCAAAAAATCTTGACTCTCTTTCGCGCCTTCCCCCTCCATCTTCAGCAGCCGTTGATCAATCATCTGCTCAAATATCCCATCAAACCCCCGCACCAGCCCCTCCATCTGCTTCTTTATACCCTGCAAATCGAACCGACCCAAACCCGGAAAAAAATCCGAAACATTGGGCCGACCTATGAGCCTCGTTATCTCCGACACCACTTTCCGAAACTCCTCCCCGAGCCCGGCCCTCTCCTCCCCGTCCTCCGCCGCGATGCAGCCGCCACATATCATGTTAGAGATGACGTTAAGCGACGTCAGGAAGATTTGCTCGCCCACGTTTACGGGCGACCCGGCCCTACCGTACAAGTACCCGACCGTCTTTCGGACCTGGTTTTGGCGGATCAATTGGAAAGAGTCCAGCGCGGCGCCGCCGAGCATCTTCAGGATGGAGACCTTTCTCAGCATCCGCCACTCCGGCCCGTGCGGGGTCCACACGACGTCGGCCCCTCGTAAAAGGCGATCCGGGCCGCTACGGGGACGTCACGGTTTTTGAGGACCTCGCGGGCGGAGGAAGGGGAGTTGATGACGAAGCAGGTCATGGCGCCGAGGCGGAGCTTGAAGATTGGGCCATAAGTGTGGGCCATGCCGGCGAAGTAGGAGTTTAGTTCTGGGTCGAGAGAGAGAAGGTTACCGAGTAAGGGCATGCCCAATGGGCCTGGCGGCAAAAATCATATATATAATTATTTATTTGTTTATTGGCATTATTTTTCACAATCTTTGTCATGGGGCCTCAACTCCCAAATAATGCAACATAAATTCATCCTGATTTTACCAGGTTCTGAAAGACACATACAAACAACAATTATCCCAAGAAATCTTTGTGGGGAAAAAGAAGTTGGCTACTCATAGAGTGCTGGATCAGATAACCTAGGAGTTGGGATAGCAACCAAAGGCAGCTTCTTTTTCAGCACAACTCCAAACTTCTCTGAAAGATCCAGCTTCTGTCCTTGTGGCATTTTCCAGTCAAAAGAGTGCACAAGTGTAGCAAGTGAATGCATCACCATCCTCTCAGCCATTGCAATCCCTGCACATATTCTTCTGCTAAATCCAAATGGGAAATAGTTGAAGTCATTTCCACTATAGTCCCATTTGCTGTTCAAGAACCTTTCTGGATCAAACTCCAATGGATTTTCCCAAATGGAAGGGTCCCGGTGTATTGCCCACGTACGCATTGAAGAAAATGCTTTAATTGTTATAAAATAACTGGAATATGTGCGATAAAGTAAAGTAGATGAGACACAACATTTAACGAGGTTCGGTCATGCCTACGTCCTCGGAGAGCAGCAGCAGTAACTTTTCCACTATATAAAATAATAGGGCTACAACTTTAGTGTTTACAATATATGTGGCTCACTGATTTTTCTCTCTTGGAGAATTTCTCCCTGCCCTCTTTTCTCTCTATTCACTCTTCCTCTTTCTTCCTTCTTTTCTTTCTCTCTGATCTCTCTCTCTTCCTTCTCTACCTGACTCTTTTTCTTCTCTCAGTTGGAGGGTGTCCATGCAAAGGCACAATAATGCCATATTTATAGGTTCAGGAAATAATGCCCGTGAGTGAGCATGTGATAAGTGTTGTGAAATTTATTGCAAGCGCACAATTCGCACAAGTAATACAGTGATGAGTGAAGTGTCGTTCCCACGAAGAGTGATTTAATTTGCTAAGTACCGATTGTGATTAACCCAAGACTTTATTTGAACAATTGATGATGAGATTCAATTGATTAATTAACTAAAACAAGGAATAAAAGCAAGCATAGAAAAATAAAGTAGTGAGATTCAAGTTATGAGAGCACTAGAGGTTCCGATTACACCATAGCCAATTCTATCCAATTCCCTTAGCATGTTAATTCTAATTATTCTCCATGTTGACAATTGATTTTCCCTACTTTATTCGATACTCTCCATCCATGTTTATATCAAAAGTATTCTTATTACCAACCCACTATATCCCTAGTAATGGAATTAAGATAATAAGAACCCATTAAATTCCTTGGAAAACCTACAAAACAACCACATAAGTCATGACAAACATCCCTGTCTAATCATGTAACTCATGGCATCTATTACAAGAAGTAACCCCAAATTGAAAATCCCTATCGTCAATTTAGCATCAAAACAATTAAATGTTGGCCAAACATTCAAAGCATTAAGCATGATAATAGATACTCAACATGGAAAAATACTTGGAATTAACATTTACTAAAGTAATTAAGTATTCATGGCTAGGCTACATCGTAGCCCTAGCAAGAAGAAATTAGTTCATGAAAACTTTAATAAAAACCATGATAAATAGTATCATAGGAAAGAAGAAACCAACTGAAGATTTGATCTCTGCACGACAGCAACTCTAGCTCCAGGTTGTCTTCTTTGTCTCTCTAAAACTCTCTCTCTCCTTTGAATTTTTCGGCTATGAGTATGAATATGTAGGAATTTTAGGGTAGATGATGGAGGATGGATGATGGGTAATTGGATTCTTTGAACAAAGACCTAAATTCCCTATTTATAAAACTCCTAGAAATCCTAACTAAGGTACAATTACAATCAGTCCCGATCTCTTGGACCACAAGAGTCCAAGAGATTGTAATCACCCACCGTTGGATATTGATCTAATGGTTTAAAAAAAAAAATTAAAATGAGTGCAAGAGTGAGTGAACCGTTGAATTTCCATCCAACGGTGAGTGACCACAAATCTCTTGGACCTCCATAGTCCAAGAGATCAGGACTGTAATTACAATTGTTATAAAAATAGGATTCCTTCTAATATAAGGACTTCTTTATTTCTCCTTGTTTGACTTGATAAGACTTGAACCATCTTGAACTAGGAAATTTCATAACATTCCTTGCAACAAAGGAATTACTTGGCTTCTTTTTAATTAATCGCCAATCTTCATCTTCTTGCCCTTTTTAGCACACTTTCTCCTATTTCACAATTCCTTCACAAATCTCACAAAACTAATTAAAACAACCAATTTAATCCAAGGAAATTAACAAATAAATAATCAAGGAGGCATAAAATATATATAAAATATTGACTTATCAATAAGCTTCTAAACAACTTTGCTTAATTTCTTCATGACCCCATAAAGGTGGTCTCCACTAATAACTTTACAACATTAATAAGATTTTTCCTGATTATTCTGTTAATTAACCCAACAAACTTTCCACTTTTATATTAATTGCCAATTAAGCAAATAACAACTCAAATAATTAACAACAGCAGAATAGTTATTACTTAAATAAATAAAAACCTAAGCCCTGTTTGGTTCAAGGAATGGATTTGAAGGGAAATCAATTCCCATGTCATTTCCCAAGGAATGGGAATGAAAGATTCCTTTCCCACGTTTGGTAATGTCGGAAAAGTAATCGGGAGATTTTACTTTGTTTCCTTTCCCGTGTTTGTTTTGAGTAGGAATGGAAAATAAAGTTTGTATAATTTTCCAATTATACCCATATTAAATCAAATAAAAAAAATGCATTTAATGATACGTTGTAATTATAAATTGTTCATAGGGACAAAATAGTAATGAAAATTGTGCATTAAATGTTAGCTCATTTTTCTAAACTTTCCCATGAGAAGAGAATAACCATTGTGGGCTTAAGATGAGGGCTTTACTTTCCCCCTACTTTCCCATGTGACAGGCAATCATTTCTCATGCATGGACTTACCAAACATGGGAAAGCAATTGAATTCCCATTCCCAAGCCTCCTTTCCCATGAACCAAACGGGGCCTAACAGTCTTCCACTTCTCATGAAACTGTGATAAATAAAGCAAAGCAATCACCAAAGGGGAAAATAAAAGTGGAAAATATTTGACCAAAAAAAATAATAATAAGTGTGGAAAATTTTGAATAAGTAGATAATGTGATAAAATTTGTAAGAAATGTGGAATGAAATAAGTGAACATTTTTGAAGAAATTTGGAAGTAGTTATAGACATATTTTAGGTGTTTTTGGGAAAATAAAAAAATAAAAATTAAGCCCACAATGGTTATTTTTAAAAATTGATGCACTTTCAAAAACCAAATTTTTTTTAATAAAAAAAACGGATTTATATATATAGTCTCGATCTCTTGGATCACAAGAGTTCAAGAAATTGTAGTCACTCACTGTTGAATATTAATCCAATGGTCAAAAAAGTTTCTGAAAAGGAGTGCAAGAGTGAGTGAACCGTTGAATTTACATCCAACGGTGAGTGACCACAAATCTCTTAGACCCCTGTAGTCCAAGAAATCAGGACTGTTTATATAAATTTAAAACGTTAAAGGAGAAGAAAAAAAAAAGTAACGGTTAGTTGACGTGAAAGCCTTGAATAGCAACATTGGATCGCAGTTGCACAAGCTGTTCCTCAGGTTACGCCCACAGGTGATTCTTTTTCTTGTTAGGCAGTATATACGCTGGATCCACACAAAAAATTTGGTCCGGACTACAGCTAGCTACATGTGGCTTGGGAGGAGGGGTAAGGGATGTAGCCCTCAAAATTGGCCGAAGTTTTTTTAGCCTATGGCCCACTAGATATGGCCTAACTTAAAGCATACATTGATTGGTGGAGGTGTACAAAATATTGGGGGGCCAGGGCCACCTTGTGAAAGTGACTCTGGGGTCTGCCCTAATCGTGTTTGTTGTTGTAAAAGTTTGAAGGTGGAGCCCACAGAGGAAGTTTCCTTGCATCTTCCAGGAACTTTCCTTCCCTGTATTTATCAATTCAGGAAGTTTCCTTGCATCTTCCAGGAACCTTCCCTTCCCTGTATTTTACCAAAACCTTAGCCTATAAATAGGCATATCACTTGCAATGGGAAGAGTGACCAACGGAGAAAAGAAAGAAAGGGGAGAAGAGAAAAGAGAGGAGAAAAGAAGAAAGGAAAAAGAGAAGAGGAAAGAAGAGGAAAAAGAGGAGGAAAGATAGAAGAGGAAAGAGAGAGAAAATTCAGTGAGCCTCACATATTGTAAACTCTAAAGTTGTAGCCCTATTATTTTATATAGTGAAAAAGTTACTGTTGCTGCTCTCCGAGGACGTAGGCATAGCCGAACCTCGTTAAATGCTGTGTCTCATCTACTTTACGTGCAGCTCAATATTCATACATATTTCAGGTTATTTTTATAACACGTTATCAGCACGAGAAGCTCTCAGGTATAATTTTTGTGCTGCACTATTATCTATACTACTAACCACTAACAAAAATGGACCCTTGGTAATACTAAACATATTATCAGTGGGAGACCGTTACTAATACTAACTTTTTTTCTTATTTTATTCGGTGGTGGTTTTAACCCCACATTTATTTACTGTATGGTGTAGGTTTATTACCCATACATGCACCTTTACTTTATCGCAAATTTATTTTACCGCATATTTATTTTATTTACTGTATGGTGTAGGTTTATTACCCATACAACAGTATTTATTTAAAAGGGTGGTGCGGGTTTATCGTCCACGCCTTTGCTTTTATTTAAATGTATGGAGCAGAATTAGTGCCCATACAAGCACAATTTACTTTACCGCACATTTAATTTTATTTAAAGTATGGTGCGGGATTAACGTCCATACAGCAAGCAATTTAATTTATGAATTTAATTTACCGCACATTTACATTTATTTAAAAGGGTGGTGCGGGTTTATCGTCCACGCCTTTACTTTTATTTAAATGTATGGAGCAGAATTAATGCCCATACAAGCACCTTAACTTTATGAATTTAATTTACCGCACATTTACATTTATTTAAAGTGTGGTGCGGGTTTATCGTCCATACCAGTAATTTATTTATCAGCAATTTATTTTATGGATTAATTGTGCTGTATGATGAGTTTTTCCAGTATGCAGATCAGGACCAGAAGTTCCTTGATCCTCATCATACAATTACATCAGGACTTGAAGATCCTTGATGATGATATGAGAGCTGGCAGTCTCTCCGGTACTGTATTTGTAAACATGTGATTGGACTTAAAGGTCCTTGATCCCGACATGTAAATAAGGACCTAGAGTTCCTTAATGATGTAACAGTACCGTATTGGTTCATGGTGCCGTACACATTGATGATAACTGTACTGGCAGATGAATAGATATGTATTCATGACTTGATGAATAGTACTATTCACATGAATAGTGACGTATGCATAAATATTAACCATTTTGGGTAAACCGTCACTATATACAAAAGGGAACCTGCAGTTCCTTAAACTCATGGATGAGCAATTAAATGAGATGCCAGAAGTTCCTCAAAATATGGACAATTATGTAAGGGCTTGAAGTCCCGAAATATGTATAGAAAATTGTAAAAATGTCCATACCATGAGAATATGTGGCTTTGGCCTGAAGTTCAAAATTTAACAGTGTTGAGAACCTGAAGTTCCAACAATTAAATGGACAACCCTTGAGGTATTATTGCAAATTGTGGTATGCCACATATCTCTTTGGCATAAGAAGATGATGAATTTAAAGTTCGATTTTGTTATAATCGACACCTCAAGGAAGAAATATATTTTGTGAATTCCGGTTGTTAAGAATACACCGCGAAATGGATAATATCAATATAAACCTCAAATAATGAATTGAGTCTCCCCACATATTTTGTTATATCTGGGCCGGAAGCCCATGGATCCAAATATATGAGAGATCCTAAACTTGAAGTTGTGGGTATATAGTAGTTAATGCTCTTCACTACTATATTGCGATATTATCATGGCTTTTACTCAATTCATATTTCATGTCCATTTGAAAAGGGCAAATAAATTCTAAGTTTGTGCCCAGGCCATAAGTTCCGGGCTACCATACGTTGAAATATGAAATTTGGGAGAGTCGATGTGGTTATTTGAACCTATAAGGCACAAGGTTCCAAATCGTCATTTTAAAAAGACGTAAAAACCACAGGTGCAAGTTTAAGAATATGCGCAATTATCATAACAGGAACATATAACAGATAGATTTTTCCACCTGCAATGAAGGTGCAGGCCCTGTGAAATCTATAAAAAAAAAAAATTACATTATGTTCTGGAAGCCTCTGCAGGAAGATGACGGCGCCTCTTAAGCTTAGCCATGAGCTTCTCGTGGTCTCCCAAAATTCTTTCATTGGAGACCTGCAGCATGTCTAGCCTTCTCAGTGTATCAACAGAGTACGAACTCACCAGTTTCAACAAGGCATTATTCTCTCCTTTAAGTTTCTCAACCTCCTGTTGAGACTCATGAAGCATTCTTTGGAGAGACGAATTTTCAGTAGCTAACCTCTCAACCTCGTTTGCTCTGGCACGCAAACGATCAGCCATGTTAGAAACAGAAACAGCACTCTGAATGCTAAAAGCCATTGAGTCATCAATAGCCTCTTCCTCTGATCTCCCCGTCAACAACATTTCATCCATTGGAGTAATGAAATTCCTAGCTACTATGACAGCAGTAGCATCATTCATCATCACAGAATCATTAACTGTGAGATGACGATTTTTGGATACAAAGGATGGACGCCAAACTTGGGCGTCACTGGTAGTTGTGGGAGCATCATTTAAATTGAAATAATTTGGGCAGGAAGAAGAGGAAGCCATTTTTTTTAAGAAGGTTTCGAAGAAAGTCTTAGAAAAACTAAAGGTTCGGAAAATGAAGGAAATTGAGTTGAAACGCAGTTTGCAAAGGCAATATCTATAGCGAAAACGTGGCCTCTAATAATGCCTGTCGGCAATATCTTCTCGAATCCCCATATTATCTTTTTCTTTCCCAGAGTCAAAAACTTCACGTGGCCTCTAATAATGCCTGTCGGCAATATCTTCTCGAATCCCCATATTATCTTTTTCTTTCCCAGAGTCCAAAACTTCACGTGGCCTCTAATAATGCCTGTCGGCACTTTCGGCGTTTTTCAAAGTATTATTTTCAAAGCCGATCTTGCTTTATGGATTTCACGGAACTACTTTTTCAAAAGTATCCCGAGAATCTCGCAATTTTCCTATGGTTAATTTGAAATTCACCGGTTCTACCTATTCATTGTATTTGTGTATAAATGTGTTACTAACGAAATTTTCTTTGCAGAAGACATCTAGTTTACTCCATACCTAGTGATGCGATATCTACTTATTTTTCTTATCAGTGAGCACTCAATATGCCTGAGAAGCAAGACTATCTCTGATCATCCATTCAGGAAGCAAGACTATCCCTGATCACGTTTCCACTGCATCAGGAAACTGTGAAGGCGATCTTATGCTCTAATCTCCGGAAGTCCTTCTAGACTAGGAGATATGAGAGCTTATTGTCTGCTCCCACCAGCTTCCTTCCCTGATTGCTTACCTTCTCTTGCAATCAATATCACATTATTTTTGCATTTTTTCTCTTTTTATAACTCTCTGTTCATAAGAGATTTTATTTCTTTAGAATGAACATCTGAAGAATGAATCCATGAAGTAATCCTAACTATGAGGGTTATTTGTTTTGACAGAGGCAAAAGAGTTGTGATTTTTGCTCTTGCATGATATAACTAGATCATCAAGCGCTACATTATATTTACTGGGCTGATATGAGCTTGAATGATACTTGAGAAAAGTTTCTCCCACCTAAGGATGTAAGCAATACTTGTGTTATTTTATGCTTATATACCTATTTGATATTTTATCTTGAAAGGTAACCAAATTGGGAGATAAGTCCGTTCCAAAAGAATGGCTTGTATGTATCCATGAATTATTAATGCAAATTTTACAGATTGTAAGATGGATACATTGATAATACACTGCACAGATTAAAGTCCCATAAGAACAGAATATGGGTGTAGCAGTGATCAATATGGGTGCACGCCTGTTGCGTAGCAAATGATATGGATTGAAGTCCCGAAAGGACAATCCTTTGACATGTCAATATTGATATTATGCACGCCTAATGCGTAGCAAATTATATGGGTTAAAGTCCCATAATATGGGTTAAAGTCCCAGAAATTAATTGACATGTATGTATTAATCTGTGGCATGCCTGCAGCATGACAGATATATGGGTTCTAAATGTTCCAACTCCCTAAATGGAGATTATCCACGCCCTACTACTAAATAACGCTCCGATGGAGGTTATAATCCACATTCTCACATAATAAAAGCCCCCTGAAGTGGCTTGGGTACCCAAAAGCAAAGAAATGCTTATAATTGATGCATGCGCATACACATGAGAATGGTGGGATCATGAATTGATGAATGACAATTTTTGGTTTTGGAGTAGCTACTCAAATCATCAATGGGCTGTGTTGATTAGAACCACGTTCAATTATTAAATGTCGACAATATCATTGGCCAAAATGGAACGAGGTAATTCCATTATAAATGAGAATGAACGTGAAAGAACAAACCCACAATACGAACCCCAAAATTTGTTAATACTGAAAGTTATACTTGGGTGTTCGGAATAAAAGGAAATATACCTACTTTGTATGACACACTGTTTCTGGCAGAAACAAGAAATGTTGGGTTTTCTCCATATTTACAGATTCAATTGTGCCCCCCCCTCCCCCTTATTACACAATTACGGAGACCAACATATTATCTTTAAGGGTTATTAAATGCACGGAGCATATCGCCAGAAGCGATTTCCTAAAGATGTATAAATAGCTGGGTAAAAGCTATATAATGTGTCATAAAGCTTAATCCCTTTTAGACAAAATCCGTTGAGAGGATTGATATTGCATAAAGCAAGTCCCTAAAGGACATGTGCTTGAAGCACAAAATTTGTACTCAATATTAATATGTATAAATTACCTCAGTGAGTACATTGATTATAATGTGATTGCAACACATTAAAGCTTCTGCAGAATTCTTGAAATATTTGTCTCGATCGAGCATTATGCCAACGAGATTCTTGCTTATACTAAGAAAGTATTAAAGTATTTTTATGAGGATTATCCGTTGGACACTTTAACGATTTTCCGGAAGTATATTGGACCGGACATCATATTTTCCAGATAGGGCTCAACTCCATCACCATCATTTTGGGATGATGTGAGGTATATTTGATGCTATCTAAGCATAACACCATATACAGGCATATTTTTTAGTGAACTTATAAATAGCCCAAGTGTTCTAAGATATGCGGACTCAGGAAATCTCTATGGTCGCTTACTGGAAAAAGCTAGTCATGAAGTTTTCAGGGGGAGATATTCATCAGGGGGAGCATGGTATTAATAAAGACCTTCATACACTATTGACTCACAGCAGCAGTGTCAACTATGATATTCAGACAGATGATCAACAGTATGGCTTAAAGATATTTTGCCAAGCATCAGGGGGAGCGTGCTGTCAATACAGACCCTTACACACTGTACTTTTTTTCCTTCGTCCAGGTTTTTATCCCACTGGGTTTTTCCTGGCAAGGTTTTAACGAGGCAGTGTCGCACGCGCGTCAATATACACAGAATTTTATGTTACACGTGATTATGTACTCTTTTTCCCTTCGACCAGTTTTTGTCCCACTGGGTTTTTACTGGCAAGGTTTTTAACGAGGCATATTCCATATCATTTGTGGTCTCCAAGGGGGAGTGTTGTAAAAGTTTGAAGGTGGAGCCCACAGAGGAAGTTTCCTTGCATCTTCCAGGAACTTTCCTTCCCTGTATTTATCAATTCAGGAAGTTTCCTTGCATCTTCCAGGAACCTTCCCTTCCCTGTATTTTACCAAAACCTTAGCCTATAAATAGGCATATCACTTGCAATGGGAAGAGTGACCAACGGAGAAAAGAAAGAAAGGGGAGAAGAGAAAAGAGAGGAGAAAAGAAGAAAGGAAAAAGAGAAGAGGAAAGAAGAGGAAAAAGAGGAGGAAAGATAGAAGAGGAAAGAGAGAGAAAATTCAGTGAGCCTCACATATTGTAAACTCTAAAGTTGTAGCCCTATTATTTTATATAGTGAAAAAGTTACTGCTGCTGCTCTCCGAGGACGTAGGCATAGCCGAACCTCGTTAAATGCTGTGTCTCATCTACTTTACGTGCAGCTCAATATTCATACATATTTCAGGTTATTTTTATAACATTTGTCTATTTATTTCAACAATATTAGATGTCTTAAGATTGGTCTAATTTTCCTTTCAATGACCGATCAATGAAAACTTAAAAAAGAAATAAGCATGGGCTTTCAAGTGAAGTTAAACGAAGTCGTACCATAAGCAAAGCTTTGAGATGGGTGATGGTGAAAGGGGTCTTGGAATCTCCTCCCTCGTCTATCAACTTCAACAAAAACGTAAAAAAATCCTTACTCTCCTTCAGGCCTTCCTTGTCATTCCTCATCCGTTTATCTATTATCTTCTCGAATATCCCATCAAACCTCCGGGCCAACCTGCCCATCTGCTTCTCCACACCCTGCAGATCGAACTGGGCCAAACCCGAATAAAAGTCTGAAACATTCGGCTTCCCCAGAAGCTCCGTCATCTCCAACACCACCTCTCGGAACTCCACCCCCAGCCCCGCCCTCTCTTCGCCCTCCACCGTCTCACCCCACAACATGTTCGTGATAACATGCAGCACATTTAAGAATATCTGCTAGCCGACATTGCCCGGCGACCCCACCCGACTGTAAAAGTACCCGACAGTTTCCCGGAGCTACTTTCGCCAGAGTTCGTACACCGAGTCTAGAGTTGTGTTGCTGAGCATCTTGAGCACGCAGACTTTTCTCAGCATCCTAAAAATTGATTTAAGATCGGGTTATTACAGGTTATCTTTGATTTCCTATTTTCTTAAATATATGTGTAAAAGAAAGATTTGATTGGCTGTTTCTTTTAATTTTTTTTATTAATTATGTTGGTGGGATCCATGAGTAACTTAGCTATTTTGCTAAGGAAATAACCTTTTAGTTGGAGGGGGAAATGTAAAATCTCTTATTCTCTTTATTGTGAGGGGCCACTTAGCCATTTTGATAAGGAAATAACCTTTTATCCTAAGTTGTCCAATGCAAAGCCCAATATATATAGTATTTCAGAATTTTGGGAGGGGCAAGGCCCTTGCAGGCCTAAGCACACATCTGTCATTGGGGATGAGAGATTGTCTTTAAATACTATGCTCAGACTTCTCAAGGCAATTGTTGAGAACTGAAATTGAACACAAAAAGAGCGTTCTCTTCTTTTCTTATAATCTGAGTATTCTTAGCATCAACAAGTTTGAGTGTTTTTTCTTGTCTTTTGTGCCTAATTCCGGGGTATACGGAGCTTGATGGCTGTTGGTTCATGTTTCCCAACACCCTGGCTCAAGTACCGTTGCATCACATGTGCTCATTTATCGTCGGGATCCATAATTCTTTGGTATGTGTAGAAGCTCATAGGCCTTGAGGTTTTCCATTACCAATGTTATACATGAATTTTTGAGAGAGGAAATAACATTTGAATTAGTTCCCAATGTTGGAGCATCTCCAACCGATATATCAAAACTGCCACATAAACATTTAACGGTTAGAAATTACATCTCACATCACTCCAACCGAATTGTCAAAGCTGATGTGGAATGAAGCTGGAGGTTTAGCCGTTACTCTTGACATTCCAAAAGTAAGATGTCAAATGAATATTTTATTATTTTTTAAAGACAACTGGCAGTTACTTTCATTTATTATTTTCCTTTTTTATTATTTTTCTTCTTTATCTTAAATGATTTGACTATTACAATAATTATTTATTTGACATATCGAGTGGAGTATAAAACTGTGTAAATGTCAAATTGCCGCATCAGCCATCAAATTTAAATTTGATGTCTGATATTTGACATCTCCCTTGGAGATGCTCTTAGACGGTCAAGTTGCTAATCTAAATTATTGATCAAGTTCAAATTGTTAGCTTGACATAAACCGTAGTTTAATTAAAAGCATAGGTTGGTCAATGTGGTTTTCTGAATATTTCTTCTTGAAAAGAAGATGGACTAAAGATGAAATTACATTGAAGGTATCTGTAAATGTGGTTATCCGCATATGTTTGACACAGTCTTCTTCTTTGTCATTTTATAACTCATGGTGTTTCCCACTACAGTCGGGTTTTCAACAACTAGAGGATTTCCTCATGCCTTTTTGGTTGGCTCTCTTTGTAGAAGGAACGCGATTTACGCAGGCAAAGCTAATGGTAGCTCAAGAGTTTGCCTCTTCAAGAGGGTGCCTATTCCTAGGAATGTCTTGCTTCCACGTAAAAAGGTAATAGTCTATTTACATTTTTTTCCTACCATTTTTCCTTCTTTTTAAGTCAAATTGGTGTCTGCTGTATCCTATTTGAATTTTTTAAAACTAGATGTTCCTTGTACATTGCCATTATGTCCTTTTTCCCATAATTTCATAATGTGACTCATCAACATAATTTCCACAGTTTTGTGTTTCCCCTTTATTTTAAAATTGTACTACTTCTTTCATACTTTCAGGGTTTTGTTTCATCAGTAAGCAAGATGCGCTTATTTGTTCCAGCAATTTATGATTGTACAGTAGCTGTTCCCGACAATCAGCCACCGCCTACATTGTTGAGAATATTTCAGGGCAATCTTCTGTGGTAGGACAACAAAACTCTTTCTGCATATGCTGATAAAGTTACTTGTTATTAGATAACTAACTCTTTTTTTTTAGTGCATCATTAGTTTCTTGTAGGGAACATTACAGATTCTTACTTGTCATTGATCAGTTTTTAGCTGCATATCTCAATTATGGTGTGGTACATTGGAATTGCTTGATTGTTTTTCTCTTAAATAAATAGTGAACTGTTTCACTTAGGAACCTTTAAATCATCTTGCATGGAATCAACAAGGTTTCTTAGATATGGTTTGTATTTCTTTACTACTTTTGTTTTACTAATGTCCTATTAATGAGGTAATCTGTTTGCAAAAATAGTGCAAATTTTTTAGATAGCATTTAAGTCAGAAAGTTTGAATCCAAGAATAAAATAGTGGAGACCTTAGAAAATGTTACCAAGCGTGGGTTCAGGGATATATTTACTGGCTGGTTTAGCAATAAACAAGCGTCTTTTCAATGCACTCAACCTAATATACCAACCGTGCACTTACATGACATGTACGGAAATGGATCTTTAGCATATAACTATCATATCTTTCCAATATCTTCTCAAAAACATAGTAATCTGGTTCTACACAGAAACAACTTCACTGATTGCAATGTGGTAAGCTTCAATATAATCTTTTTTTTTTTTTTTTTATAGAAAAGTTGATATAGATTCAAATTCATATTGAGGAGTTGGGTTTAATCCTCATATTTGGTGACTTTGATCCAAGTCCTTTGACTTTTGTGCCACATAGAATTACTTTCCTTTTTAATTTTTTTTAATGTAATATTTTATTATTTTATTTTTAAAATCATTTTTCGTTCCAATGTTGCCCCTTATGACTTGAATCGGCTAATAATCATTTATGTCATATTGCCTATTGCCTATTGCATAGGTATATATCACAGGACCCGCCCCGAAATTTCCCAAAAACTGGAGCGGACTCTGTCTTTGTTACCGACATCACCCCGATGTTGGGCTCACTTACTAAAAACTCAAGACTCTCTACCAAAAATTTTAGCAAAGTCTCCCCTGTAAATTGAACAAACCCAACAAAATTCAATTTGCATAAAAATATATAATATAATCCCAACCAACAGCATGTTTTCAAGCGAATAAACAGTTTACAACAAAGGCCTCCGGCCTCACAAATCAAACCCTAACAGCGGCGATAACAGAGTATGTCTAAGAAATTCAATTACAACAAAAAAAACAGAGTTCAAAGGAAATAACATGAAGAAAGAGTCCTACGAAGGCTCAAGGCTCGGAAGCACACGATCCGGCTCTGCTACGGAGCTTAGTCAACTACTGGCTGGGGGGCGCAAAACAGAAAATTGTGAGTTGACAAAAATAAAAATTCAGTTCAATGTAAACCAACGTAAGATATAACCCTACCGTTTAGAAAACCATGCAAGAAATCCAAATGCATCCCAAAACCATCATAATCAAGCATATATATATATATATCAAATCAAAATCAAATACCGGATGCCAAGTCCAAAATCCATAAAGAAAGCTTTACAAACCCACCATCCAAATCTTACAATCCCACAACTAAACTCTCGAAAGCGTACCCATTGGCACGATCGGCAAGAAAGTATCCTCATCGAGAAACAAGAACGAATGAATAGCTATATATATAATTATATAATATAATATAACCACACCTAGTTGTGCCGGGGAAACAATCCAATCGGGGGATTGTTTGACTAGTCACCATGGCAGAGTCTCAATAAACAAATTCCTCAATTCACCATGTGACTAGGGAACGAGCCGTCCAACTGGGGGACCAACTCTCAGCCAGCACGTACCATCGATAGCCTCAAAACCCGTACGTATGTGACCAGTCCTACGCGCACAAACTACCCAATCAAGGGTCTACAGCAACATCCCATCAAGGATGCCTTGGGTTCCGACAATTCCAAGTATCTCAAGTTTCTGTATCCAAGTTCCAAATCCAGGGAGGTACATAGGGTAGTGCTTATAGCACTCAGAACTGACATTCTATACTCATCACTTTCCACAATCTCATCTCAACAACCCAAGTACCCCACACATAGCCAAACATATATAGAAATTCTCAAAATCCATATATACATACTCAAGATACTCAAATATGCCAAAACCCAAAAATATATTTCCAATGCATCATAAAAATAATCACTTTCAACAATTGAATAATTAATATATCCAATATACCATTTAAAACATCATGCATAATATTTCCCATCATAAAACCATGTATAAGATTTGAAAATAAATGTCCACTCACAGATAGTCCCACGCTGCTTGACCCTGAGAGGGTCCCGCCTGCTGCGTATGCGTGGTCGAAGTGCTTATTTCTGAATACGTGTACGAGATTAATACGAAGAGTTTCGAACGAGAACTTTGAATTAAATAACCTAATTTCCCAGGTTTCTAGTAAGTGTACTAAAAATGAGACGTTCTAAAGTCCAAATACCCAATTCGGACAATTGAATAGCTTCGGGAGACACTCGGTCAACCGACGGTCAAACTTCCCAATTCGGGTCAACCGGGCCCACGGGACCCACGATCTCGGTTTCACAATCCAAAAGCTCCTTAAGGTTTCACAAGGTCTTAGATACCCGTCTCGCAAGTTTGGAAACGGACTGTTAGATCGCTTACGATCACACGATCGGACGGTTATCGTAAAACGTAAACTTTAAGTTATTGAATCGGAATATTCGGGGCTCCAATTCACAATCCACGAATTCCTACACGATCCTAGAAGTGTCTAGATTAACATATATTGTAATGGAGTCGATCCAACGGTCCGAACATATCGAACCCGGATAACTCCTAATATGTGAAATTCGTTCGGGGTTCGAACGTCAACCAAATTGGAATCCGAGCACACCTACGCGCTCGTGACATCAAGGGAATCGCATTGGGACAAAAATGCCCCTCTGCTACAGTGCCCACGAGCCGCCACAGGCTTCAGCAACGCGTGGGTGTCCAAAGCGATAAAGCTTCGCCGGAAAATCTCAACATCATGGCTCAAGACTCCTACCCTAGGTATAACATCCTATTTGAAGTCGAGGTGTTACAATATATATGTTATTTCATATTTTCGACAATGTGTAATAGTATTTTATGTACCTTTTTTTTATAGGTAACATACAATTTTATTTTGTCTATTTCTATATCTGACTTATAGACAATCTTCTAATTTATGTTCCTAACTTATAGGTGACATGATTTATCACCAAGTATTTTTTTATTGCTAATAATAACACTATTTACCTATATGTCAAACACATAATTTAATATGGGTGCTTGTCTGATTGATTAGTATAATATGTGGGTCTTTACTTTTTATTGATTAGGAATATTATCAAGGAAAAAATTCAAAATTTAAATTATGGAATTCAATTACAAGGAAATAATGCATTAAATTTAGATTTTCAAAGTGTTTTCCTTATTTACTTCAAAGGGTAAAATCGACACAATAAAAAAAGTAATAAATGTCAAAGGACCTACATCTAAAACCAAAAACATGATGACTAAACCCAATGACAACTAATCATTTTGGACCTAGATCTAAGAAGCCCCTTTTTTTTTCCCTTCTCTTTTTCTAAAGCTTCAAATCAGTTTTTCTTTGACTTTTGCATTTTAGCTCCTCAGTATGAATACAAAAGCAATTGCATACATGATTATATATAGCCTCTGCTGGTGCAAGTTTGGTAGAACAACAATCCAGCTTGTATATTGCTACTTTATAAGCATAATTTGTCAATTTATGTTTTGATTGTTCTTTTATCTAAGATAGATAATTTATCAGTTTGGGTATAGTTTCTTGGAAGTTGCAAATTTAAGGTTCTCTTTCAATTTATTGAGCATTGTTCTTTATGTGGTAAACTGAAATTGGTTTCCTTATTTCAGAGACTCATGTCCGTCCAAATAGAGCTAGACGGAAGGGCATGTACACCCAAATGGAATTGGATGAGGTGCAAGAAGAATTGGCAACTCATGCCCTATAACGGCTTTTTGATTGAACTAAACATTCCTCCTTCATTTTACATGTCTTTCTAGCTAATATTTTGCTTATATATAGACAAGTATGGATAATTTGTGGTGTGGGGCTGGAAAAATTGTGATTTAGGTGTGACAAGTACGGATCATTCAAGTGTTTTACTTATATATATAGACAAGTATGGATATATTTAAATTACTGTTTATATACATGTTTTTTTATGAGCAATGGCAGCACAACATGATTTGGAAATGATGCCTTTTTGATATTCTAAGATAATAACCAAGTAAAGTGTGACATGGAACATGCAAAATGCCTACACTTTCCTTACATAAGTGATGCCTATTTTTATAACAACTTTAGTTTTCCAGAAATAAGTGGAGTTGAAAGATAAAAACAACCACCATATATCAATGATCACTAATGCCTAAAATTAGAAGTAGCATCAGCATTTATATAACCACCATCGCTATTGGAGGCTTTTCATGTCGACAAAATAGAAAAAGCGATGACGTATAACATAATTCGCAACAGCACTATTTGTTTCTGCGATGTTGTAATTGATAATACGCATCAATATAGGAGATACCACTGATGCTGTAATACCTCTTTAGCCTCCTTCCTTTTGAAACCACTGATGCTGTTTTAGGTTTAGGCATCAGAGGTCAACCTTTTTTTGGCACACGGAAATAATGTACGCATTGAAATTTACCAAATATCCGATGTTGTAAGTATTAAAAGGCCACGGATAATATCCGTTGCTTATTACATAGTAATAGGCAACAGGCTTGAATACCACGGTATTTATGGGCAATAGGCAACAGATTTTATCCGTTGCTAAAGGCCTTTTTTGGCATAGTGTAAGTACAACTTCAATCATCAAAAGCATTAACATCTAGAAATATTGTAGGCTACTCATAGAGTCCTGGATCCGATAGCCTTGGAGTTGGGATGAGAACCAGAGGTATCTTCTTCTTCATCACAATCCCAAACTTCTCTGAAAGGTCCAGCTCCTCCCCCTGTGGCAATTTCCAGTCAAAGGAATGCAAGAGTGTAGCAAGTGTATATACCACCATCCTCTCAGCCATTCCTGTCCCAACACATATTCTTCTGCCTGACCCAAATGGTAAATAGTTGAAGTCACGTCCACTATAGTCCCATTTGCCATGCAAGAACCTGTCTGGATCAAAATCCAATGGGTCTTCCCAGTTAGAAGGGTCCCTATGAATAGCCCATGCATTAACAAGAACCCTAGAACCCTTTGGAATGGTGTAACCTCCCACTGTGCATGTTTCACTTGGGCAGTGAGGGGCTAAAAGTGGCGCGACTGGGTGCAGGCGTAGAGTTTCTTTCATCACAGCTTGTAAGTATGGTAATTTGGAAATATGAGTTTCTTGTACAATGCTGTCTTTGCCAACTACATCGTCCAATTCTCTCTTGGCTTTTCCCATCACCGCTGGTTTGGTCATGGTTTCCGCAAATGCAAACTCAGCTGTGTTGGAGGTTGTGTCAGTCCCACCAAGCATCATATCCTGCCCTCAATCATATTGTTAAACATCATGTTAATGTGATAGTTTGTTTACAATTCACATGAAACAAGAGAAAGATATATATGCTTACACTCCACAAGGCACATTATTCTGCTAGACTATTTGGTGCCCTAAGATTTCAGGAGATTGTGAATTGAACTCAATGATCACATTAATTTGCCTAAAATTTGGTACCTTAAGATTCTCGTACCCTAAAATTTGTTATGGACACATCCTAATTCTAGTACCCTAAAATTTGTTATGGACACTCAATTAGTCATGGTAATGTGTTTTTAAACTATACCTTCCCCCTTTGTTGTGTTGTTGAAAGGAAGCTAGGATTTGTTATAAAAGTTGCTTACTACAACAAGTCACTTTTAAAATATTCCAATTATAATCCTTAAAAATTATATTTTATTTCTTTGATACTTCAAAGGAAAAACTAATAATTATCCCAAAATAAGCTTTTCAAATCCTAAAACTAAACTACAAATCAAAGCCCAAAAAAAAAAATTGACAACCTAATATTTTTCTCAAAAAGTTAAGTTAATCTGGATGAGAAATTGGGAAAACTGACAATCACAAGTTTGGCCGAGTATGCTGCCACTCATTTTTTACCTCTTATTATAGTGTGTGGTTCAGGAGGAGCATGCATGCAAAAAGGAAGTTTGAGCTTGATGCAAATGGCCAAAATATCTTCTGCTTTATATGATTATCAATCAAATAAAAAGTTATTTTATGTATCAATCCTTATATCTCCTACCACATGAGAAATTATAGAATAGTACTGTATGACAACGTCAACTGGTGATACTCCTATTTAAAATTTGCCATGTGTCATTTTTAAAAACAATTAATACTTTATTTTACAGTTGGACATAAAACCCAACTATAACCCTTTGAAATAAAATTTAAAAAATAAAAGATCATGAAAAAGATGGAACCGCCCACCCCGACCCAGTCTCCTACCGCCCCCTCCCTCTCTCTCTCTCCCTCTTCTCATGCAGTTCAACAACTTAACCATATCAGAATCCTTCATTCTCACCCTTTCGATGGCTACCCCATGACCTAGTTATATTTCTCCCTTTTGAAGGTCTCACTCATTTGTTGACTACTAATTTTCAGATTGTCAGTAAATGTATAAAAGCTTGATGTGAGAGATGGGTGTTGATGGTGATTGAATTTCAATGCTTAAGATATGTTGCTATTGAAAGGGGCGAAAGCATATTAAACTCACACACATAACACAGATGCTAGGACTCGAACTCAGGACTTTGCTTGAGGGAGTAAACATTCCAAACTACTACACTAATGGGTCTATTGCGAACCAGCTGCAATTTTGATAGCAAGAAACAAAGACGTTATTTCAATTATTGAGAGCTTTTTAATGAATGGGCCCCGCTTGCTGTGTATAAAAGTGACGTTTTCAAGCTTCCATATGCTTTTCTCTTACCATATTTTCATTGTTTTTCATTTATTCTTTAATAAAATAATAATTTTATTTAACAGTTCGGGTGGAATAAGAAGTTGTCCATAATGTTAGATTGCCTTATAGGCCATCAAATTTGAAGTTTTTTTTTTGGCATTTCCCTTAGAGATGCTGTAATAAGATCCATGAATTTAGAATAGTATGGCTTTTAATAAATTTCATTTATTTGGAATACTTAGAGTTCTCAATGTATCTAGATTAGTGAGGTTGATTAATTTGGGTCCAAAGTTTTTTTTTGTTCGTTAGTATGGTTGGTCCAAAGGTTTGAATTGAATCATCTGGGCATTTGGCTTTTGTATGGAAATCAAGTTTTGAAGAATAGTAGTTCACATACCATGAGCAGAGCTTTGATGTGAGTCATGGTCAGAGGCGTCTTCGAATCTCCTCCCTCCTCTTTCAATTTCAACAAAGAAGTCAAAAAATCTTGACTCTCTTTCGCGCCTTCCTCCTTCATCTTCAGCAGCCGTTGATCAATCATCTGCTCAAATATCCCATCAAACCTCCGCACCTGCCCCTCCATCTGCTTCTTTATACCCTGCAAATCGAACCGACCCAAACCCGGAAAAAAATCCGAAACATTGGGCCGACCCATGAGCCCCGTTATCTCCGACACCACTTTCCGAAACTCCGCCCCGAGCCCGGCCCTCTCCTCCCCGTCCTCCGCCGCGATGCAGCCGCTACATATCATGTTAGAGATGACGTTAAGCGACGTCAGGAAGATCTGCTCGCCCACGTTTACGGGCGACTCGGCCTGACCGTACAAGTATCCGACCGTCTTTCGGACCTGGTTTTGGCGGATCGATTGGAACGAGTCCAGCGCGGCGCCGCCGAGCATCTTCAGGATGGAGACCTTTCTCAGCATCCGCCACTCCGGCCCGTGCGGGGTCCACACGATGTCGGCCCCTCCGTAAAAGGCCATCCGGGCCGCTACGGGGACGTCACGGTTGGCGAAGGTAACGTCACGGTCTTTGAGGACCTCGCGGGCGGCCGAAGGGGAGTTGATGACGACGCAGGTCAGGGAGCCGAGGCGGAGCTTGAAGATTGGGCCATAGGTGTGGGCCAGGCCGGCGAAGTAGGAGTGGAGTTCTGGATCGAGAGAGAGAAGGTTACCGAGTAAGGGCATGCCCAATGGCCCTGGGAGCAAAGGTGGGATTTTGTTACGGGACTTTTTCATGCACAGCCATGCACACCAGATGCTTGCGAAAATGGCTGAGAGAGTGTAGAGAAGAAGCCAACTCTCATCATTTCTGGTACTAGTTTTGAACCAATTCATGGTAAAGCTTCAAATTGGGATTTGAGTTTTGTGTGAAGAAATAAAGGGAGAAAGGGAAGGACTCAGTGTGTTAACAAAAATAAAAAGGAAGCAATAGTCACATTTTTTTAAGTAACTAATTTATTTTGGTGACAATTAACGCTCTAAACCAAGTTAGTCCTCATTATTTGTGTCTAATGATTTAAATATATTAAATTTTGTTGTAGCTGACACATGAATAGTAATAATGTAATAAAATATAGGAAGATAATCTTTCTCATAATAAAATATTTACAAAGATAATTTAATAAAAATATTATAATAAAAAATGTGAGAGCATGTATGATCTGAACCGCATCTCCCCTTAGAAAGGTACGATTAACTCCATGGCAGCTACCAATGCAATTAACCCTAAATGCAAGTTGAACCTAACTTTTGATTTAATTATAATTTTTAGATTACTGTTTTGTTGATTAAAAGAAAACCCATGATTTAATAGTGATTAACTTTTCCATTAATCATTGCTCAGTTATTTTATATATTTGTCGTGGCATCATTTTTCCTATATTCGTTTTGGTGCTTACTGGAATGCATTATTGCTAGTAATTTAATTACATGAATAGTTATATGAATGTATCATCCAAAGTCACATATGTCTAGTAACTACAATCTGTCTAGTATTATAACTGTAAAATTACAAGTTTTAGGTTCAAAGCCTCCAATCATTTTGCACTTATTTTCGGCATAGTGATTGTCTAACGCTACCAACATTTTTTTGTACTAATTTTGGAAGAAATACGGGAGAAGGGAACGACTATGTGAAGTTTTAATTTTTGGTTTCTATTGAGTAATGGTTTGAAAAGTACTGGTTTCAATTACAGACAACAAAATTTTAGTCTGTAATGGGGCCTCTCAGCTCCCGAACTCTGAATCATAAAATTCATCTTCAGAAAGATACACAACAAATATCCCAATAAATCCTTGCGGTCCTAAATGAAGTTGGCTACTCATAGAGTGCAGGATCAGATAACCTAGGAGTTGGGATAGCAACCAAAGGCATCTTCTTTTTCAGCACAATACCAAACTTCTCTGAAAGATCCAACTTCTGTCCTTGTGGCAATGTCCAGTCAAAAGAGTGCACAAGCGTAGCAAGTGAATGCATCACCATCCTCTCAGCCATTGCAATCCCAGCACATATTCTTCTGCCAGATACAAATGGGAAATAGTTGAAGTCATTTCCACTATGGTCCCATTTGCTGTTCAAGAACCTTTTTGGATCAAACTCCAATGGGTTTTCCCAAATGGAAGGGTCCCTGTGTATTGCCCACACGTTCACGAAAATCCGAGACCCTTTCGGGATGGTGTAGCCTCCCACAGTGCAGGTTTCACTTGGGCAGTGAGGAACTAGTAGTGGCAGGGCTGGGTGCAAGCGCAGAGTTTCTTTCATCACAGCTTGTAAGTAGGGTAGTTTATGAATATGAGACTCTTCTACAATGTTTTGTTTGCCAACTACAGCTTCTAGTTCTTGCTGGGCTTTTTTCATCACCTCTGGTTTGTGCATAATTTCAGCCAATGCAAACTCAACTGTGTTGGAGGAAGTGTCACTGCCACCCACCACCATATCCTGCCCACAGTAGATTACAAAGCATCATGTTAATGGACTTAGTTGTTTAACTTGAAACAAGAAAAAAAAAAAAATTTGCTTGAGCTTTCATGTCACACATTGACAACTGCGTGTTTTTGACATTCCCATTTGACAACTGCGTGGTTTTGAACTGTTCAGCTGTTAGTTTACCAGTTGCAAGCTTAAGCATTCACATTTGTTTACAACAACTTTTAAGGTTTTAATTTAAGACGGCCAGGAAAAGAAGCTCTCCACTTATTTGGAGGGAGCTTCAATTAAGGATCTCTCAAATAAAATTATTTGTGAAATATCTATACACATTGTATTTAAATAATCCGACGATATATTTTCTAAGTCTTTATTCATAGATAATGTCTACAAAAAATAACCTGTCAGAAAACAATTAACCATTTGATAAAATGATAGCCATTTTAGTGTTTTTTTAAAACGTCATGTTTTCATGAATAATATACAAACAAAGAAAGAAAAAAACTATAGTGTTCAAGTGAAGTTAAAACAAGTAATACATATATACTTACCATAAGCAAAGCTTTGACATGGGTCATAGTGAAAGGCGTCTTCGAATCTCCTCCCTCGTCTTTCATCTTCAACAAAAAAGTCAAGACATCAATACTCTTTTTCGCGCCTTCTTTCTCCATCCGCAGCCGTTGATCAATTACCTTCTCAAATATCCCATCAAACCTCCGAGCCAACCTCGCCATGTGCTTCTCCACGCCTTGCAAATCGAACCGGGCCAAACCCGGGTAAAAGTCCAACACATTCTGCTTCCCCAAAACTCCGTCATCTCCGATACAACTTCCCGAAACTCAGCTCCAAGTCCAGCCCTCTCGTCCCCTTCCACCGTCCCATCCCACAACGTGTTGGAGATAACATTGAGCACGTTCAAGAACATCTACTCGCCGACGTTTACCGCCAACCCGACCCGACTGTAGAAGTACCCGACAGTTTCCCGGAGCTGCTTTCGCCGGAGTTCGTACACCGAGTCCACAGTGGTGTTGCTGAGCATCTTGAGCACGCAGACTTTTCTCAGCATCCGCCACTGGGGTCCATACGGGGACCACGCGATATCATTTCCTCCCTAGGTGGAGGCCCTAGCGGCGGTGGGGATGTCGCCGTTGGCGAAGGTGACGTCATGGTCTTTGAGGAACTCGCGGGCTAAGGAAGGGGAGGTGACGACGACGACGAGGGTGTTGCCGAGGCGGAGCTTGAAGATTGGGCCGTGGGATTAGGCCAGGCCCTCTAAGCACTAGTGGACCCATAAATTTTTTAGCAAAGGTGCAATTTGGACTAAGTACGAAAAATGATTTTTCGGAATAATCATTTTCTCAGGATAATTTTTGACGGCTTTTATACCTTATACATCAAATAAGAAAACTTGATTTTATGGGATTTTAGTATGAAGTATATATTGACTTAATGAGCCATCATTTTTAGCCTAAATCGTATTTTGCACTAAAACCGAATTTTCATATTTTGATTTGGCGAGAATTTAATTTTCTAGTATTTTTATTTGAATCCAAATGGGAGGTACTGATAGATTCATATTTTGCATATATAATCTACCTTTATTTGCATTGTTTTCATGTGAAATTGGTTAGTTTAATGTGCTTGGTGGAGATTTTGTAGGAAATCATACTTAGCAAGGCTTTGGAGCAAAAACTATAATTTTGGAAGCTTAAAGGATCAAAATGGGTGGAATTATCATCTCAACAAAATCTCAAGAAGTCACTCTGTCATTTCATCAAACACCTGGAGTGCATCTGTGCAAGTGTCAATTTATATCCACAACTGGTCTCAGTGACCAGCGCCAGAAAGATTGAGTTAGAGAAGCTTACCATCACATCACTGCCTTTCTCATGAAGAAGAACCCATCGTGAATTGCTGAAATGGTGGTTGCATCATTTGAGCAATTGCAAGAGATGCTAGATGACAAAATAATGAAATGGTCTGAAAGGAAAGAAAGCAACATGAATGAATTGCACTATTGCCAACGTAAAAGGCTGGCTTAACAATTGTGAAACAATTGTTGGTTACCTTTTTTTTGTTGAGCCACCACCGTCAGCTACTTTTGGAGCAAAGCATGGGTATTGGCTGGACACTTGATATACTTTCCTATTTTTCCCTTAAAACCCCAAAGTCAATTCCCTCTATCTTTTGAAGCCGCATGTTACTCTTCCTTTTGAGAATAGGTATTGTTTTTTTAATACATTCCTATTTTTCCTTTCCTTCCTAAATAAATATTATCTTCCTTATTTTTGGAGGAGTCCCTTGGCCTATAAATACAAAGCTTTAACCTAATAGCCAGATCATCTTTTTCCCACCATCGTCTTCTCTACCATATTTTTCCACCAACTTTCAGTCCACCAGAGAAATATCAGAGAGAGCCAAGAATTTGCTGCTGCTTTATTTGAGGAGCTTTTGAAGGTGTTCCTGTGAAGATTTTGAAGATCAAGTCCATCGGCCAAATTGGTTTTATGACAATAATTCTCTTGTTTATATTTTCTTCTGTCATGAACTAATTTCCCTCGCTAGGGCTACGATGTAGCCTAACCTTGAATACTTAATTTCTATCGTTATATTAATTTCTGCTTATTATCTCATGTTGAGTATTTGTTACTATTCTTAATGATTTAAATATCTAGCTAATATTTAATTGATGATCCAAGCAGAGACCGAGAGGAGATGTTTGGTGTTTGCTTCTTGTAACAAATATCATGACTTGAATGAGTGCCCGAGAGGGACTAACATGACTCATGCAGTTTTCTTGTAGGTTCTCATAGAACTTAATGGGTTCTTGGTTTTCTAAATCCGTTGCTCGAGAGAGAATGGGTTGTTAATTGAGAATACTTTTGGTTGAGCCCGAGAGGGGATATCGAATGAATTAGGAGAAACCAACTGTCAACATGGATAGTAATTAGGGTTAATTGGCTATAAGAATTAAGTAGAATTGGTTATGGTGAAGTCGGATGCTCTAGTGTCTCATCATCTTAATTTTCTATCGTTAATTAAATTGTTATTTTTCATAATTGTTTTAGTTTTCTTAAAATTAATCAATTTTCTTAATCAACTGTTCAAATAGACTTATGCATTAATCATAATTGGTAGTTAATAGGAAATTACAGTCTTCGTGGGAACGACACTCTACTTATTTCTATATTACTTATACGGATTGTGCGCTTGCAATAATTTTCACAACAGGTACTTCTTTATTTATATTGTAAACTTAAGTAAATGGAGTAATATAAAAATAAATAAAAGTAAACGGACAAAGGTGACGACGGAGATGGCAAAGGCCAGCCATGTTTGGTCAATATTTGTGTAATGGGCTTGAAACTGCCATGAGAAGAAGGTGTTGTAATAAGAATAGGATGCCATGGTGTGTGTTTTGTGATCAGCAATGGGATTTGAGTTGAGGGAAGGGAAGAAGTTTGATCGGGTTTGAGTGGAAAGTGGACAGGTAGGTAGGTAGTGACGACGAGAGACCAATAAATTTTCTGACCAAAATAGATAAAGAGATCAAATAAAAGAGGTCTATAATCATTCTAATTGTGTCAATTTTGGCACAACTGCACTTGGACCATTGCTCCATATATATAATTATTTGTTTATTGGCATTATTTTTCACAATCTTTGTAATGGGGCCTCAACTCCCAAGTAATGCAACATAAATTCATCCTGATTTTACCAGGTTCTGAAAGACACATACAAACAACAATTATCCCAAGAAATCTTTGTGGGGAAAAAGAAGTTGGCTACTGATAGAGTGCTGGATCAGATAACCTAGGAGTTGGGATAGCGACCAAAGGCATCTTCTTTTTCAGCACAATTCCAAACTTCTCTGAAAGATCCAGCTTCTGTCCTTGTGGCACTTTCCAGTCAAAAGAGTGCACAAGTGTAGAAAGTGAATGCATCACCATCCTCTCAGCCATTGCAATCCCTGCACATATTCTTCTGCCAGATCCAAATGGGAAATAGTTGAAGTCATTTCCACTATAGTCCCATTTGCTGTTCAAGAACCTTTCTGGATCAAACTCCAATGGATTTTCCCAAATGGAAGGGTCCCTGTGTATTGCCCACACGTTGAAGAAAATCCGGGATCCTTTCGGGATGGTGTAGCCTCCCACAGTGCAGGTTTCACTTGGGCAATGAGGGACTAGTAGTGGCAGGGCTGGGTGCAAGCGCAGAGTTTCTTTCATCACAGCTTGTAAGTAGGGTAATTTGTGAATGTGAGACTCTTCTACAATGTTGTGCTTGCCAACTACAGCTTCTAGTTCTTGCTGGGCTTTCTTCATCACCTCTGGTTTGTTCATAATCTCAGACAATGCAAACTCAACTGTGTTGGAGGAAGTGTCACTGCCACCCACCACCATATCCTGCCCACAGCCAGATTACAGAAATGTTAATGGACTTGGTTGTTGGTTAACTTGAAACAAGAACAACGAAACATCCAGGTTTACACTGTTTAGCTGCATTATTTCATCAATTGCAAGCTTAAGCATTAATATTTGTTTACAACAAGTTTTAAGGTTTTAATTTTTAACTAGGGACTTCTTCTATTCACCTCCAAAATCTTCCCACCAATCAAGTTTGAATGAAAATTTAATTACGATTGCACCCCTTTTTGAAGTTGCCTAAACGACTAAGCCCCACAGATTACCAAGGGGAGTCTCAAGTAAATTACTTTCTAAATCCTTCACATTATTATTACTTAGAATGAATTCACTGGGGCGATCATTAAGGGCATCTCCAAGCATGAGGGCTAAATGTAGCTCCATGCTATAATATAGCCCTCCAAGATATTAATTTTTTTTAAAAATAATGTAGGGCTAATTTTTCCATTTCTTGCCATACAGGGCTATATTTAAGAACCTTCCGTATTGTATTTTTTTATAAAAAAAATCAT
The DNA here is from genome assembly GCF_000346465.2 of Prunus persica. NCBI lineage: Eukaryota > Viridiplantae > Streptophyta > Magnoliopsida > Rosales > Rosaceae > Prunus > Prunus persica. The sequence continues at coordinate 9,145,220 of NC_034013.1, read as the reverse complement.
TGTACAATACTCATACATTCCACTATTATGTATTATTAATACCCAAACGCTATCTCCAGAGACTTTTATGAAAGCCTTGCAAAGATAACATCTTCCACTTGTGTTGTGACCAATTCAGTCGCTTTGAAGTCCATGACATTTTTCAAACAAGGTGAATAACAAAATAACTAAAGATATGGCCCTCAAAGTTGGCCTAAGTTTTTTTAGCCTATGGCCCACTAGATATGGCCTAACTTAAAACAAACATTGATTGATGGAGGTGTACAAAATATTGGGGGCCCAGCCAGGGCCACTTTGTGAAAGTGACTCTGCCCCAAATCGTGTTTGTCTATTTATTTCAACAATATTAGATTGGTCTAATTTTTCTTTCAAAGATGACCGATCAAAGAAAACTTAAAAATTAAAAAAATTAAAAAAGAGAGTCAAATTTGGCACGTATAGCAAAAGTTAAACGAAGTCGTACCATGAGCAAAGCTTTGAGATGGGTGATGGTGAAAGGGGTCTTGGAATCTCCTCCCTCGTCTTTCAACTTCAACAAAAACGTCAAAAAATCCTTACTCTCCGTCGGGCCTTCCTTGTCAATCCTCATCCGTTGATCTATTATCTTCTCAAAAATCCCATCAAACCTCCGGGCCAATCTGCTCATCTGCTTCTCCACGCCCTGCAAATCGAACCGGGCCAAACCCGGATAAAAGTCCGAAACATTGGGCTTCCCCAGAAGCTCCGTCATCTCCGACACCACCTCCCGGAACTCCGCCCCGAGCCCCGCCCTCTCGTCGCCCTCCACCGTCCCACCCCACAGCATGTTTGTGATAACATTGAGCACGTTCAAGAACATCTGCTCGCCGACATTGACCGGCGACCCCACCCGACTGTAAAAGTACCCGACAGTTTCCCGGAGCTGCTTTCGCCGGAGTTCGTACACCGAGTCCAGAGTCGTGTTGCTGAGCATCTTGAGCACGCAGACTTTTCTCAGCATCCGCCACTCGGGGCCGTACGGGGTCCACACGATATCGTTTCCGCCGTACGCGGCGGCCCGTCCGGCGGCGGGGACGTCGCGGTTGGCGAATGTGACGTCATGGTCTTTGAGGATCTCGCGGGCTGAGGAAGCGGAGGTGACGACGACTCCGAGGGTGTTGCCGAGGCGGAGCTTGAAGATTGGGCCGTGAGCTTGGGCCAGGCCCGCGAAGTAGGTGTGGAGTTCCGGGTCGAGAGATAGTAGGTTCCCAACCAGAGGCAGGCCCATCGGGCCCGGCGGCAGCGGCAGGGTCGTGTTCTTGGACTTTTTGTAGAGCCATGCATACCAAAAGACGACGGCGACGGCGGAGACAGCAAAGAGCAGCCATGTTTGGTTAATATTTGTGTTATTGGCTTGAGACTGCCATGAGAGCAAGGTGCTGTAATAGGAAGGGGATGTCATGATGTGTGTGTTGTGATCAGAAATGGGACTCTGTGATTGTGGTTGTGGGTATAGAATGGAAGATAATTTAAATGGTTTTTTCCTTATTTTTTTAATGAACGGAATTCGAACTTGAGACGTCCGCCACCAATTTGATATCTAGATTAATATTCAGAAAAAAAATAAAACAGATACATAGATTAATAAGTTGAAACAAGAAAGTCATATATGCTTTCTGTGGAAGTAGAATCTTTTCTAATTGTGCCAAGTTTGGCAGTTAGCTTTGTCTCATTTCATATCATCTTTAGGAGTAGATCAAATTGTAAGTGTTATTAGGGTGTCAATATCAACCACTGATTATAATATTATCATACAAAATTACATAATTAGACGCATACATACACACACATATACATGTATCACCCAAGGGGTAAGTTGTCCAACCATGAATCATCCAAGAGCGGAGCAGGAGAATCCAACTCAGTAGGCCATTCATCAGAGCCAACATCAATTCCATCAAACACTATGGGTTTGCATTTTCCATCCCTCTTCTGATAAATGGATTGCAACCAAAGATTGCAATGCACAAAAACCAGGTCATTGAATTTTTCCAGCTCTGCTCGGTTGCGTTTCTTGCGATGTATGCTCTCAAAGGTGGTCCAGTTCCAACAGCACCAATGGGAACTACAAGGTTGGCTTAGAATCCGTATCGCAAACCGCTGGAGTGTCGGAATTTCATAACCATAACCTGCCCACCAGTCACCTGTAGATGCATGATGGCATGTTACATAAAAACTCCATGTCTTAAAGAAAATGCACACATAATAAACAAGAGCTATAGTCCTAAGCTAGATGATGGGGAACACCAACAATCAGTGCCCCAGTGCACAAAGAGCCAGTTTGAGAGGGAATGGAGATGTTTAACACTTAAAACCTGTCTGTCGGACATGTTTGACATATTCCTTTCAGTCTAAAATTCTATTTCTTGTTAACACTCAAATTCTCTTCTGACCAGTGACCAATAGCAAAGCTTTCAAACAATGAAGTAACCAAATTGCAGAATATGCCACACAAACTGCTACAATGCAACCATAATCAGGTCCAGTGATTGAGAGGAAAACAGAAGATCCTATCATATGACTGGCACATCTTTTTCAAAAAGTTTTTGTTTCACTAGTATTATGTTTCAAATTTTCTAACAGCTGAACCTTTACATACCTGGGGCATTCAGTGTCCTTCCCATGATTGCAAAATCAGTCCCAAGTGCACCTTGTGCATTGACATACATAGGATGCTCTTTAGTTATATCCATCTTATCTTCTTGTGTGCTAGCCATCTTTAACATAGTTTCTTGAAATCCATTTCTCACCCTCAAATCGATCTTAAAGTTTGGACTGTAGAATATAGAAGGATTGAGGGAGGCTGCCGCTGCATGTAAGGACGAGTGAAGCTGCATATTCCATCTCCGATCAATTATATCCCAGAGCAGCATATATTTCTCTTCGATACCCTTGTAATGAGTCTTTATTGCAACCTTTGCCCTCTCTATTCCTTCATACATGTACCCCATAGCTGGCATGTCCCCATCAACAACTCTAAGGATTTTAAGTAGTGGTTCAGAAATACTCACAGCTTCTTGTGCATACTTCCAAAATCTCTCTAAATACAACAAGGACTTAATTGCTTGAGCCTCAGGGCGACGACTGTATACTGAAGATGACCATTCTGTATGAGAAAACATGTGCTTTAAATTGTCCTCCTGGAACACAATGGACCTCAAGGTGAGGAAATTAGTCACAAATCTAGTAATTTTTGGCCTTAGCAAATCCCTTCCACCATTGAACTTTCTCATCATACTCAAAGTCCATGTGTGGCTATATATGAACCTTGTAATGGTCTTTGCCTCTTCCAGAACTGTGCTCACCCACTCCTGTTTACTAATATCCTCCAGCATCTTATTAATACAATAAGAAGCACAAGGAGACCAAAACAATGAATTGTACTTGGCCATAAGAAGCCTTCCCGCATAAACATGACTGGCAGAAGTATTCGTTATAACTTGGACAACATGTTCAACACCAACCTCTAAGACAACAGACTCAATCAGCTCAAACAAGTAAGTAGCATCATCTTCATGACCTGATACATCGACTGACTTCAGAAACAGGGTCCCTTTAGGGTATGTAACCGAGAATATTACAAGTGATTTGTTCCTATCATCAGACCAGCTATCACATAAGATAGTGCAGCCTGTTTCTTTCCATTCATCTCTATATTTCTTGTAACAATCATGTATATCACCTTTCACTTTTTCCAACAGAGTAGATCTCAGGCTTTCATAGCTCGGGGCTTTGTAGTCCACCCCACACTCTGCCACAGCATCCACCATTTCCTGATAATATATGGATTTAGCAGCACTAAAAGGGATAGAGTTGTGGAAGAAGAACACAGCAATTTTTTTATCAGCCACATCTTGCTTTTGCTTTTGAACATCATCCACTGGTAGGTGTGCAATTGGTGAAGGGCATGCGAATAACAAAGATGGACAGGTGCTTCCATTCTGTCCACTAGAGCCATGGTTAGGTTGGAAGCCACCACTAGCAGAGGAGCTATTCTGTTGACCATTGGCTGCAAGTGCCTTATCCACCTTTGGTTTCTTGGGAGTTTTCTGTTTCTTGGGAGTGCTTAATATACTTAAAATGTGATCTCGCACATCGGTCGGGACTTCTGTGCAGGGGACTATATCTTTGTTTTTTATTTGAGCTAAGTGAAACTTCATCCTATATACCCCTCCACTGAACTCCCGCTGACAATAATTACACCTAACCTTCTGTTTTGTTGCATCAACAAGGATACAGTGCTCCCAACAGGCATCTCTTCCTCGAACCATTATCTTCGACATTTAAAAAAATTCAATAATTATTCGTTTTTCCATTGAAATGAAAATAAAATTTACAGAAAGTGAATTAATTGTTAAAAAAGAAAGAATTTGATGTAATAAAACAAGACAACAATCAGTGTGAAATGGCTTCTTGCTTGACAATCTAAGAGATGCTAGAACATCCACTTGCCTTTCCAATACTTGCTTAACCTTGCATGGTAAAAAACAAGCACCAAAGCATGCTAAATTAATCATAGTATGCATTTCTTACCTGGTTTCATAACTTTGCAACCCCCTCCTTCGCATTCTCTAAGTTTTAATTTAATCTCAATTCCTTTATCTCCATAGTAGCAATGCACCAAAATGCAGACATTAATTGATATAAAATACATCTTCGCAAGTTGTTTGTTTGTTTGTTTTTTCTGTCTAAGCAAATAAAAGACGAATTTCCATGGGATCACACCTCTGTGCTGTACTGATACAAATGAAGTCAGTAATACAGTACAAGACCAGTTATAAATGCACCCTTGTTTGTGTCACTATGATTACTTGGGGAACTTTTATTCTCTCATCACCTATGAACTTATGATCCATCTGAATAAATAAACTCTGGCAATTAAATCAAGCACTACCCTTAATCTTTAGGCAGCAAATTCTTCAATTTTAGATCGAGAAAACTTTATAGACAACATATATCCTCTTTCGGTTTTCCAAACTTTAAATCCTATGGCACAAGCTTAAATTTGAAAGTATCCCATCACAAATGAACCAACCAATCCATTGACTCAGGCTTGATAACCTTATGAATGAGCATCCTGCAAAGACTGACCAAAATGGTCTTTAGCTTATGAACAGATCACTTAACTGTTCCACCCAAATTGGGAAATTTTCTTTAGATTTTATTTTCCATACAGTTAGCTTCCTCTTTATGTTAATTTCCCAATAACCCACAAAATATTCACCCTAACAGCACCTAACTTGTAAATAATCAGCATCATGCATGAGTAGCTTAGCATAACAAAACACCAAAAGTCTTTTTAAATAAGTATTAATAAATAGGTCAGTTACTAAATGAAAATTATATCATTATAGAGCTTCAGAAATAACTTCTACTCAACTGGGCACAAATCAAAACTGAGTTATATCATTATTAATTACTATAAATGAGGTCATGTTGTTCTTGAGGATTTGAGCTCTGAGAGAGAGAGAGAGAGAGAGAGAGAGAGAGAGAGAGAGCACCTGGTTGGATAATATGGTCTGAGAGACAAGTCCTACTTTGTTGTTCTGGGAGCTGAGAGAAAAAATCGGAGCGGTCGGAACCTGCGAACTAGGATCGGCGATTTTCAAGGGAAAGATGAAGGAAGGAGTACCGAGGAAATGAAAAACCACGGCGATAAATTGAAATTAGTGGTCCTCGCTTCGCTTGGTCCTTAACCGAGGAAAAGGCGTGGAACTCTTCTAACACTAGCACGTGATTTTCTCGTGCCTTTCATTTCATTATTGAAAAACTGTCCGAAGATTTTGCCTCTTTAATCCTTAATTAGTTTAATTATTTATTTATTTATGGGAATGCCAAGATTGCCTCGTTGATCTTTCTTTTTAGTGTGAAGAGCAGAGTTTAATACTTTTCGACAAATGTTATAATATAATATAATTGAAAATTAATAGAGGTTACACATGTCTAGGCATCCCGAGAAGTGAAGATAATTTTCACCTCTGAAAATATTGAACATTTTATTTACTTACAATCGTGAATTTAGAAACAATTCAAGATTTAGCACAATTGTGATGACAATATAAGAACATAGCAAGCAAAGCAATCCAATAATGACACAAGTAATTAGTATTTGGTTTACTTTGTACTACAAAATCTTGGTTCGGTTTTAATGATCATTTTTAATTAAAATAGAATAAAATCATACTGAATGAATAGTTCGGTTTCAATTCTGATTCTCAATTAAAATTGGATCGTGCCCACCCCTAATCTGACTTATACTTTATAATACATAAAATATAATTCCTTTGTTTTTTAGAAAAATGGAAAAATTCCATGTCTCGAAGCTCTAAGAAAGACTAAGAGCCAAGATTTACTTATTCTGCTTATGGCATATACAGAGATTACATCATACATTGCCCCTCTAGCCGCAATATTAATAAAGAAATTAGCTAAAATAGCCGTTCTTCATAACTTTTGCTCCAAAATAGCCACCCTTATATTACAGAGGTGATATGGGAACAACATAGAGAAAACTATAGGGACACTATGCAGGACAGTGGCTATTTTTGAACAAAAGTAGTGAAAATGGCTATTTTAAGTGGTTGTTTATTTTTTATTTTTTGCAAGACTGTGTGGTTGGTTAAGTATTTAGATATGGGTGATATTAGACTCTATAATTATTTTGGATTGGATAAAATTGTTTGCACACCCAATTTCGTTGTACATTAGACCTAATTTTTTAGCAATAGATGCTACATACTAATTGTTTTTATTTTATTTTATCAAAATGCATTTGATTCATATTATTTTTCCTATTTGATGGATGATTACGTCAAGGGAACTTGGAATTTTTCGACAAGTGGGGTAGCTAAAGTTATTAGCTTAAAATTTAATGATTAATTTTTTTGGTACTTACAATTTCTATAGTCTTTCTAGAAATAAAAAGTAAACATTAAATCATATAAACCATGCTAGTTCATAGCTCCATAGACTAATTTTCAATAAGCTTTAATATAAACCAAATATGGTTACCAAAGTAGTTTTGTACTTATTTATGTTCCTCTTATCAATAAAATACTATCGCTCTTTATCAAAAACAAAAAAATAAATACATATTAAATGCAACTGAAAAACACATATGTGGCAAAATGAAAATATGTTCAATAACATAACTGAAAAGTGAACCTATTTTAATGTGTATTTTTATTGCTGTCCTCCAACTAAATTGGACTTTTTTGGGCTTTAATAAGTTAATATATACTGGGGTCACTGGTGGACCCACTAATTTTTTAGTGAATGTGCAATTTTGAAAGGCTAAAAACTCTTTGTGAATTGAACATCTAAGGCTTTTAACCTAGATTGATCTTAAGTCCCTTCATGCATTCATATCATATATGAAAAGTTGTTTTGTAAAAATATTGACTAAGTATGAAAAATAGTTTTTCAGAATATTCATTTTCTCAATATAATTTTTGGCGGCTTTTATTCCTTACACATCAAATAAGAAAACTTGATTTTATGGGATTTTAGTATGAAGTAAATATTGACTTAATGAGCCATCATTTTTAGCCTAAATTGTATTTTGCACTAAAACCGATTTTTCATTTTTTGATTTGGTGGGAATTTGATTTTCTAGTATTTTTATTTGAATCCAATTGGGGGTACTTCCTTAGTTACATTATAAACTTAAGTAAATGGAGTAATATAAAAATAAATGAAAGTAAAGGGACGATATACTGAGAATGGAAATAATGTAATCTGTACGCCTGGAGTGCACCACCATCAGTTGAGCAAAGGAACAATTTGAGGCACCTACAATGATTTTTCCGGTAAAGAAAAGTGTAACTGCACCTCTTAACACCTTAATAATTGAGCTAATATTGAAAACAAGTTAAATATATAGGTTTTTTTTTTCCTCCTTGCAAACATTGTGCCATATGCATAAAGTGATTCTATACTTTTCCAGCTCTTTCGTACTTAGAATGAACCCTATATATACACAAGTCAGATAATTGTTGGACATTGTAGTATGTTTGAGTTCAAAATTTGTCCAACATAAGAAGATTAGAAAATATTTCTAATTTTTGCAAGTCTTTTTTCGGGTTCATGCCAGTCACACCTTCCTCTTGTATGGTTCATAATCCCATACAATTAAAAAATAATGATTTTTTTTTTTAAAATACGTAGTTTTCAAATATTGATTTGAAGATACAAAAACATCTTTAATATCTAACTTTAAAACTTTTTTTGAGTTTAAAAAGTTTGATATGCCAAACAGGCCAATGTTTTGAGGATGCCTGTGTTAATGTTGGGTTTATTGCAAGTTGCTGTTCAAGACAATAGTCCTACAATTACTCCCTCTTTTATTCCACATGGAGATTCATGTTTCTTCAAGGGATATAAACATTGTGGAAGTCGTTTCCATTCTTAAAAAAGAAATGCTTCAAAAAATGGACTCTGATATGTTTCCAAAAACACAACCTTCTGCGAGATTGCAATTTTACTTATGTGGTTGGTTGATATCATGTTCTGGATTGCCACAGTGACTCAAATATTGTCAAACATGAAATGACAATAATTATTGACGAAGAAAATTAATACAATTGAATAGTGAAATTCTACATGAATTTGAAGGTAATAAAAAGAATCTCAAAATTGACATCCCATAAAATTTGATGTCAAATGTAATTTTAAAAAAAACTATTTATTAATTTATGTTACGTTAATTATTTTTTTATTTTTTTATGTTGAGCCAATACTACTATTGTCTTTTTTGGGTCATAAGGCCTACTATAGGTTACCAAATATCAAAAGCAAATCCAATAGTCAGGAATGCAACTTTTCAAATATAAAAACATAACATTTGATTGATGAACTGATGCACCTAATGTCAATAGAGCATTACAAGAAAGACCAAGCAATTTCCATAAATAAATGTGCTAACTTCCAAATCTGCAGATCTAAGCAACTTTATCTACATAGAAAGCAAAAGATATTAAGCAGCAGCGAGTGCAGTGGCTATGGCTAACCCCTCAAGCCCTAATGTTAGTAGTTGACCATTTCCTCTCGGCAAACCAACTTCTTCTTACTGAAACATCACCTAGAAAAAATAATGTAAATACAAGAGTCAATCTCAATCCATTAAACCGCATACTTATAAAAATTTGTGAGGTTTCAAGTCTAGGCTCCTAGTTTTAAAGCCCCAACTGCAGTAATTCATTTTATAAAAATAGAAAAAAAAAAAAAAAATAGAAGCATCCAACTGCATGATTTAGTACCACCAGACATAGCATCCAAGGGCATCCTGTAAGAGTACGTATAAATTGGAGCTGCTGAAGATTCTTGCACTCTGGATGACACAACCATCAGAAAACTTGGCTAGAGGTTCATGTAGTCGGGGTTTAACACCTCCACCGCCCATACCTTCTTCTTGGAATTCAACTTCATAAATTGCATCACTGCATTTTTCCGCAAGAAAAGACCCCCACTAGAAACATACAGATCTATGTTCCTCATCCATGTGCAAGCTGGACAGATGAGAGAGATATATAGAACAAGTCAAGTTATTTTTTTCAAACACCTACATATGTAACATCATCAAGATAGTCTAACAAAAACAAAGCAGAGAGAATTTATCTAGTAGAAGAAGCTGGTTATTATTTCAAGAAAAAATCTTTGAATAATTAAGGATGAATGCAACAACGAAAGAAACTAAACAAAAAAAAGATTGATCGGAAATTTTGAAAAGAAAAAACAACAATTCGAATTAAGAACATCAACAATTTTACAGAGAAAAAAAAAATTACTAAGATGAAATCTACTAAGCCATGCACTGACCTTGGGTAGGATTACTGGGGCCTAGTAAGAAAAGCTCCTCCGTCATTGACTTTAGCAAATTGATCAGTTCGGTTACAGATTTCTGCAACTTTGATAGCTCCTCCTCGAGCTTATCTTGGCGTGCAAGCATCGTCAAGTCATGGTCCTGAACATCATGACCCATGATAGATAAGGCCTTTGCTATTGGAATACTAAACTGAGACAAAAGGGAATTTACAGTGCGTTTGGATGAGGAAATTTAAAAGTACAAAGGATTTCATAAATGACATAATTTAAAATGACGGAAATTAATGTTCTAGAATTTGTAAAGTTTCTTGTTTGGGTAACTGATTTAAAACACGGAATTTAACCTTTATTTGTAAAGTTATCTTCTTCTTTTTTTTTTTAACTTAATCTCTCTTGAGATTTTAGAAATGACGACTTTTAGATAGAATTTAAACTTGGGATTTATGATCTCCAAATTCCATGTTTTTTTCCATGCAGAAATTTTAAATTTTTATGTTTTTTTATCCAAACACCGGAATTGGTTCATGTCAATTTAGAAATTCTAAGTTTTGTCAAAATCCCAAGTCTATTTCCCTCATTCAAACGCACCATTAGAGTTTGATTTCTTCACTATCTATTTCCTCTCTCTTGTCTCCGCGGAGCTTTTTTTTGGAAAAAATTTATGTGATTTTGGGTTTATCCCTCTATCTTCTCTTACTATACGATATGAAGTGTTTCTTTTCTTCAGGCCTTAGACGAGGAATTTCTATTTTGGATGTTGGCAAGTGATTTGACGCATATGATTAACTTCTGTTTTCGATGCACTTTTTATATGTTTCTTTTTTCATGGTTTAGAATCCGATTCTTTCTCTACCAATTACATTTCGAGTTATATTATTACCCTTCATTTGTATTTTTTGTTTATTCGACACTGATGAAATGGTTCAAAATCACCAGAAAATATATCTTCTCCAACCAATTAGTTATATCTGATTCACTTTCATTTGCTTACAACAGGTTAAGACTTTCTCAATGGTTCTGTGACAACTTAGTTCCAATCCTAGTAGTATATTGTCAACTTTGTAAATAATTTTAAAAAAAAATTTAATATTTCATGTTGTTTAGGGGTATTTGTTCATTTTTATTTCTGCCGTTTTATTTTCTTTTGGTGTATGTACTCTATGCGGAATAATAGCATTTTTTTTTTTTTTTTGCATGATGCAGTGGCCAGTATTTCAATGCTTCTTTAAATTTGGTATTTCGCTTTTTAATTTTTCATTGCTTTCTATTCTGTTTTCCTTCGTTTGAATTTGTTCCCACTTTAGGTTGCATCGATATGATATATATTTTTTAAGAAATGGTTACAAGGCCAACCCTAAATTATGGTGAGCCAAGAAAAGATGGATGAAAAGATCAAAGAAGAAGAGGTTCCAATAGTTATTCACAATGAGATTCAAAAAGATGTGAGCCATAAGGCCATCTCCAGCCATAGGCTATATTCCAAATGTAGCCCTAAAATAATGCAAAACTTATCTCCCTCCAACCGAGGCAAATGTAGCCTTGCTTTGGCCTAGACCAAATTTGTAGTGGGGCCCATTCATGTGCTTTTCAATAGCCAACATTGAAATATATAAATTTTTAAAAGCCTTTTGAATATTTCAATTCGTAGTGTTTAAAAAAAAAGTATTTAAAAAATTGTTGGCAATGACGTTGGAGGTCAGACCTACCCACTCCCTTTTTTTCTTTTTTTAAAATAATAAATGTAGTCAGCTTTTCAAATCTTTTCAAGTGTTGTTTAAAAACAATTATAAAAAAGTCTTGTTCATGACCATTGGAGCTAAAACATTGAAACCCATCCTTTTTCTTCTTCTTTTTTTTTGTCTTCACATTTTTAAATGTTTGGTATTGTTTAAAAAAATTATAAAAAATTCTCGGTCATGACCGTTGAAAGTCAAACCCTTGAAACCCTTCCAATTTTTTTTTTTTTAAATTGTAGTTTAATTAAATTAAACAATATATGGTTGTGGAATGTATGAGTGTTGTACCATAGTTTTTCTCAAAATAATAAAATATGAAGGACCCTAAAATATAGTCATGCATGGCTGGAGATGGAAAAATTTAGCCTGCACTATTCTTTAAAAAATTAATATTTTGGAGGGCTAAATTTTTAGCTCTGAATTACATTTAGCCATACAGCTGGAGATGGCCTAAATGATTATATTATTAACAAAATTTAGAGAGGTTTTCTCTATTTTTTGATGGATTCCAATTATTGATGGATTTCATTTTATCTTCTCGAATTTAGATAGAATGACATCAGCCGAGTCCACGCTACAGGCCCTGCACATGGACTCGACTTGGCTAACGCTTTGGGCTCCACTATTTTTCAATCCAGGCAATAAGTAGACTGCTATTCAACCCATATTTTAGCCTGAGTCAAATGTAAGTATGACCCAGTACTTGCGTTGTGTTGGGACTCTTTTTGGTCCAAAAGACAAAAGATTTGGCTTTCCCCCATCTAAGTTGGAGATGGCTTAACAAGGTTAGCTCAACTTTAATTAGTAGCACAACCAAGCCATGATCATTAGTTTATCACGGACAAATTGAAAATGTAGAGGCCAAAATCGCTTAACAAACTCATATTCTACTCAAATCTTCAATCTATGTAAACTGAGGCAATGGAAGGCCATAGAGTTTTTTAATTGAGCAAAATGGAAAGCTCGGCGCCATAATATTAACATGCACAATTTGTTTCAGGTTGTTGACTTCGATAGCAACAAGTAAACATTGTACACTTGTTTTTTCTTTTCTTTTTTGGTAATACTTATATAAAAAATTAGGATCACTAAGCTTATTTGAGGGACACAAAAGCACCGAGACATTCACAAAGCCAGTCGAGATATTCACCATCTACATTGGAATCGAATCCTCCGATGCACCAAATAACACGCAGTCACCAATCTAGATTCAAGCATATAAGAGTGTACTAAAGTCAAGAACCAAGGTACGTATTCACACATTTTGGGATTCAACCAATGGCTTTGAACTTGTAGATGGTATATACACATCAAAAGAGTTGGCTTTGAACTTTCCAATTAGCTTTTGGCTTTATATATGTTAATTGTAGGTCATATGGGTTACCTCGTTTTTCAAAGTGACTAAAAATATTCAAGCATCAAAGTAGATCGAGTAAAAAATACATGGTTAATTTCAATTCAAAGAACAAAACAAATATTAAAAAAAAACACCACAAGGATCACATGATTCAGCATTCCACTTGACAATCCTTATATTTTCTTTGAGGCCACCATCGATCACTTGATGAGAATTATATTGATAAGATTCTTAGGTATAGGGTCTCTCTCGCCTCGCCTGCAGCTTTCCTTTTCTTTCTTCTTTTTTTCTTTTGTTTGTTTGTTTGTTTTTGTAATTGTCTTTTGATTTTATTTGTTTCTTGTGGCATCCTGGGTGCAACTATTTTTTCCCTATAATTTATTTCCTAATTTATTTCACTTAAATTTCCTCCATATGATTCCTAAAATGGGAGGTGGGATTGGGCAGTGTTCAATCGGAATAAGATATTTTAAAAGAATACCAATACTCCTTTATATAAGGACAACAGCAACTTTTGTTTTAGGCACAATAATAACAGCTGTTGTGCACCCATTATGTCACATGAGTCATGACACCTCCCTTTGTTTTTTTTTTTTTTTTTTTTTTTTGCTACAGAATGTCGCATGTAATAAAATAATGTATTAGAATTTTAACTTATTTCTATAATTTTGTATGTTAGATATATTGGAAGTAAATAATTAAATCTAAAAATATATATTTTTTACTAATATTAAATTCTATTTATTATTATGATTATAAAAAATTGGTTCATTATTAAATAACACTTTTTTTTTTCATTTGAAAACTTATGTAAGTAGTTGAATAAAATAAAATTTGTATTGTATAAGGGCATTTTGGTAATCAAATTAGTTTTTATTCCGACTCTTCACAATAGTAAACGGTTTATTTTATTTTTCATTATGATTCCTGACAGTTAATAAATCGTTTAATTGGAATGCTAACTCCGATTCCTTGTTACAACTCATGCTTACTTCGATTTTTGTTTACCCTGATTCATAATTAGTGAACATGTCTTATTAAGGAAAATTTTGAGAATGAATAAAAAGAGGGAGTAGTCGGAGAAAAAACAAAAAAAGAGAGAATTTAATGTATTTATTGTTTTTCGAAATAATAGGTAATTACTATTTTACCCTTTTGTTATAGCTTCTTGTTATTTAGTGTAATTTAAGTAAGGGTATAATTGGTAATTTATCAATAGTGGTTGACTGAAAGCCTTCTCTTATGTAATGGTATGTATTATCCCCAAATGGCTTTTTCAAAATTGCGAAACTCTCTCGAGATAAAATTTTATTGAATTTTATTTGCTAAATAAAAAATTTAGTTGAGGATATGTTCTCCATTTTCAAAAGAGTTATTTATACTAATATTTCTTGAGGTTTTCGTTGTTTTCACAAAATTCTTGGAGTTTCAGAAATTACACAAACACCCAATGAGGTTTCAAATTGTTTTCACAAAATCCATTTTTGTTGGTTGTTTGTCCAAAAATTGATGATTGCATTAAAAAATTTATGAAAATGATAAAATTAACTTCAATTAATATATGTACAATTTAATCTTAAAGGCTAACTTTATCATTCGGATAAATTTTTTATATCTCAAAGAATTAATTAAAACCTCATGTAGTGTTCGTTTAATCTCGTAGGATTTTGTAAAAAAAAAAAATTTTAAACCTTAAGAGGTGTTAGTGTAAATAACTATTTTAAAAGACTTTACGTAGTATTCATTAAAAACCATTTATCTCGGACCTTACACACACACACTCTCTCTCTCTCTCTCATAATGAATGAGGTGAAGTGGATTTCGAATATCAAACATATGTTAGAACATAAACCCTACATTTGGCAAAAATAAAAATAAAAATAGGCTCACGTGACATTTGTTAGTGAGCTAGCAGTAACACATGTTACTCAAACAATGACTAGTCATAGCCAAATGATGTCTAGTGCATGCAATGCATGATTACCTTGTGAGCTTCATTGTATTTAGCCACATTTGAACTCAGTTACAGAAACCATCTTGATATACTAGAGAAACTTATTCTAAATTTTTTGAGCTTGATTGATTACATATGAGATTATAAATTTGTCAAAAAAAGCCAAAAACAATTAGCTAAGTACAACCTAACATGTTAAATCGCATTAAATAATTATCAAGCTATTAGGACTAGGACGACCACAAGCATTTCGTACCTATATGTATAGCAATCCAGATTGCGTAGATTACTTAACTCATTGACGGTGTGATTACTTAATGATAACAGTACCAAGTATTCCCTTTAACTTGTTTCTTAAGAAACTGATTCACATTGACATCATGATTATGTAAGTGATATGTAGTAAACTCTTTGTAAATCACCAACTTGTTGAAATTTTAGACAGACATATGTCTTTCGTGTTTCAATAAGGTCTGAGACAAATGCTTAGTGCTTACTGACAAGTGCTTCTGTTGAATTCAAGGGCTAATCGTTAATTAGCTATTTAGTCATGATTGCAGATGTAGATAATAGAGTTGCTCGGTCTAAATCATCATCTAATGCGGAAAATTAATTTAATTTATGCTGACTTTAATATACTGTACATGTATTTGGTAATCCAATCCAATTAAATTGTAGAGGATCACGTAATACTTAGATACGTAAGTTGGTGCATGCATTACTAATAATGAGTATATATATGGTAAAGGTACCATGTCTACATGTGAGTCATTTCGATATGCCCTATCACAAAACTCTTTTTTGTTTTGTCGAAGAACACAAAACTCCAACAACAACGAAACCAACAAAAATTTGTTTTTTAGTTTGGTAAGTTTTGGGGTAGAAAAGTTTAATATTTATTGTTTGAATTGGTATTCAAATCCTATGCTTTATATTTCTGTTTTAGCCATAAGATCAACCCATAAAACGTAAATACAGGATCTTCCTTTCAAGAAACATGTCCTTGAAGGCTTGTTAAAAAATAAAAAATGAAATATGCATATATAGCATAGAAAAGTACAAACTTATTATTTGTGCTTTAAAAAAGTAATATTAATCAACTTTATAATAAACCTAAAGGGTTAATCTTTGTAAATATCTATTACTTCCTCCCTACTTAACTTCTGCACCATAAACTAATCTACAACAATAAAATAAAAATTTTCAAGCGTTTTTAAATTGATTTCATTGGCCAATCGGATCTAATTCAATAAAAAAAAAGATCTTGACTTACAGACCAAAGGTCTCATGTTTGAATTCCCACAACATCATATTTGTACTCAAAAAAATTGATCACATTGAGTGGTTGAATTAATTATGGGATTAATTGTGAAGGAAGTTAAGATTTAATCCTAAAACTAATTGACAACAACGGAAGGAATTTTTACCTTTACATTCTCACAAATTGATAATGCGACTTTGCAGACTATACAATTATAATTTATACCCAATAAACCAAAGCTGATGATGGGCATACATAATCAAGCATTCAGATAGAGATAAGAGATTCCATGGCTATGATTATATTAATGCTTACAAGTACAAAATAGTTATTAGCTTCTACATACTCATAACTTATAGCTTCCTGAATATTTTACTTTTCCTTTTTCCACAGGGGGAAGATCCTGCAATGATGACAGGGTGACAAGATTTAAAAGGGAGCTCCAATGAATAAACTAGTGCGCACTCAAGTTTTATCTATCTGCAAATAAAATCACAAAAACGTAGCTAATAGTGGCACCACAAAAAGTGTGCTTAGGATTTCATTTTGCCGACATGATATCCCAGTAGCCTATAAAATTTATGGCCACTTTTGAAGTGGCTAATTGGATTTCAGCAGAATAATGTAAAGTAGTGGTGGCATTGTATTATATATATTGAACACTTTCAATTAATTTTTAACACCAAAAGAAGAAAAAGAAAACTTACGTATCCCATTACTTGCAAGGGCTAACATTAATTTGGGGATAGGATGGTTCGTCTTCTTTTGCCATAATTTATTGTTTCTGGTGATTATAATGTTTCTCAAAGAATATATATATATGGTTGATTCTAGGCATTTAGCTTCTTTCTAAAGCGATATTCTAAATTACAGGAAGTAGAATTTAAATCGAGTGCAAGGAACGGGCACACTGCCTAGGCCAATTAACCTAACTGAAACCGGCCTAGCTATATAATATTTTCTAATACAAAAATTTGGTGAAACTTGAATGAGCTATGAAATAATCTCTCAGCAAATAGAATCATATATAACAAATGAACCATTTTGCTTTATTTAATTCAGCGTAAAATAATTAATGTACAGAAAGTTTCGTCTTAGCAAAACCCAGTAATATGATTACATTTTTACAATATTGTCCAACCTGTCCCTAACTTTTACGTGACATTTTCTTAGGTAGTTTGGTATGGCTGTTTCTTGGGTTGGTGAGAGACCTGTTCATCAGAAAGCAGGTTTGAAGCTCGACCTTCCAAGAATATTCAACACCAACAAAATAACTTAAAAGTGAGGCAGCAGACATGGTACTTTGTAACATGTAAGCACATTTGAATTAAACACTACTCTCTCTTCACATTAACATATAGTAATTAATTAACTGCATGCTATTAATTATATTTATTAATTTATAGTAGTGCTTAATTTATCCCCCATCTCTAATGTGCTGAGACCGTTTAATTCGACGTCGTTGAAGCAATAATCCATGCCAAAATCATGAACACCAAAGTCCTGGCAATCCAAAAGCCATGCACAATTGTCCTCCCAAGATTGCAACCCCATGCCATTCTCAATATTAATCTCGTTGCCTCCGTGATCTGCTACTACTTGACCATTGTTGCTCCACAATGCATCAATCAGAGGAGTTTCATCCACCCACAGGTTCTTCATCAATGACTCGTCGTTGCAAATGCTATCTAGCAGCGTTGATTCGTCGCCGGAGGAAGAGTTTTCTGGTGGTGAGCTTGATGAGTTCATGTCCTCCGATCCGGCTGAGTTGACTACCATGCTATGATCATTTGTAGATTGATGATCTGGCAAGTTATTTTTATGATCATGGGATGATGATGATGAGTTGGTTTCCTTGCTGCACCCCAACTGATCTTCTTTGTGGAGTGGTTCATGCGTGACAGGATCAATTCCCATCCTAAGCAGCTTTTTCTTGATATGGGTGTTCCAATGATTCTTGATCTCATTATCAGTCCTCCCTGGCAATCTGGCTGCAATCTTGGACCACCTATTTTTATATACCCAAATTAAGAGCATGACCAATATGTTAGTAAAACTTGCACTAGTGATCATAAGCTTAATCATGCTCATAAGTTATCAACTAATTAAATGCTAGGGATGTAATTAATCAAAGCACTAGCTTAAGTCTATAAGCAGGTAAAATCTTGAGGGATATATAATTTGCTACATAGACGATATGTCACGTATTGTAAAAGATGTGATGAGTAATATGATTAGTAAATATGGTACACGTTGGAATACTATTCTCTCAATATACAAAAAACAAATATAATGCTCTACCAAGAAATTGAAGGACCATTTTTTCTTAAACGTGTCAACCAAAGTTTCTTTGTCTTGTTGAATGCATATATGATCCTTTTCAACTTTATGACTGAAGACAAGAAAGTAGAAACCAAGCTTGTACCTCAAGGAAAAAGAAAAAGAAATAATTACATACTTTATAAATAATTTAAGTTATTATGAAGATGAAACAACCTTGTTCACCACCGAACACCATTAGTAAAATCATTAACATGTACGGATCAATATGCTCCCAAACACTAACGTCATGATTAACATGTATCCATGTAAATGAATCAAGACCACAGAAATATATGAATAGATGAGAATGACCTATTTCCAAGACGAGCATGGAGATCAATAACCAACTGTTCTTCAGCTTCAGTAAGGAGGCCTCTCTTCAAGTCGGGCCGGAGATAGTTGGTCCAACGGAGTCTGCAACTCTTGCCGCACCGGCGAAGCCCGGCGAGCTTAGGCACAGCTCTCCAGCAACACTGGCCATTAGTGAGAATAAAGTTGATGAGCTTCTTGTCCTCCTCAGCTGTCCATGGCCCTTTCTTTACCCCAAGTTTGTCACAACAAGGTTGCCGTCCCATACCACTAGCTAGCTAGTACTAATTAACAAAACACACCACCAAATATACAAACAAAATCTGACCAGAAATAAGCACCAAGCACTCAATTAGGCTCACCAATACTCCTTTTTAAAGACCCAAAAGCCTCACGCCCACCTTTATATAAAGTCGTCAGTCCTCTCCTTTCCCATCCTCATGTCAAGTCCAATAAAACTAATTATCAATTTACACACACATTCTAATATTTTAAGGGGAGAGAGAGAGAGAGAGAGAGAGAGAGAGAGAGATTTTGGGGTCCACCATTGGGTTGTGAAAGGGATGTAGGAACCACATTGTGTTAAGGTGTGTCTGGCTCAGAAAATGGGTGATGGTGAAAGATAGGTGACCTAAAGGGAGAGGGAGAGAGAGAGAGAGAGAGAGAGAGAGAGAGAGAGAGAGCGAGCTCTACATATATGTAATAAGCATCCAAAAAATTTCTTCCCATTTTCCTACACAAACCCACTGCCCTTTGATTGCACTCTTACTCAACCATTCCATCATCCATTTCGTCATCACTACGTCTACGTGTCCTTATCTTGATGGAGTATGATCCGGTGTTGCTCTTTTGAGTCTTAATAGAGCCCAATTAATCTTGCTTTACCTTAACAACATGGGGGATTTGATCTGTGAATTTATTCTAAGTGCTTTGTTTTAATTCTTGATTTTGTTAATTAAGGGAAAATTAGGCACTCAGATGGGTTTTGATTATGTCGACGAAATCATGTTTACCCACCTAAATGTATATGTGTGTGTGTATATTGTGTCATCTTCTTCTGCAAGTTCGATGACTTGCCAAGTGGCTCTAGTTTCTGAACCCATTATGAGCCCCTTTTTTATGTGCATGCTCATTCAACTACCCAATTACGGCATACCAGATACCACCACCTGACAAATCTCTACCGTTTCCTACAATTTGGGTTCAATGTCATTCAGTGGACTATCATTATTTGACCTTCCAATTTTTAACTCTTGAGAAAATCTCAAGTGTCAAATAAAAGAAAAACAACTGTTATTATTCCAAGGAGAATGTGTATCAACGTATACACATAAATAATTACGGATTTTTGCGCTAAAATAGCCTTTTTTTTAAAATATTTATTCAATAATAGTCCTTTCCTTTACAGTGTCTTTTTGTTATCCTCACTAGTACATCTTTATGGGAAATTATAGAATATTACGATAGTATACTGTCTCTTTATTACAAATATAGCTATTTTGGAATAAATATTTTGAAAAATGACTATTTTAGCTAATTTCTGTATATATTATAGATTTTAGGTTGTAGCTAAAAACTAAATCAGTAAAACCTAAAACATAAGTTCTAAACAGATCCGTACGAACAAAGGCCACGGATCTCCTAGTCACAGTGAACAGTATTTATTGAATAAAAAACTAGAGAGAAAAAATTTGCAAAAATTTGTTGCGGCCGATCAGTCAACAACACCACCTTCGCATTTGGGGAACTGGACAATTCTTGTGCATCAACTAGACCACGTTTCTATACGTCTAGAAGCATGATTATTAAGAACATTATAACCTTCATAGTGAAGCCGTCCATGATTTTCAAAGTATCATTTTGCAGACAATGCCGTGGACTCATTCATTTCCCAAGAGGAGAAATCAAATTTTTGTCAATGTATGCATTTGACTTTGGCACCTTCGCATTTGACAGACATGTCATTTAGTGTTACTTTCATGAAAGATGTAAGATGAATGTAATCAGTAAACATAATATTAATAATTTATTGATCGATAATCATTTTCCGAGGCCCGTCTCCTTATAAATTACTTAATAAGTATACCATTTATCATCACAATTTTTTATTATCAAATGGAAGTCCTCCTCATCTCTAGACACATAACTATCCAATATTGGGGAACCCTAGCAAATCTTGTTTGATAACTAAGCATGTATGCATGTGTCAATACATCAATACGCCCAGGCAATTCTCGTACAGATCTATATGCGTGAAGATCTTAGCAAAACAGCTCACAAGAAATGATTTACCATTTTTGGCACGGACCATAGATGTATGAGTTTATGTTTATACTAACACGCACTGTTAACTGCTGCAAATCTGCCACGCATGCTTCATTTTGGAATATAGTTCAATTCCAAAACCCAAGTTTTATGTTAACTCATTGGATAAAGAACTAAATTGGATGACGTGGTCTAGTTGAAGCAATCTGGTGGATGATATTGCCCGACATCTCGTAACAGCAAATTTAAGCTTGACCTTATAGACTGGGGGTAGTTAGTTATCCAATTTCTTGGTCCTTGACTTATAGCTCTTGGCTTAGTTAGATTCATATAGTTCCAAGAAGTGGACCTTTTCCTTCAATGACTCAACTCCACATTTCAATATTGCATGTGTGTGTTCACCAAAATACAAGCTACAGATGCGTCATATACATACATGTCCGGACCATATTAAGTAAATTAGGAGGCAATTAATAATGTATACTTCTTACTATATTTATCCTAATCCTAATCTAATACCCCATCTTTTAATGGCGGGTTCGCTTGAGGGCGATCGTAGATTATAGCCTCTACTCGCCCTTTGGCTACTCGCAAAGTTTCATTGATGCTCTTTTGAGAAAATGTGTTATGAGAGCAAACTGTTTGACAAAAGTCATCTCTGAGATAGGTTAAGGTAGGGCAAAGAGGGATATGTGGGGCTGCCGATCAACTGTGCAAGGTTTGGTGCTCTCAAACTTGTTGTGTATTTGAACGGTGTGTGAGATATGTTTAGGAAATTAATCAAGGCATACACTGTACACACATATCTATAATTTGTCTCTATATAACTAATTGCTTTCATGTGGCAATTCGGTCTACGTCTTGACCCCATTAAAAAAAAATTTAATGGATCCGTAACTGTAACATTCTCTACGACTCTTATCACACACGACCAATTAATTGTTATCTCACACACATCAAATACTACACGCTCTCTTAGTTAAAAACTCTCGGTTTTGTGGTTCAAATCGGGTGATCAAGTAAAATAATGAATTAATCCAATCGAACATATGTCTCCGCCTGATTGGCTTTAGACTGCCAGGTGTTACACACCCCGGCAATTAAATAACAAGTCTCGTATAACTTGCAAGGCACTTTACGTATATTTTATTTTTTACTTTGCTATCTACTCATTTTTTTTGTTGTCATGCAAACACGTATGGCAGAAACCATATGAATACAAACATACCTCACCCTCAAGGAAAGCGAACTGACTTCGAGTTCAAAGGCAGATGCAGCTAGCCTGCTAGCTTACCTATAAAATGGGTGAGTAAATCAAATTCTTCCATTTAATTTTAAGGTATAGACAGGTGGAGACTTATATTTTTTATTTATTATGGTTTGTTTATTAGGTATATGAAAACAGGTGGGTAGTGTGGCTAGAGAGAACTCAACAAAGGGGTGGCATTGCTTGTAAGTGGAGATGAGGACATTAATACTGTAGCAGTTGAGAGTTCATGATCACCTCAACGACCAGAATTTTCCAACATGGTCACATATCACAGTTCCTTCCATTTTGGATTTCTCTTAGCTAGTCATTTAATAATTTCCTTTTGCAAGTAGCAAACAATTTTTCTTTATTCAAATTTCAATTTCACGTGCTTAGTTTTGTTTGATTTATAGAAATAACCACATGGAACTCGAATGAAAATTAAAAAAGGAACAGAACGACAAAAGCGACATACACATGGATTTGGTGTTATATGTATGTGACAGTTTAAAAATATGTAATTGATTAAATTGTTTATGGTAGCATTACAAATCCATGCACCTTTGTTGGCGATTGAGAAAACCTGCATTTGTCTGATAAAGTCGCATGTGTGGCCGTATTGCTAATTATATTATGTGCTCATTCATTTTTATTAAGAATTTTACTAAAATTCTATCAACGGGGTCTAACTCAATGAAAAATAGCTTTAATTTGCAGACTAGAGGTCTAGTGTTTGAATTCCTACGGCATCATAGTTGTGTGTATGTGTGTGTGAGAGAGAGAGAGAGAGAGAGAGAGAGAGAGAAATCCCCCTCCCCTGTAGTTTAGACTATCACTTGTACTAAAAAAAAAATATATTGAACAATTCTAATACACAATTAGATGTCTAAATAGTTTCCGATTTGTCTAATTTTTTGCAAGGATGATCTATGAATGAAGGCCTAAAAAATAGATTTGGATCATTGAAAATAAATTCGTAAGGTACCCTAAAGGACATCGCTCAAATAAAAATATTTTAAGAATCCCATATATATGTGTGTGTGTGTGATAGAATTCAATTCGAGAAAGTACTAGAACAAAAGTGATTACCCTAAATATGTATGTTAAATTTGCTTAGCCAAAAACCCTAATAATCCCCAAACTTGAAGTACCGCATTTCCCACCCGAGGTTTTGAATTCCTCTCGTCCCCTAGCTAGTATCACTTCATTTGTATCAAAAATATATTGGATTTCCTACACCAAGATTTTGCTATTTAAATTTCCTACGCTAGCCATCTTTTTTCTTGAGGACAATATCTTTATGTTATATCGTGAATACCCTTTTAATGCGTTTATTATTTTCCAAACACAATTTATTTAGAGCATCTATAATCATACTCTCTTTTTTATAGTTAAAATTGAGCTAAAAACACTAGAAAGCTATTTTATGAGTTTCAACTCCAAGCGTACTCCCTAATTTAAGGAGTTATAAATGTTTTAATTCTCTTTTAATTCAATTTTTGAATAAAATGAAGACGAAAAAATAACAACAAATAATAATTAGCATTTAATATATTAACATTAAATTATAATAAGCCACTAAGAGTACTTTCACTCTTCTCATATTTAGAGGTCTCCCTATTTTAGGAGGGGAGTATGGTTGTGAGAATGTAAAAGTAAAAATGTCATACATTAGAAAGTTAGAAAACCATGCAAGAGCTTATAAGGAGTCGGGCTACTTTAAACACACACCCCACCCAGTTGCCAATTGATTTTGGTGCAAAACCTCAACTTCCTTCATGGTATCAGAGCGAGTTGTAGATGCTTTTACGTAAACACACACAATCGCTATCCCACTAAAATGGAGACAAGCATCCAAGGAGCATATAATTATGGCTTCAACACCATTAAAACCATCTTAAAGCGACTCATGAGCTACCGAATTGAAATCCAATATATTGATTCAACTATTTTCCACAAATTTTGAATTGCTTGCTACCATATTTTCGCGTCTAATCAAAAAGTTTCAACGAATGCGCACCTAATTCTACAAATAGTAAGGAATGCAGTCGTCATTAGATGTAAACGAAACTTAATTAAGCTTCGTTTGGGTGGAATGACTTGAAAGAAAGACTTTGAATTTAGACGATAAGACTCGATTAGTTTTAAAAAGAAAAATTAAATTTGTAATACAAAAACTTGTGGAAGAGGTGCAAACAAAAACTTTGGATTTCAGGCTTAGATTTACACTAGCTATCTTAGTACACAAGCTTAAGAAGAACAAGGCTCTGAGTCAGCCAGCCAACTGAAACGGTTAAGCATTTCCATTGAAGGTAAAACTACCAATCAAAGTATAAACCCACAGTTGGTGTGGTCTAAATGACAACATCAACAAGAAGACATTCTGAAGGTAGATTTTTTTTTTTATTTAAATTTTTTGGATGGAGTTCAAATATATAACTCCTTTTAGTCTTAATAAAGACAATGGTTGGTAGAAAATTTCCAAATTTGTTTGATAGGACCTATGCGACTAAGGGGGAATAAGGGACTAATTAAATTATGGTGGAATGGACTTGTCTTCTAATTAATTTGATTGTACTCACTTGGTATACCGTCATGAACCTTTTTTTCTTTTTTTTTTCTTTTTGCTTTTTTTTATTTTGGGAGATTCACTATTATACTCAATATAGGAGTTCAAATTATAAATATAAAAAAACCTATATGAAATATACTTTAGAAACACACCCAAAATTCATTTACAACATAACAAAAAAGTTTTTAACTTCTTTTAAATTACAAAACTGTCATTAATTTCTTAAAACAAACTCAACCCCAAAACTTCATTAAAAAGGCTCAAAACACTCAATAGGGCATCAAAGTAATTTAATAATTAAATTTAAATTTAATAGAGTCAGCTATTATTTTTTGAATTTTTTTTGCGTTTGTTTATAGAAATTAAATGGTGTAGAGTTTATATATATTATTAGTGCTAAAAATGGGTATATGACTAAATATCTCTTTTGTTTTCTCAATAGGCATGGTGAATTATATAAATTTCTCTTGCAGCACAAATTCGTATAATCTTGATGATTCAAAACATTGAAACCTTACAATAAGGTAATAATAAACTATTAATTATACATTTGGTGGTTTTGTTTATATAAGTAGTAGTCTAAATTAATTTAAATTAATCTAATTGACACAAAATGGGATTCAAACTTGGCTGTAAAAAAAAAATATTTGAATACAAGCGATGATCTAAACTATAACGGGGATGAGGGTTTCTCACATACATACACACTACTAAGGTGTCATTGGGGTTCGAACATAAAATCACTAATCTGCAAGTTAAGACCTTTTTCCACTTAACTAGACACCATTGACAACTTGGCTGGAAGATCTAGTTGCCCGTTTTGTGGTCTTTATATTGCACAACGTTGATTAATTCTTTTTGTTTTAATTACAAGCGTTCAGAAAGTGGTGAGAGACCCCAAATGTGAACTAGATAGCTCACCAACAGTGTTCATATTATACTGAGGTCCTTTCTAAGCAAAGATGATAGCTGATTGGTGCTCAAGAGTCTAAAGTCACTTTCCCTGAGTAAAAAGTAAAATATATTCCACCCCACTCGCCTTCCACTGATAAAAAGTGCCCTTATACTTCCACGCGTTGTCTCGTGTCTGGCAGACTGGAAACAAAAGCCAAAGTGAAGTTTATGGGACATGGCATGTGGTTTGGGATTGGAATTGGATGGCACAAATGAGTAGAATTGGGTTGGATTAAAAAAGAGGTCGGATTGGGATTGGAAAAGATAAATATCATTCACTGACACTAGTTTCCCGAACCCATATCTCGACTGAAGTAGTTGAATTATGTATCCCACACTTTTATCCTAAAAAATACACATAATAAGATTATGGTAAGAGTGCTTTATCCTATTCACATTCATATTTTAGCACCAAATGTGACATTCGATCCTGCTACTTACCCTACCCACTAAGCGAGAGGGTGGGCTTGCTTTTATATTTGAACTCTTTGTAAGCTGTAAGAAGCTCAAGGAAAACTCTCAAGACACCCCATTAATTAGATCATAGCACCCAATTACTCGATGTAAATTTGTTGATGTCAAAAATTGGTTAACAAAGTCCCCTACAAATTAGAGATATTTAGTCATATAACCATTCTTAGCCCTAATTATATACATAAACCCTATATTTAATTTCTATAAACAAACCCAAAAACAAGAACATCTAAGTTTACGTGGTTCACCCAAATTTCATTTGAGTTCTGGGCTGCTTCATCTATGATAACATCATAGCATCCAGCAACCACTGCACAATCCCCAATTTCCAATGCTCCAGCAACTCAAATCTACAATTTGCATGCTTAAAAGCTAGACATTTTAACCCTTCTGTAACAACCTTAAGAACAAAAGAATCTGAAACCCTTTTCAACACTTCAGTATATATGATAAACTTGCCCAAGGCAACCAATGATAATGCAGGGTTAAACACGATCATTCCATTAGAGTTGCTGTAAAAGTAATGGTAACACAGCTATAGAATTTTAACAAGCTACCGGACATGAAACCGTCTTGTATAGCACAATGTCACGCACCATCTCAAGTCTTGAAAGTTCATCTGCCAAAAACATCATGACAACTCGACTTTCACTTGGGTCCTCCAAATTTGCTCATCATCTTTTCAATTATAGGAGCCACCTTGGGATTTGCTTGATGCTTTGCAAGGTTAGCAGGGTTCTTCATTACTGCAAAAGAAACAGCCAATCAACCAATTACGGTCAGGCGGGCAAATAGCAAACTCCAATGCTACTAATCAGGTCTGTATTTCCTAATCCTGTAACACCTAGCATTTCTATCTCCGGCCCTTATTTTAGTGAGAACATCAACAGCTAGTTTAATGCATGGCAATCTTTCTAATTCTTTTCTCTTTTGAACGACTAGGAGTATGACTCCACAATCTGGAAAATTAAATATTCCTATTCAGTTCCATTCTATAATGAACATCATTTTTAACTTGTCAATCCCGTATTCAGATAAATTTGTTACCAAAAAGATTTCAGGACATAATCATTAAAAAAATAAATTACGAAGCACAGCAAGCAAATGAAAGACCAGATACTCAATTGGCATCTATCAGAAGACAGCACAATGATTCCACAGAGGAAAGCTTAACAGAATATTTTATGAATATCAAGAATAAAATCAATAAGAAAAAAAATGATCATCTGTATGTAGTTTAACAAACTATTTTAGTTGCTTGCTGGATACCCCCCACTACTACGGTAATTGTACTACCTCACTTCCTATTTCTTTCCTACTTTTACCTTATCACTTCTCTCAACCAGCCCACTGTCTTCCTTCTGGTCTTACTTAACAATTGGCATAATTATATTCCATTATACGTATGATGTATTCAATACTTCAAAATAAACATACCACGAATAAAAGCCTAAAAACCATTCTTTATTAGTCTTCTCTAGTAAACCAGAACTATGACATTGCAGATGCTGTTGTGGAAGCAAGCAAAAAACATTATATAACACGACAAATCATGAACTGTCCTTCAGTCACAGAACGTAGCTTAAACAACCAAAGGATTCGAGCGTTCATCCATAAATTTAACTTCTTAGCATTTGCATATTTTATTGTGTTTCATTTCACAAAAACAAGTTCATCTGAATTATAAGTTTCCATGTTTTGAAATAACCAGTATAATCACAACCAGGAGTTTATGGATTATTAGTCAACAACTGGCCAAACTCAAATATCAATAGAAAAACAAAGTTATAAGAAGAGACATTACCATCTTGAAGAGCAGCCATGACTTCTGGATCACTAAACGCAGACATCAGTTCAGGGTCCTACAAAAAATTGCAAGAAGGACCATTTAAATTTGTAAATTGCATTTCTGACCTTTTTCAGCCTGAAAATTGCTTTTTTCTGACTCGAGAACTCAATTGTTCAATATAACACAGAGAAGAGAAACAACAATCTATGTCATAGTAGGTTAATACAGAGTAAACAGCACTGCCAAATGACCAATAAAACCTAAATCCTTGGCTTAAATAGAAATTCTTAAATTATATAATATAATAGTTTTCTTTCCTGGCTTCATATATACCAAAGTAAACAATACATAATCACTAATTTCTGGAACACATTTAAAATTTGAATTCAATCAAGAACCGACATACTTACATTCAATATTTTGCTAAAATCAACATTTCCGGGCACCCCTCCTGGTGTGCTACCAGGGAAACCCCCAGGCGCACCACCCCTAGGCGAACCTCCAGATGCACCTCCAGATGCTCCTCCTGGAAAGCCACCACCCATGCCTGCTGGGAAGCCTCCAGGCATGCCCCCTGGAAACCCTCCACCCATGCCTGCTGGGAAGCCTCCTGGCATTCCTGGAAACCCACCAGGCATTCCTCCTGGAAACCCACCAGGCATGCCTCCTGGCCTTCTACTAGAAGATGACTGCTCTTGCTTCTTAGCCTTATCATACGCAGCCTTGAAAAGAACACACCAAAATATCTCAATCAGCCAGAAACAAGATAGCATAATCTTTTCAAGGGAATGAACTTCTAGATAGGTACCTGAGCTTCAGCACGGCGGCGTTGTCTCTCGCGTTCAATCCTTTTATCCTCCCTTTCTTTGCGAAGCCTATCATACTTCCGACGGTGTTCCTCAATCCTGTGCACATTTGGTTCAACCTACACAGTTGAGGAGTTGACATTAGAGGGAAACACAAATCCTCAAACACAAAAATACACAATCCAAGAGTTGCAGTAAGCTAAAGCATGTAAGCACGTCATATTCTTCCACCATTGTGTTAAGTCTTTTTTTTTTTTTCCTTGTTCTCCCATTAGAATTCCATGTAAGATACCTCATCTGTGAACCACAGCCATACTCTAATAACATCAAGTATTTGGACTTCATAGATTTAACCCTCAATAACATCAGGTATTTGGGCTTCACAAATTTAATTAGTGATACAGTGCTCCTCAAAATACCAAAACCCATGGTTATTCACTAAACCAGGCGTGGCTGGCAGTTTATTTGGGTTCACACAATAAGATACACCAGTAATGCACGATAAAGGATATATAAGGGCAAAAGGCAACAAACTTATCTATGTATGATAGATGATAAATAAATGCAGAAGTACAAGAAACAACAAACTACAGTTACTTGATAAACCAGAAGGATAAAGTGTGAGAGAAACCTTCTTAAGTACAGCACTTATTTCTTCATCATAATCTAACTTCGATGCCAAGTGAAGATCCTTGGCAGCCTCTTCCCAGTGACCAAGCATTGCTCGTGCTATGCCGCGAGACTTGTAGCCTTTAGCAGAGTCAGGATTGATCTGCAATAAAGATTACAAATTAATTAAAATGCATGTTCACCTTCTCAAAATGTCATGTTACATCTAGCAAGTAGATAAAAACTAAAATCCCAAAACTTATGCAAGCAGAACTATACAAAAGGCCACAACTGTAATGAAATGAAATTATATGACCTAAGAAAACATATTTTATTTTCATCTGATTGTAACAAGCAAAGCAGGATGCATAACGATGCTGACTAACACACTATGTTGAACTAAACACTTCACCAAGTAAGCAAACAACATATGCACAAAGCCTATATATAAACAAATGTAGATTCTACAAGGGGAAAATCAGACATCATATAAAAACAAACAAGGTGTAGGACAACAACCTCTAGGGCAGCATTGGCATCACGAATAGCGGCATTAGGTTTCTTCATTTTGATGTACACACTAGCTGTTAAGTAACAAATTAAACAGAGTTCAGAACCAAACACAAGGAAATAAACTTTCAAATTCAAAGAAAGAAAACAATCCCTATGACCATACGAGAACCAAAAGCTCAGACCTCTGGTGCCGTACATAATTGCTGAAGTAGGGTTGAGCAAAATTGCCTCCGTGAGATGCTCAATCGCTTCCTCCAAGTTACCTGCATTGCATAAATTCCATCAAATCCTCAAGCAAGCCCTCAATTCACAAACGAACATCCACTATATAATTAGTAATATACCTTCTGAAATGGCCTCGACAGCTTTGGATTTTGCTGCCTGAGAGGTCTCGCGGTTCTCATCACTGACCTCAACCGACGCATCTCCCATCTGCAAAATCATCCAAGCCATGAATATACAAAAAGAAAAAAGTTTGAAAATCATTCACATACTAATAACTAAATCACTAGAACTGAAACTAATTGAAAAGTAACCTTCTGAGGAGGTTCATTGTCAGGCTCCACAGTGTCGCCCTCGAGCTCAACGTCGGATTCGATTATCTCATCTTCCTCTTCTTCTTCGACATGGACTTGAGCGGCTTCAGCTTCCGCCATGTCGTCGTCGCTCTCCTCCACCACATAGCTCTTCTAAGCTCGCAAAATCCCTCAATCAGAACGCACACATATAGGGCATACAAAATAGACATTAGAAAGTTAGAGAGAAGAGTACCGATTTGGAATCGCCGTGACTGTGAGAATGGGCAGGGATCGTAGCGCCGAGACTGAAACGAAGAAACGAATCGATTTCAACTTTTGTGGAGATTTAACAGCGAAGCAGATATCGAAATAGTTTGTGTAAAACAATTGAAAAAGAAGAGAAATGGATTTTTACCTTTCGAGGTAGTCGCGGAAGAACAAGAGCGAAGGATCGCTAAGAACGCAGGGATCGGCCTTGCACTGTTCGACGAAATGCTTCAGTTGGTTCAGCTTCGCCTCGTCCATTGTAAAAGCTTGAGAGAGAGAGAGAGCAGAGCAAGAAATAGGGTTTTAGAGTGACTCTGAGGGAGGAAGTGAGAGTGAGAGATTGGCTCTCTATGTATGCGTTTCGGTTTTTAATTGTTTGGGTTAGAGGGACTGATTAGCAATATACTTGCCTTGACTAGGCTCCTCTAGTAGCTTCTTCTATGTCAATAGGGATCAAATTATATGCCCATTTTTTGGTATAAAAATTATATTCCCATTTCAATTAGCTGAAAATAATACAAGGACATTTTTATTTTTGGTAAATATTATATTTTAACCAAAATAGAGTGGGCAAAACCCAAGCAAATATAGGACAAAGAGCAAACGCACAACGTAGCTGAGAAACAGGGCAACCAAAGCCAGCACAGGCAAAGGGGTTAAAAGTGGCATTTCATAAATAGTGTCATTTTGAGGAGAAACACTTGTGTGGGATGGGAATAGCAAACATCTTTTTTTAAACCTAGCTCACAAGAACAAAGGCCGACGAATCATGGTGTGTCATGCATGATAGTTATTCCATTTAACATACTATGATTGGCTAAGAATAACAAAACAGTGTTATCTCTGTTCCACACAAGTTTTTATGCATTTTGAGAAGTCAAAATGGTTCTAGCCCCTCACTCCTTGCTCCTCCTTGCTCCTCCCTGCACTCAAAATTTTGTGTTTCAATCCTCCATCTTTTAATATCACTTGTATTAAAAATAAATAATTTTTTTTTTTAAAAAAAAGACATGCTCAAACAATAATAATGTAAACAAAAAAAATGAACTAAGGCCAAATGGTCCGAAATCTAGCCATAACCCTTCTTAACTTTTTTAGTTTTAGTTTTGGCATACCGGCTTCTGAGCTGATTTCAACATGACCAGTTCTGGAAAGTTGGAAAGTTTTCTTGGGTGTCCAAAGCAATTTTGTGTGTCCACAGACCACTCTTGGGTTGGGTCTAAACAGAACTCTTGTTTTTTTTTAACAATTATTCCATTCCAGGGAGCATTAGCCCACTTTGTTTTGAAGAGAAAGCCCAATAGCAAAGCAAGCATCCTCTAAGTCCGATACAGTCCAATTCTACTATTCCATTACCTTTTTTTTTTTTTTTTTTTGATCAGATAAGGAAGAATTTGATTCCAACAAATCCAAAGTACAAATAGGTTCGACCAAGGGGTTTACCTCAGTGGTGATGTCCCTTCCCCTTCCCCCTTGTCCACCCGTTTGAATTCCAGGATAAGTGGCCCTCTTTCCCAATGCAATGTATTTATCGCTAATTTTCAAACAAAACAAAACAAAACGAAAAGTATAAATAGGTTCTCGACCAAAAAAAAATGTACAAATAGGCTCTATAACATTTTCAGATTTTCTCATTTTGTTTTCTGCTGGAACCTCTCTCCTTGTGTCTGTTTATTTATGTTTCATGTGGCCACTTCTCAAAGATATTCCTAAGTTAGTTCTTTGAATAAGATTTCGATGTGTATATTTTATAACAGAGAGAAAGAGAGAGATATTTATAATTTCTTCTAGGGGGAAGCTATTCATGGTTTTGGTCATGGAGATGAGCAGTCTATACCTTTTTTTTCCCCCTCTTGCTCTAAATATTCCGAACAATATTTTCCTTCCATAAGGATATTTTAATATCTTTGTCAATTCTATCAAGTTTTTGACTTGATTGTCATCTTCCAAGAGTGTGAACATTTGAAAGTGTAAGGTTCAAGTGAAAACGACACTAAATGTACCAATATCTTCTTTTTAACTCATAAATTGTCATGATTTCTTCAAACATAATGAAAACGACAGACCAAATGATCATTGGCGATTGAAGTATTTATGCAAGAACGATAATTCAAAACGAAAAATAGCATATTTCGTATACATGCATTAAATTTATTGATAAATATTATGTCTACCCTCAGTTAGCAGAAAAATTTGTATGAAACGGGGATATCATTGTTTTGCTATCCCCGACTAATTATAGTCTACCACGTGAGAAAGTTATCAAGCATAACATACTGTGATTGACCGGAAATAGCAAAATAGTGCTATTTCTGTTTTATATAATTGTTTCTCGACCAACCCCATGAGCACGCATTAAATTGACTGACTAAGATTATCTTTCCCCTCAGCCCTATGGACACACATTAAATTGATTAAAAATTATTTTTGTCCTCATCCCTTGTGATATGCAATAACCAACGAGACAATTGTTTTCAACTTTGAAGAGGAGAACAAATTCAAATTTGAGATGACTTTTCAGTACAAGTAATGGAAATGAGAATAAAGTGAATGATTTTTATTCATGATTTTTAATGCGTTTATTTATATGATTACGAGTCTTACTTTAAATTCTTTAATCAAATACTCCAAAGAATAGGAATTAGATCAATTACTTTCCTCCTAGTTGATTTGATTTCCATTTCTTGTTTCTTCTATTCTATTAATTTCCATACACATTACTGGTAAGTAAACATTATGAGACACTTTAATTTACAAAGTTGATATCAAAATGTTTCATGTTTGACAAAAATTTCTGAAAAGTTGGGGACACCATAGAAGTAAAATGCCCATTTCTATATATAAGGCGTGCAAGAAAAAGCGAAAAAGAGCAAGATTGGGGGAGAAAATTATATTCTTGTGGGAATAAACCTATATTGGTTTAACTTTATACGCAACCAATTTAGAGGCCAATTAACCACTTCAACGACAAAAAGCTATCTTAAATCACGTGAAGGCCACAACACCCAAATTACAACAAATATTTGATGCAAATTACAAACACTTAAAGAAAACCAACATGATTTTATTTCGTCCGACATTTGAAAGAAATAGGCTGGTGTCAATGTGGTGCCATCAAAGCACCACAGTCACGATGTAACCTTCAAATTGTGCAACACAGAACATAGACAATACTTACTTACTGACCAATATGATCTAATTAAGATTAAAAAATGCTAATCAAATAAATTTATATAAAGCAACAACAAGAGCAAATAACAACATCTCCAAATCTGTGAACTCAGGAACCCTAATAGCGATCTGATCTTTGCATTATTTACTCAACAGAACATGACAGAAGCCCAAAATAAGAGCAGAGCAGAAAACCCAGCCCACGCTATCTTGCTTGAACCTCCATCGTCAGCTTTTGGTGCACCTGCAAGATTAAATTACCACTTGATTTAATAATAATAATATATAAAAAATTCATATAGCAAACATCGATTAGGTCAATCGACCAGGACAATAAGCTCGACCCCTTTCAAATTGTAACTAAATTCGAATCTTCATTTCTATAAATCAGATTAATTTAAACTATAGCTTTTATTTAAAAACAAAATAATAATATTCATGCATAAATTGGTTTAGCAAGCGAGTTTCAGCCTTTTTCAAGTAATAATTTTCAACAATCTGAAAGGGCATGACAAACTGTTGACTGCTGAGCACGAAATGGTCAAAATTTTATTTCTTTTACTGTTTGCGGTCGAACTCTGAATTTTCAGGAGCCAGAAATACATAAGCACGACACAGGAAACATGCCAAAAGGTGGAGTGGCTTGCTTTTGAATCTTCTATGGATCAGTCAAACTTGGAAGGCACCAACAAAATGTTACCAAAATTATATTACACTCGAACACTTGGCATGGCTCTATTCGGCCATCACTCATTTTACCTACTGATTCTTACGGGTCCAATCACACAAGAATTGCAGAACAGGTGAAGTGAAGGCAAACCGAAGTTTTTTTCTTTTACAATGGAGAAATTCTAAACTATTCTAATGCACCATAAAATAATTCAAATTGGTGGTAATGGGCCGGACACACTATCATGAAAAACTCACCCACCTCACGTTTGCGAGGACAATCAAACTTAAACCAGGACCTACCCAGAATATTTTATTTTATTTAAGAAAAGTAATAATAAAATAGAAACCCAGGATTTAAGCCCCAACTCTTGCTCATAATAATCAGTGACCATAAAATCCAACTCTGCTAATCAGGATTTAAGTTACCCAATTGACTTTTGATGACCCTGAACTCAAATTTTGATGCAAATAATTATTTTGAATTTGGTAAACATAGAAGAGAAGTTTGGTTACCTGGGGTTGCAGGAGGGGATTGTGGAGTGGGAGCACCAATGGCAGCTGCAAAAACCAAACATTGAAACCATCACTTCAATCGAATTTGCTCGTTGAACAATTAACATCTGAAAAGGGTGTGTTGATAAAATCCAATTAAACACAAGGGTGTATTTATCAGATATCTAGCCTCCGCTTACCTTTGCATTTGTTGACGTCCATTGTTTCGCCGCAGGCGGTGGCGATTCTGAGACCCGAAGTGGTGTTGCCACCATAAAGTTCGAGAAGTCCAGGCGTGAAGAAGAGGTTGCAGAGGCAGGCGAGCTGGGTGGCAACGGTCTGTTTGATGGCGGTGCAACACGTGGTGGGCGGAGGTTTCGTGTTCTTGAGGTAGTCTGCGCAGGGCAACAGGTCCTGAGCACAACCCGGCGTTTCGTTTGACTGTCCGAAGCAACTGGTCATGCTCAACACCACAACCGCCATGGCCATGGCCAACATGAACATTTTGGAGCTGCCCATTTTCTTTTTCTGGTTTAGGTGTTGCTGCTTTTGCTCTCTTTGTGTTTATTGGAGAGAGATTTTAGTTGTGGCTTCGCTCTGCCTTCTGAGTCTTCCTGTTGGGGTTTGTTTTTATATACAGCTGTTGGCACATGCGCGCGTTTTGGTTCGTGGAGAAAATATGTGACTCGCGTCAGTTTATAGAGCGTTGATCTACTCGCTGCTTAAATTATTATTAGTATTATTACAAGGGGGATTTGCTCAGAATTTTCAGCTGGATGCTGGAAAATGGCAGCTGTTCAGGGTATTATCACACAGTCAACATGGACGTTTACATTAGTTTAAATCATTACATGGAAGTTTACTCATTGCTAATTGATCAACATGGAAGTTTACATTAATAGTTTAAATCATACTGAGTTTTTACGTATTGTTAATTGATTTTGAGGTGGATGCTCAAAGTATCTTATAAAACTTTTTGCTATTTTTGACTAATTGCACAATAATATATGAGATAACTTTTTCACGTGTCCTTACATTATTGGTTGGAAATATCAAAACAATGTTATCCATGTTACAAGAAAGTTTTTCTGCTCCATTTGTGCTCTTTTTTTTTTTTTTTAATTCAATTGTACTTTATAGTTTTGAGAGTTACAATGATTAGGAGCCAATAACTAACTAACTCTTGTGGTTTAGTTGTACTTCTCTTATCAATGTTAAAAGAGTTCCTAAGTTCAAAACCTTACACCCCATATACTTTTTTAAAAAATAAATAAATTAAAATAAAGATTAGGAGCCGATAAGAATAAACTAATTATGAAGAATATAATATCATGATTGAGTGGATATATCTTTTACAAGTGATTTTTTTTTTTGTTGTTGGAGAATTATAGATTGCATTCATAATTCAGTTAAAAAAATCACAAGATACAAATGGCCAATACAAACTAGTTAGCCATTACAAATACGGAGAAATCTAACATCAAAATTAAGACAATCTGGTGCACTTCCACTAATGATCACATAGGACTAAAGAAACTCGGGCATAAGCATTCCCACTAAGATTGTAAACTCAAACGATCAAAAAGAGATAAAGCTTGGAAGAACCAAGTAAGAACAATACAAATAAAACTTTCACAAATAAGACGTGAAAACAACACAGAAACTCGTGACTTATTTCAAAAATAAAGAAACCAAATGACACCAGATTGTAACCCTGTAGTCACAAAGACAATCCACTATACACAAGCACCAATATATACAAGATCCGCACCAATCAACTTTCCTCTTTGACAAATAAAGCAAATACATCGAAAAAAGATAGATCATCAGAGATTTGTAATAGAATTACGCCGTAAACGAGTCAACGAAATAGAGAGGGAGACGATGCCAAAGGTAAAGATAAAGAGGATGGAAAGGGAAGGAGGTGGAGATGACAAGAAAAAGAGAGGAAAAAGAGACAAAAAGCATTAAAAAAAACACCCCGTAAAGAGAGGCGACTAAGAGTTTTCTCTCTTAGGGTTTCTTTTAGTTTTTTTTTTACAAGTAAACGTATAAGTGATTGGTTTAGTTTGAAAATAAAGACTACTATAAGTTTTAAGATTTTTTTCCCTGAGTGAATAACTTAGTGTTTAGTTTAGAATATATGTAGATAAATCTAAACATGACGCTATTTATAAATTATTGGATTAGTCTTGAATCAAAATGATTAATTACACTAGTTAGGTTAGAGTTGATTAGCAATTGTCACCTTCCTTGTTAAATTAACAATGGATTACTAAGATAGGTACATGAGTAAAATTTAACATATTTCGTTTGATGTCACTGAAGAGATTTACCCATATTTAGTAGTCGCTTTATATTTTTAATGATTCATGGATATGCCAATTCTGACTTCATGTAAACGTTTTGTGGAGATTTCTTGCAGATATATAAACAATAGATATTCAACATGCAGACCTCGGAATGCAACAATGGAAAGATGGTCTGAAAGTGCATACCTAGATTCTGGAATTTTCGCGGATTTCCATCGAAATAGAAAATCATTCCAAGTTGGCATCATCCTCATCTTGTGAAACAAGTAGTAAATTAAGGGATCATTAACAAATTAAATCGCATTAATTAATTAGTTAATTAATTTGATAGATAGACACCAGCTCGTTTTATTTATTTAATTGTTTTCTACAAAATAGGGGAACAAACACTGGGATTGCACTAACGCGTTTGGTTATGAAACAAATGTACAATGAGGTTGACATACATATATTAATTTATAATAAATCTACCCTTGGAGTGCCTTAAATTTTATCACCCCATTTTTTTTTATATGAATAATAATTTTATATATTCAATAAGAGCAACTCCACCCGTTTGCCTTTAGCCATGGCAAGGGGGGAGCTAGGGCAACCACTATTCACGTGAATAGTGGTTGCCCTTGCAAATAGTATTTTGTGTTTCCACCCATTGTCATGGCTAAGGGCAATTACTATTCATTTTTTTGTTTTTTTCACAACTTTTTTAATGAAAATAATTAATTTTGATAATATTTTCAGATAAGATTTCCGGGTTCCTACGTGTCAAAACTATTCATAATCGGATAAGATTTTTGGATTCAAATTTCGGATGAATTTCAAAATTCAAATTTCAGATAAATTTTTGGGTTCAAATTTCGAATGAATTTCAAAATTCAAAATTCAGATAAATTTGGGTTCAAATTTCGGATGAATTTCAAAATTCAAAATTCATATAAATTTGGGTTCAAATTTCGGATGAATTTCAAATTTCAGATAAGATTTTCATCCAATCAAATCAAGCCACGTGGCATGTCTATCTTGCCAAAATTTTCTATAAAACCAGAGGCTCAGCTCATACCTCTCACACCACGTCTTTCTATATTTTCATTTCTCAGAGTTTAGATTTCATACTTCATTCATTCTCAATGGAAGAATTTAGGAGATGCTTGGAGAGGCAAGAGCGAGAAACAAATGAGAGAAACCGTAGAGCAGATGAAATCAATGAGTTGCAGAGACAAGTCGATGAGCAAGTTCTCATAGCAGTGGCTTTGCAAGATGAAGAGAACCAAGGTCGCCGCCGTGGTTCACAAGTCGGCCGCCGCCGGAATGTGGAAAGACATAGGCATTCTCGGGGTAGGAATCTTTTGGAAGATTATTTTATCCCAACTTCTTTGTACTCTGATGTTGATTTTCAAAGGCGATTTAGAATGCAACCTCATTTGTTCAATAAAGTCATGCATGATATTTGCAATTATGATGCATACTTTGTTCAAAAGTGTGATGCTACTGGGGTTTTTGGGCTTCTTCCGGAGCAAAAGCTTACAGCTGTTATACGAATGTTGACGTATGGAACATCTGCTGATCAGGTGGATGAGATTGCCCGGATGGGGAAGTCCACTACGTTGGAGGCTTTGGTAAGATTTTGTCAAGCAGTTGAAACTCTGTATACTAGGGACTACCTGCGTAGACCTACTCCCAGGGACCTCCAACAGCTTCTACAAAAAGCCGAAGCTCGAGGATTTCCAGGAATGATTGGTAGCATCGACTGCATGCACTGGCAATGGAAGAATTGCCCAACTGCCTGGCAAGGTGATTACGAAAATAGAAAAGGCCAAAAAAGTATCATTCTTGAAGCCGTTGCTGGCTTCGACACATGGGTTTGGCATGCCTTCTTTGGATTGCAGGATCCCAAAATGATCTCAACATGCTGGGTCAATCCCCGGTCTTCAACGATGTATTGAGAGGCCAGGGCCCCAATATCACCTATCAAGTCAATAATACAGTGTACCAGACAGGGTATTATCTAGCTGACGGCATCTACCCGAGGTGGACCACTTTTGTCAAATCTATTTCGAATCCCCGATCCCAGAAGAAAAAATTATTTGCTACCTATCAAGAGGGATACAGGAAAGATGTCGAAAGGTGTTTTGGCATCCTTCAAGCTCGGTGATTGATTATTCGAGGTGCGGCCCGTATGTTTGATGAGGAGATCCTCAGAAGCATTATGATGACTTGCATCATCCTCCATAATATGATTGTGGAGGATGAGTATGATTATGATGCTTTAGAGGTCTACGAACCGGATCCAATGAACACGGCCTTGACACGGATTTATGAAAGGCCCATGGGACCAAGTGGAGAACCATTTGAGCCGGAACCGTTGGTGAGGGATGGTCATTTGATTACCCGAATGATAGATCGATATACAGAGATGCAATCTTCATATATTCATGAAATGCGTCAAGTTCACTTGATGGAGCATCTATGGGCGGTGAAAGGCAATGAAGAAAAATGATGGAGCATAGATGCTTTGGTTATGTTTTATTTAGTTATGGTTTGGTTGTGTTGTATTTTTATTTATTATGCTTTGGTTGTGGTTTGTTATTATTATTGTGCCTTGTTTGTAGTTTTTTTTAATTTTTATTTTGTTTTGTTTGAAGTATGGAATATGTTGAATAAAAAGGTAATTTATTGAATGCTTTGTTTATTAAATAACGAAATCTAATACAAGTCATTACGAATTACTACTACTAAAATAAAATACATGAATTACAACAACTTTAATAGAAAACATGAAAAATACAAATACATAAAAGGTAGGCTAACAAATTTAATGGTTTCCATCATTTAACCAATCCGTGTGGCTAGGCCCATCATCCCGGAAAAGTCTTCTTCTCATAACATCCCTTCGTTCTAGCTTCCAAAATTGTTTTGTTTCAGGGGACATATGACTTGTATCCATGGCCATGGTTTCCCGATCCGTCTTGTCCATATCTTTTTTGCGCAAATACTCCATTTCTCGTGCATACTCAGCTTGAAGGGTCAACTCGTTATCTTGGCATTTCTGCTCCATTTCAATTCTTAGGCCGTTTTGCCTTGCAATTTCCTCCAAAAACTTTGAATTATTATTGCTTGAATTACCCACTTTCTTTGCCTTCGCAGCCTTTCGGCCAATGGGCCTCGGCTCCTTTTTCATGGGTGAGTCTTGACTCATAGGAGAATCGAGAGGTGAATCCGATGCCATTGAATCACGGAGTGGCGTCTCGTTTAACACAACGGCGGGACCCGTCGAAATAATTATGAAGCGTTTGCAATATTTCACCACCTCCCAACATTCATGATGGTTGAAACTTTTTTTGCCACCCCCGGTTGCACCGAACCACATTTGTGCTTGTATCATCTATTTAACAAAAAAATAGAAATGCAATAAATATTTAAAATATATTGGATATGCAAGTAACAAAAAAAATAATAATGGAAATGCAATTAACCTTACAAATAAATTAGAAGTGCAAGAAAATTAAGAAACAAGTGGAAATGCAAGAAATATTAACAACATATTGAAAATGCAAGAAATATTAACAAAATATTGAAAATGCAAGAAATATGAACAAAATATTTAAATTGCAAGAAATATTAACAAAATATTGATACTGCAAGAAATATGAACAAAATATTTAAAATGCAAGAAATATTAACAAAATTGAAAATGCAAGCAATATTAACAAATTATATATATTAGGAGATTAAACTTAATAAAACAAAAATTATAAAATACTTACCTCGTTAGTACGATTTTCCCCGCTTCTATAGTTGTCCATCGCTTTTGCTAGGGCAGCTCTCCATTTTCCCAACTTTTTATTCAGAATTTTCCATCTACTGGATAATGTCATCTCCGTACGAGTAGACCCCGGAATTTTTTCACAAAATTCGGCATGAATTTTTTTCCACATATGAAAAAATTTCATCTCATTGCCGGACACGGGACAATGACAAATTTGGAGCCAAGCCTCACACAAGGAAACATCTTCCATGGTGCTCCAAGCCCCTCCGGTTTCGATAGAAGAAGCCATAAAAATATGAAATCAAAATACTAGATGAAAAAGAGGAAAATGTTGAGTAAAGAGTGAATAATAGTAGAAGTATAATGAAATGTATGAGGATTGGTGTTGAAAGTGAAGGGTATTGATAGGTATTTATAGAAAAAAACAATCTGAATTTTTTAGAATTTTTTTAAAAAATTTACGATTTTTTTTTTCATATTTTTATTGCCCAAAAAAGCCTCAGCCGTAGGATTGGATTCGGAGATGCTGATCGGAGGCCCAGGGACGCGACACGTGGAAACTTCCCATTGGAGCTGGCGTCGCGCTGACGTCAGCGCGCGCTGTTTCAAATTTTTTTACCGTTGGCGCGTG
The DNA here is from genome assembly GCF_000346465.2 of Prunus persica. Classification (NCBI taxonomy): domain Eukaryota; kingdom Viridiplantae; phylum Streptophyta; class Magnoliopsida; order Rosales; family Rosaceae; genus Prunus; species Prunus persica. Next base: position 9,103,384 of record NC_034013.1, on the reverse strand, counting down.
CATTGCACGCGCCAACGGTAAAAAAATTTGAAACGCGCTAGCTGACATCAGCGTGACGCGAGCGCTGACGTCAGCGACCGCGGGCTGCAGGTCGGGCTCGTCTCGCCTTCGGGCTGGCCCGAGTTGGTGGGTCCCACACCTCCCCCCCCCCGGGCCTGGGCTATGCGGTGGAACGAAATTTTTTTTTCTTCTCCCCTCGCCTCAAGCTCGGCCCGTCCGCTGGAGTGGCTCTAAGAAAATCAAGTAATAGTAGCTCAAATAATTAAGAGCCTTTATCGATACATCTCGAATTCTTTATCCGATTTTCACCTCTTCTAAAATCGATTGCGTAAAATAAAGAAGTTAAACCTGATGGATAAGTACTGAGAGAGAGAGAGAGAGAGAGAGAGAGAGAGAGAGAGAGAGAGCAAAAGTCACAAGAGAAGTGTAGCCTCTGAGATGTGAATGCAAAGACTTTAGAAAATTAAGCCAAGTGAGGACGCGCTCATTATTTGCGGCATGCAATTTCGTCCCAAAAAGAAACAAATCCCCGGATAGATTTAGAATTTTCAAAATCAAAGAAAAGTTGGACTCCCCAAGAAGTCACAGATTACGGGGCCGGTTTGGTTCCATTCCATCTGTGGATGCAATTTAGGTCGATGCCCAAGTCAACAGGAACATGAGACAGAGCCAATGACAGATAGCCACTCATTGTCAACTTGTCAACTTGTCAACTTGTCAGTTGTCATGTGGATTTTGTCCACTACAAATTTAATTAAAATACAAAAAAATTATAGAATTTGAAAGAAATGCGCGAGTGGGATCATGCATATTCTTATTCCAAGTGAAAGGAATTAAGAAAAGAAAAATTAACAGAAGTTAAAATGTTTTAACAATTTTTTTTATATTAGGGTTTTTAAGAGCAATAGTATTCGAACTTGTGTCCGATTCGCATTTTGGTTTAAAAATGTCTCTTGTTGTAGTTCTTTAATTTCGTTTTCGTTAGCACTATTGATTATGCCGTTGTAATATGTTCCATTTTTAGTCAAATTTAAAGGGAAAATTGTCATTTTATATAGCTTTCACTATTGGAGCCAATATTCGAGTTACAGGACTAAAATGTAAGTTGTTTATATATTCAGGTTCATTGCTCTTAAAAAAACCTAGAGACTAAACTTGAAATGACCATTGTGCGTCTAAATTTAATAGAAAATTTAATGGATGACCAACAGTACTAACGAAAATGAAGTTGATGGACTACGTCAACCATTTTTAAAGTTCAAGAACCAAAATGCGAATTGGGCACAAACTCATAGATTATTGCTCCTAAAACCTCTTTTTATTATTATTCATGCAGTAAAATAAACTTCGCATAAACTTTTAGTTACATGATTGGATGATTAAGAAAAAACAAAGCTGGCTCTTAAAAATCTTTTAGTTACCATAAGCTAAACAATAAATCATTAATATTCAATATATATATTTTTTTTTGTTGCAATGAGAAGAACAAACAAACAAAGCAGAAAATTAAGTGATCCTTTTATTGTAACAATCAAAAGAGTCTTATTTCATGGATCTCCTTTATTCGGTTTGACGAAATGTTATTTGATCAAATTTAAATATATGAATGACTTTTCTTTTTCTTCTAGGAAATGTTTTGAGTGAGACCAAGTCTAAGTTTTAGATTTTAGCGTTTGTTTTTTGTGGGTTAAATTTAGGAGCTTCGAAGAACTTTGAAGTTTGACCTTGACTCACTTGGGCTTGGTTTAGGTTTTAGTTTAATGATTAGAAGTATGAACATGTGAAAATGACCAACTAGAAAACCATTAGATATTCTCATTATACCTTAATTTCAACGTGAAAGAAATAGGATCTAATAACCAAAGAAATGTAGACAAGTTATTCCATGAAGAATAACAATATATTAGAATTCAAGATAGTTTCTTTGGACTTTTGGTATGAGTTTTTCAATTTTGAGACAATCATTTCCTTTCAAATTGTTTGTCATATTCAAAATCTTGAACTAATTTTTAAGGAACACTAAAATATGTAACTTTAAAATTTGCTGAAAAATTCAAAAAAATTCTGACTTTTTCGAATAGTAATGAATGTTGAAATTTTTGATATTTTTTAAAAACAAAATTAGGAGGACATTTTATGAGTTGGGATTGAAATCCTATTATTCCGATTTGATCCGTCCAAAAATCAGGCCTAGTCCCCATAGTTCATTTCCATTTTTTTGATGGTCTTTAGAGAGAGTTTTGTGTGTATGGGACCTCAATTACTTTACAAAGTGAGACCCAAATTAAAGCTACCTAAAACTTAAAACTCAAATTAAAGCCAAAACAAATCAAGAGGGTCCGCAAAGATGCTTCTAAGAGCAAGTCCACCCCAAAAGGCTAAGGCAAGGCAAGGGCTGTCACTATTCACATGAATAGTGGCAGCCTTTCCTTTTTTGGTTCCACTCCAAAAGGTTAGGACAAGGGCAAGAAAAAAAAAAGATATTATGCAACAAAATATAAACAATTTAGAAATGCAAGAAATAAAATGATTATGCAAGAAAAAATATATATGAAAGAAAATATAAACAATTTACAAATGCAAGAAAAAAAAAATTATAAATATTGGAAGGAGAAGAGTTTGTATGAGGATTTAGTGTGGAAAGTGAATAAAATTATTATGTATTTATATGAAAAACATCTATAATTTTTTGATATTTTTTTTCGCTCGCTAACGTCAACGCCTTCAAGCTTGAGCCCAGACAGATCTTGCCCGTGGGCTTGCTTTGGTTGGTGGGATTCAGGACTTGCGCGGGCTGCATGTCGTGCGCTGCAGGGTCTTTTGGGCTGGCAGGGGCCTTTTGCCCGGTTTGGTGGCATGCGCTGGACATGCTCTAATGATTGAACCTAAGTCGGTGGTGGAGAGAGTGCAGATAACGGTTGTGTTTCCCGCCATAAACATCGTTCTATTTACCTTCTGTGCCACCCAAACGGATAACAATACAAAACCAGATAGCAGAAACCAGAGGCTGAGCAGAGCGCTTCAAAACCAATGGCCGCTCTAAGCATTGGCATCGCTACCACCAGCTCACCCTTACTTACAAGGCCGACACCGCGTAGTTCGAGGCCTACAAGAATTTCCTGCATTGGATGGGTACCTTCAAACTCTGCTTCTCAAAAATTTCAGGGAAATTCAAAGCATGGAATTTAGTATTTTTTTTATAATCAATTCTTCTTTCTTTTCTTTTTTTCGAATTTAATATTTGTTTGAATTAATCTAAGGAAGGACCCAGAAGGTGTCTTGGGGCCGCCGCAGACGGGCCATTTGGCCCGAATAGAGTTCAAGAGGCGGCTGGAAAGAGACGCCGATGCTCGAGAAGCCTTCGAGCGCCAAGTCATTGAAGAAAAAGAGCGCCGTAGAGCTCTTAGAGAAGTAATTTGAGAAATGGGTTTTGAATTTTCATGAATTGGGCCTTTTTTTGTTGTTAAAGAAATAATTTTTAAGTTACTGTGTGTGTATATTGTGTTTGATTGTTTTTTAGTCTCGGGCTGCGCCGGATACTGCAGAGGAGTTGATCGAGTACTTTCTCAACACTGAGGCACGGGAAATTGAGTTCGAGATTTCGAGGTTGAGGCAACGGTTAGTGCTTTAAAGTTTAAACCCATTTCTGTTTGAAGCCTGAAGAGAATGGCAAAGTAGGAAATGCATGCCATCTGTTTGAGGAGAAGCTTAAATGAATGTTAAAATTGATGGCAGCTCACATTTTCAGTGTCTGTGTTTGGTTCTATTGCATATAGCTTAGAAATAGAAATGTTGTGATGGAGAATATTGTCAGTCGATGGTTACATAATCTTTACTTGTTGGAGTTGTATCAATCTCAATTTTCCATCAGCTCCACAGGGTACATTTGAGCTGCATGTCAGATGATAGGAGCATAGGGTAGAACTTGCGCTTGCAAAAACCAGCCTACAAGGGAAGGTTGCGCAAGAGCTCACATACTAGCCCGAGATTTTTAATTTTTCAATGTGGAATATTGGGATTCTAAAATGGAACATATATGGACCTAATATAATGAATGGTTAAGATCCATACACCAAATGAAGTGTAGGTTTTTCAATTCTAGGCTATATGCTCCACGGTTAGTTGAGAACTGACAATAATTAGAAAGTCATTTCATTCAGAAAATGCAGTTATCAATATTTTTTGCATTTACTTTTTATGAGTAAGTTTTTTTTTATTACTTTTTTTATATTTAATTTTCTTAATTGAGATGAACTACCACTGAATTTTGAACCCTTAAACCCATCGTCTTCCACTCTTGTTCTTCCTTCTTAAGGGAAGGAAGTGCTATTAGCTTAAAATGGCACTAGCATTTACCATTGACTATTCTTATTGCACTCCAATTTATCTCCTTATTGTCTTGCCATTTGGGAATTTACTCTCTCAATGAGAATTATATATATCATTTATAATTTTTGTCCATGAACCTCTGCCTTACTTCCATTATTTTCCCCTTACATATGTTATTTGCAGATTGGACAAGGAATTTTTCTCACACCTTCAATATGAGCTAGGTCAGCTTCGGTTTGCTGTTTCAAAAACTCAGGTTCCTCACTGAAACTATCTATTTGGGTCAATTTCTGAAACTATACAATCAGGCTCCTCACTGAAACAATACGTTCGGTTTGCTGATGATTTTTCTAGGATATAGAGGATAGATTGATTGAGTTGGAAGCATTGCAGAAAGCCCTGCAGGAAGGAACAGGTCTGTTTAATTCCACAAACGTTTGTGATAAAGACTTGGTGTTCTTACCTGCTTACTAAAATGCTCCATTCTCTGTTACAGAGGCATATGACAAAATGCAAACTGACCTCATTAAAGCAAAGCAGAGTCTAACCAAAGTCTTGACTTCAAAGGATGTAAAAGCAACTGTATGTGCTGCTTTTTTCACTCATGAAGCAATGAAGTTTAACAGTTATGTAATTTGTGTTACTCAACTAAATTATCCTTGACAATGCAGTTACTAGATATGGTTGAGCGCAATGAACTTAATAGATCCTTCTTGACACTTCTTGATGAAAACATTGCAAATGCACACAAGGGCAACCAGGTAAATCACTTTGGGAAAACTTCTTTCATATTGCCTGAGATAATTCATTTCATTCTTTGTTTGTAATTTCGACTTGAGGCAGATACATTGCAAGTTCCCTTACAAAACATAAAATTTTCCCTTTAACATGCTATTACTCACTAGCCGTGGGACCATTTTTTTAGTACCAGAAAAATAGGGTAGTGGATGTTCTGATGAAATTTTAAACTACTGTAAGTGAAGGTAGAATATCTAAAGCAGCACTTTCACTTAGTTACGTACTCAACTTAAAAAATGCAATTTAGTTCCTTCTTCTGTCCCCTCACCGCTAATTGATGAACCAAAAGTCAGTTTTTGTATTAAGAAAAAACTGCCTGAATGCTAACCTAGCATGCAGAAATTATAAAACGATTGCTACTTTGTTGGACTGATCCACTATTGTCTGGACACATTGGGTTACTTGCTTGAGTTGGCCTGAGAAGAGTTCACATAGAGAGGATTTAGAGGAGTAGTAAAAGTGCAAGAGGTTTGCTGTTGTGAAACTTAATCAAACGTAACTTTATTTTGGTCTCTTCATTTGTACCTGAATTCAACTTCTCGTAGAGGTAAAAATCTTCTTTGCATTTAAGTACACCAATCACTGGTCCACTTATCCTATATACTATTTGAACTCCTATAGTTGAAGAATTCTTGACACAGACGCACCCAAAAAAAAAAAAAAAGAAGTTAAATCTTATTCAGTAACTGTAACTGCATCCATGGTGAATTAAAATCTGAAGATCTATGTCAATGTTAAATTATGACTTGCAGAAGCAAGCAGCTGATTTCATGGAAAAGCTTCGTGGGGCTGTTCTCAAGTACATGACAGTTTAGTGCTGAGGTGGTAAATATTAAGCGGTTGATTAGTCTCTTAGACGAAGTTTTTCTGACTTTGATTGTCCATATTGTGTTGCCACACTACATTCAGTAGATTATGTTTTTAAACTACGAAAAAAATGAGAAATTGTAAAACATTGGGAGTACTATTGTATCAATAAATGTTTTTATATGCAATAATATACATAAAGTTACATCCTAGATCTTTCTACTTTAATGGAGAAATCACAAAATTCAGAATCATCATACCGTAGGATGAGATTGATTTAACAACAAATTAAATAAGGCTAAATCAAGTGTGAAGTCATAATCTATTGATGTGTATTCAGTGAAACAATGGTTATGGAGTCACTGTCTTTAATTTTCTTGTTCAGCAAAACAACTTTGTAATTTATCGTTTTTATTTTTATTTTTGATGTTTTGATGTTGGTAGTTGATTAATTCATAGAAGCTGACAATGGATGTCCTTTTTATTCCTTGAGAACCAGTGATTATTGGAAAGTGGTCACTGATTTGGAAAGCACTAAACAGTCATAAAGTGAAATGCAGTACATTGTGTGGCACAGGATTTTCTGCTTTTTTCACATGTATGCCAAGCAACCTTTCTATTAGAGAGATGCTCTTGGAGGCTATTGGGTTGGTCGTGTAAGAAGTCTATGCTTGAAACTTGGAACAGAACTATGCCTTAGTTTCCTCCCTCTATAATTAGGTGCGAGAACAACTTAGGGTAGAAAATAGCATCTGAAGATTTTGCACAACTGTTTGCACACAAATCCAGCCACAATGATTGGTCAAGATTTAAGTGTGAAATAATGTCCTTTTGTGCGGTTTTGCGGCATTTTACGGGGTGCAGATTGAATACGCGCTTGCCACTACTCGGTTTGAATAAGTGTAGGTAGAACTAAAGAACCAAAGAATTACAAAAACTAAAAGTACAATGACTGAGAAAGCACTTGAGGAACAAGTAACGATGCTAGTTACAAAAACTTAAGGGGTTATATGAATAAAATTTCAACGTTCTTCAAATAGAATCGCTTCTTGAGCAGAAGTGCTTCCTGCAGAAGCAAATCCCAAACAGGCTTTGAGGATTTAATTTATCTTTGATATACTTTACGCACTTAAGATTATGCGACGTCCACAACCTTGGCCTTGTTTATTAATTTCTAAGTGCCTCAGTCAGTGCCCTAGCTGGGTTTCGTTCTCAAACAACGACATGTAGACTTTTGCATAATGTATCATCACTTTTTTCTCTGTGTGCTGTGCACTTAGATGAAAGTGGGTAATATAGTATGCAATAGGGTTTTGACAAAGTTGCCATTTAGTACTATCTATCAATAATATATGTATATAGTTATTAGCCCTTTTATATCATGATCTGCAAGTTGCTTAATAATATAGTTATTATTACTCTTCAATTAATTATTGACTAATTGTTAGGTGGTAAATCACACAAGTTTCAGCCATTTAACAGTATTTCAACACTGGACTAATTTCTGTTGGCCAAATTTTACTTTGATTATGCTTTTGGCCCAAACCCTATTGAAATCAATGAGATAAAGTAGATTAGGTGCTTTGGAATTTAAAAGGGTTAGGCTTACATTTACTCCAAACTTCATACAGTAGAGGAGATGAGAAGATGAGGATTTAACCGAAGAAAACTGGTGATCTTAAATTCCTTGCAACCAAACAGGGTGGAAAAAAAGTGAAGAACAATAAAGAGACTAAAGAGAAAAATAAACGGAAGGCAGTAGAAGCAGCTAAAAGAAAAGTAGGCATGTGACCACTTTTATTTACTCTCCAAGGAAGATTTTAAAAAAAACTTCTAAAATTCTCTCTATATAACTCACTCTCTGTTTTTATTTTCCATGCCTTTCAAATCCTCTTGCCCCTCTCCATATCTTTGCGGACATGACAAGACTTGGTCTTGGCCTTTCCTTTTTGGTTCTCTTCCATGTTCTTCACATGTTTGGTGCAGCAGACTCCACCATTGCCAGACACTCAAGCCCCACAGCTTTCATCAAAGCCTCATGCAGGGCCACTGATTATCCTGCACTGTGTGTTCAAAGCCTTGCAGGCTACGCAAGTGCCATCGGACAAAGTGAAAGACAGTTAGCTCAAACTGCTTTGACAGTGAGCCTAGCCCGGGTGCGGTCGGCTCAATCCTATGTGGCCAAGTTGACTAGAGTCAGGGGGATCAAGCCTAGGGAGTACAGAGCTGTGAAAGACTGCATAGAGAACATGGGTGATAGCGTCGACCGGCTTCGCCAATCGGTTAGGGAACTTGGCCAGACCGGTCGAGCCGTTGGCCAGGACTTCATGTGGCACATGAGCAATGTGGAGACTTGGGTTAGTGCTGCTCTCACTGATGAAAGCACTTGTCTTGATGGGTTTTCTGGTCGTTTCATGGATGGGAATATAAAGACAGCTATAACAAGAAGGGTCAATAATGTTGCTCAGGTTACTAGCAATGCATTAGCCCTGGTTAATCGCTTTGCTGCAAAACACAAGGCAGCCTCAGCTGCCAAGCAGCCTTAGATTTTGATTTTGTCTGGTTGTATAATGTAAATGTGACATGGTATTAGTAGGGTTTGTGCCTGGTTTAGATCTTGTCTTAGAAAGTCTTGTTCTTGTTGGTTGATGTGTAAAATGAAGCAATCTCTAAGGTCTAAAGTTTTGTAACAAGATCTTCTGTCTTTTGTAATATATGGACTCTGTTTTTTTTTTTTTTTTTTGTCTTTTTAAATATCTACTTATAAAATCAGTCATCAATTTGAACTCTGTTGAACTCAAACTGGAAGAACATGAGTTCACAACCTGATTTTCATGTTCACCTGGATGAGCTAAGCATCACTCATTTAGCTTTCTTTCAAATCTGATATGATGATATACACAGATTTAGCTTTTAGCTTTGAGCTTTTCTAGAAAGCACTTCCTGGAATCTTCTTGTCAGTTTATTGTCTGTTCCACACAATACAAATCCATGTGGGTTCCATTATTGTGTGGTAAATCATATATATTTATATATATAACACAAAGTAACACACGAAAGCTCATCATGCCAAGGAAAGGCAGGGGACAGTGGTTAAAGCAATGGCAAGCATCATTTTGAATGTGATTAGCTTTGGACGACCAAATCTCGTGTTATGAATGCAAATCTTCCAAAGATGAATAAAATATAAAATTTGAGGGAGCCTTATCCTTTCGTGAATGGGATGGGATGGGACATGTTGATTAAATTTTTTTACTTGAAAGTTGAAACATTCGGGAATCAGCAAAAGTGCTTCTGATTAGATGTGTGCTTGAAATAGTACCGAAGTGCCTAATTAAGCTTAAGAAGAATCAGCCGAAGTCATATTGATTGAGCATGGAAAGGAAGATGAGGACAAAGGAGAAAGTTCCATCCATTTGGTAATTGATCTTGGAGATTAGTGGGTTGACAGAGACCACAGTGGGAAGCCACTTACTTACATACATGAATTGGGAACCATTGTTAATTGAAGGTCTAAATACATCCTTAGTCCCCATAAAAGTGACTTGTGGACAATGTCATGTGAAGATCATCTGCCATGGATGTAACATGTATGTACTTTCCCTCTTCCTTAAAATGACGGATCTTGTATTGATATTTTAGATAATAATATTGATAATGTGTTTTGTTATTGACAATGATATCGACACATAACCAATACTATAACACCAACATTAAAGGAAAAGGGAGGCAGAACAGAAGGGTGCACTAAATCACACTCCATGTGCCTAACTTTTGAATATTATGCTCCTTCATTAATTTTAGAGTACAAATCCTAAATTTATATAAAATATTTATTCAACGAGGAAAAAGAATTTGTAGAAACTGGTGTAGATAAAGATCCCCATGCATTTCCTTTTGTTCAGGCTTCACAGCAGCTAAGAGTTGGAATTTGCATAGGATTCATCATGCCGTCAAAGTTCCACTAAAAAAAAAAAACTGTTAGACTGTAATTCATCAGGGTTTAGAGGTATATAACCACTGTACAATACTGTATTCTCAAGACATGGTTTTGGTGATACCAAGCTAATTAAAAAAAAAGAAAAAAGAAACATGCTTAGCCAAATTTGCAGCTAGAGCTTGTCTTTTATTATACACAAAAGAGATCCATTTGGGATTTGTTCTACCAGATTTTGTACGCACTTTCCTATCAGGCATAGTTACTGCAGATACAGTCAGCTGGTTCAGAAAAAGTCACTTGTCCTCATACACAAAGCCAAGGATAAGATCAAATCCCACCTTTCTTAGGGGTTTGATGGGGTAATTAAAAAAGAAGATCAAAGTTATTCTCTCATATTAGGAGATATATATGATCAATTAAATTTTTCCAGTTTAAACTATCGTTTATAATGACCCAAAAAACAAACAAACCAATTCTTCTTTCTGATCTCTTGCTCTTTGCATGGGATTTATCAGCATCAGGTAATCCAGAGCATGATTAAATTGTTGCATTATTGAAAAAAATTAACAGAAGTAGCTATCCCGTACTTATGAATCCAAATTAAGTGAAACACATCCCCATCAATCACTTTTAAAATTCTTTTTTATGTCCGAGAAAGCAATTGGGCAATTTGCAATGGCCGACTTCAAACCCCAATTAGAAACGTGCACGATTCTCTGCTGCTAAATCTTGAGTAGGATTAACGGCAAAGTATCTGTCAGTGTGATGCATTAGGTGTCTTATTTTGACTTAGTCAGGATGTTTATGTAGTTTTTTTTATTATGGAAAATGAATCTGCTAAAAAACAAATGAAGATAATTTAAAATTAATATTGATGATGTTATGTTTGGCCTCTACCATTTTCCAAATTTTTAGTGATTGAGTTATCACTATGTCCAAAAGAGGAACACGTTCAGAACTAGATGCCCTTTAAATTTTCCAAGATTCCATCTCATCAAGCATTTTCCTCCCAATAAGTGGGAACCACAAAGCTTTAGCTTTTCTATATATAATCAGAGAACCCTTTTCTTTGCTCTACAAATTCATCAAGCTCTCAAACTTCACCTATGGAAGGTTATCTTATGCCTGCACTACTATTAGCTCTGCATATTCTCCAATTATTCAATCACATAAACCCCTGCACAGCCACTGGCAAAACAAACACTCAATACATAAAAAGATCATGCAGTGTCACAATTTATCCTAGATTGTGCTACCACAGCCTCTCAATCTATGCCGGAAAGATCAAGACCGACCCGAAAGTACTAGCTCATACTGCACTCAATGTGACCCTTGCAGCCACCCAAGAAAGTTCTGTGATAATGAGAAGGTTGTCAGAAATCCATGGTTTGAAGCCTATAGAGACTGCAGCAGTGCTTGATTGTATGGAGGAGATTGGTGACGCTATCCTTGAGCTTCAACAGTCCTTGGATGAGCTTGGTCATGTAGTTAGAGGCTCAAATTTCTGGTTTCAAATGAGTGATATTCAAACATGGGTTAGTGCTGCGTTGACAGATGAGGACACCTGCATGGATGGGTTTGAAGAGCATCATCTGAGAGGCAGGGTGGAGGCTGTTGTCCGTAGGTACACAGTGAATGTTGCACATCTGACAAGCAATGCTTTGGCACTCATCAACAGCTATGCCTCATCTAAAGCTGCCTTGCCTTAGATTCTGTTTGGTTCTCTGGAAAGGTATATAAGGGAAACAAATTTTCTTGGCACTCAAGAAAAATAAGCCCCAATATTTTGGTCTCTTAGCTGCTGTCAAATCCATGTAAAAACCTGATGGAAAACATAATCATTTGATATAAAAGCTGCTAGAAATGTGAGGGTGGGAAGTTGCTTTTGGATTACATGTGTGTGATCGAGTGTTCTAGCAAAGAAGATCAACTCAATGTTTTTGTAGAAGTCATTTCCTTTTGGATTGTGGAATATTGGGATGTAAATAGCCAGATATATACCACACCTGAATGAATATAGCTGTAAGTTTTTTGGGGGTATTTATTTTATGTTCTGATTTCATATGAAAAATTACAAACAAAAAATCTGAAACAAACCCCAAGCAAGAAGCTTATTTTTCACGTCAATTGAGATCATAACAGGATGATATGACTCATGGATATATGGCTTTTGCGTGCCAATAAGGTCAAAGAATGACATGCCTGGGCCCTTTTCTCATTCATTTTCATGAAAGGAATGTTAAACTCTTTGATTTGAAATACAAGACTCTGCTTATTGGTCCTCATTGACGGTCAGAAAGTAAACCATTTAATTTAAGGCTACAATTCATGCAGCTGGTTTTGAGGTAACAAAGTTTCTACAATTCATGCACCTCTTGCTTAGCATAAATTAGTGGCATCTAAATTTCTACATTCTGTACCTTTAGCTAGGGTAAAATTGGCGGGGGCTTCAGGGGAAATCTATGTTAGGCAGCGTTTGGAGTAACAAAGTTTGCAAGGCATGACAGGGACTTGTCAAAAAATACAGATCAATCAGTTGTTCTATTACTAGATATAAAACTGTTCTACACATCATTTTTTATATATAAATTATAATAAAACGATAAATGGTAACAGTTATTTTACCAGCAATCAGATCCTTTACAACCATTGAACCATAGTTTATGAGTCTGAGAGAACCTTGGTCAGGGTGCTCTGTATTGATGCAACAGAATCTATGGCAGATTTTGTGAGCCAGCTGATTCCTACTTTAAGCCTATGCTCATCAGTTGGTAATCGAATCAAGTACGCTAATTTCCTCGCGGTATGGCCAATAGGACCTTCTAAAGTTAGCCCCTCAATGAAACTTGGAGAGATGGCTGCATCATTTCTCCCCAGAGTTATCATCTCACCTAAATTCTGAAACCTAAATGGCAAAAGAGGACGGTCATTGATTGCAGCCCACAGATTCCATCCAGCAAAGTCCGCTTGCTGAAAAGCAACCTGTGCGGTCGAAGGAAGAAGCCTTCCACTGGATTCCCTTAAAGCACAAGAATCACCAACTGCAAATATGCGTGGGTGGCCGTTAACACGAAGAGTTTCATCTGTTTCTGCTTGTCCCCGGGCATTTAAGGGAAGGTCATAGGGCCTGTCACGGGGTTCCAGCTTAGGAAGAAGAGATTTATTCCCAACAGTCCATAATACAATATCTGCTTCCACAGTTTGACTTTGTAACCCCCTTTGAGCAGGTTGAAGTTCCAATATATATTTCTCAGAATCATGTTGAGCAACACCTATGCTCTTTGTTGGCTTTTCTGAAGCTTCCAGATCAACATCTCTACGAATACAACGGACAACATAGCCCAACAGAAGTTCAACTTTCCTGGATGAGAGAACTTTAATTGCAGCTTCCCTATTGCCAGGTGGGGCATTCGGGCAGATTGTGGTTTCCACATTAATTGCTTTTACTGTGCCTCTATCCTGCAGTCTCTCTGATACGGTGGCAGCTAACTCAACTCCAGAGTAACCACAACCAACCACAGCCACACGAATGGCAGATTCTTTACGGAAGTTCCTCCTCTCCAATGTTCTTAACTTATGATCAACTTTACGAGCATCCTCCAGGGTGGAGAATGGCAATGCGAACTCTATTGCTCCTGGTACAACATCAAGCTTAGCTTCAGCTCCCAAAGCAAGAACTAGCCAGTCATATTCAACAAGGAGACCACTTTCAAGCAGCACAGATCCCCCACAACTGGATTGCGTAGGTCCATTCACTTCCAAATGATCAGAGGGATATAATAGTTTGGCCTTGTCTTGAAAAAACAGCACACTTGTATTTGCCAGCAAATCCGAAAAACGAGGAGCTATCTCCCATGCATCTACTTCTCCAGACAGAAGCTCATACAGCATTGGCTTAAAAACAAAGCGTTCAGACTGGTCAACAAGGAGCACCTGAGGTTTCCTGTCATCAGGCCATTCCAAAGATTCTAGTCTTAACGCAGTATATAGACCTCCAAACCCACCACCTAGTATACATACCCTTGGTCTCTTCTTATCTGGCCAAGAATATAATTGAGGTGCAGTTTCAGCTTCAGGTATCTCTGCAACATTTCCATTCGTCCCGGATGCACTGGAAGCAACAGCAAACCGAAATCCTTTCTGTTGAGAACTCGCAGATAATGATATGTTGGTCTCACCACATCTTCTCGAGAAACCAGGAAATAGCCTAGCCAAGTGCTTTGCCCTAGAATTGAATGGTACAAAACTTGCTGAAGCAGCTAATGCAACTGATGACATCATTTGAGCTTATCTCTGTAATAATAAACAAGATAGAGCCAACTAAACTTCCCATTTTCTATTTCCATAGTTTTATAAAAGAGAGATCCATTGACATCATGATGAGACAACATGTATAACCATATTAACATGAATTCCTATGGAAACAAAATAATAAGTTATCAAGCTAAAAAGTAAACAAGATCAAATGTTAATCATTGATGTTAATGTGCAAGAGCAGAACCAAGATCACGATTTGGGGTGTGCCAAACCAAATTCATCATCTTACATCCACCAAATTCCCCAATTATTAGTAAAAAAAAATATAGGCATTCTATCAGTAAGAAAACAGGAACAAATCAAATGCACCCTAATAGCAGATTATCACCAGAATTATCTATCACAAGACCAAATGCAATAAAACCCACAATATCCAAAAACAGATAAGGAACCAAGCAATCAGCAAATCAGAAACACAGCAGGTTCTCAATTCTAAACTCACACAGCAAACAAGAAAACCATAAACTTCTAAACAAATTTAAAAGGAAAAGAAAGGAAATTAACAAATACCTTTTTGTGGGTAATGCGTTACGTCATCACTGCAAAAGACTGGAGAAGAATTGAAGGAGAAGAACTGAAGAAGAATATGGAAAGTGGGCAGATGAGACTGAGGAAGAAGAAGGCGGGTTGGGCTTGGGGCTTAGAGATGGGTTATGGGCTTTACCGGAACACGTGCATTGCTCCTAACTGCAACTTTGCATTGCATGGACCCCAACCCGAGTACTATTTTTTAAGGATATTAATTTGAGATACGTGGCAGCTTCGCAGCCCTTGTTCTCCTCCAAGGCTAACATTTTTTAACAAGATTTATTTTCTTTGTGCAGAAAATAAAATAGACTATTTTTCAATTATTAAAAAAAAAAAAAAGCTAACATAAAAAAGGACACACACCCTGTTCATTGATTTCTTTTTTTCTTTTGTTTTTTGAAAAATTATGATGGGCTGATGATAGCCTTTATGCTGGATTAAGTAGTTTGCATTTGTTTCATTTGATAACCTTTTTTTCCTTTATGAAAGTTCCATGTCATACTTGTTTTTTATATTCAATTATGAATAAATTAGGGTTAGAATTTTCTTTCCTATTCTGGTTTAGTCGAAATTTATCAACTAATTTTTAATTTAGTGATATTTTTTTTTTAAATCTGAAAAAGATTTTGTGTTTAGTCGATGATAGAAAGATATTCGAAAACTTAGAATTCAATATATAAAATTTAGCTAAATGATGTGGAGATTAATTATGTTAGGTAGTATATTTGGGTGAAGGGCAAAAGTATTCTTCCATTGATTTATGTATTTATATTTAATTATTGGTGCATTTTCGTTCTTCAAATTTATGAAATTCCAAAACTATCTTAAGGTCCAGAATGTCCTGAACAGAAAGCTCCCTAAAGACCCAAACGCACAAGCACCTCTTGGTTTTTCGTTATCCCCAACTCACCACGCTTCCACAACCCAAACCCATACGGGTCATATCAGGTAGGGCGCCAAAACACCCCAACGAACCTCTCTCTTTGTCCCTCTCTCTCTCTCTCTCTGTTTCCCTCTCACACACAAACAGATAAGAAAAAATGGCTACAGAGTCAGTGAGAGTGTACAGTTTCAGCTTCAATGGGTCTCAGACAAGGCCAGCCATTCCTCTCTCGCCAGCTCGCTTTCTGGGTCTTCGTCCCCGACCCTCTTCTTCTCTCACCTCATCTTCGCTTTCCCACTTCTTTGGGAATGTGCGGCTCAGCAGTTCCAACTCCTCAAAGCTCTCTATTTTACGCCAACAGAGCCGAAGAAACCTCTCTGTTGTCGCTATGGCTGCTGATGGTATTTTTCTCCTCCTGTTCTATCTCTTTCTATTCTTTAACTGCTACTATCTTGTTGAATTTTTGTTCTTTAAAGTGTTTTCCGGGTACCCAATTGCCCAAGTTGTTGAATTTGGGTTATTCTGTGAGATTGTATTCATTTTATTTTGGTTCTTAGTTTAAGTGAATCAGAGTGAATATTTATAACCAAAAGCATGATCTTTTTAGTTATAATAAATGACCCTCATGTTTTGTTTAGGACTTTGCTATTCTAATATGTCTTTTTGAGAAGATATGGACCGTATGGTTTATGTATTCCATTGTTATCTATTTCTCTGACTTCATTGTCAATTTGCAACCCGATTAGCGTAGTGTCTTCCTGCTATATTGTAGTTTAATTTAAGTTTATTGAAGGAGATTATTTGAATGTTCTATGCATATGAGTTTGACATCCATTTAATTGTCTCTGGAACTTATAATGATATGAATTCAATCTTTTGGAATGTGCACAAATGATGCCCTTCCCAACAATTCTGGGAGTTAGCATCTCCATGTTTATTTAGCTACTTTGATGCTAGATGGGAACACAATATTAATGTTTTTACTGTCTTTTCAAGGGCATGTTATAACTGAACGGTGCTCCATAATAATACATTTCTTGGTGTTTCTTTAACTGACTTTATAACTATGCCTGAAAACTCTTTGTACTTTTTTCAGTTTGCTTTTGATTTTTGTAAAAATGTTAGTTTATCAGCTGACATAGCAGAGCTGAATATGTTTTATTTGTTTATCTGTATGACAGATGGAAAGCGTGCAGTGCCATTAGAAGATTATCGCAATATAGGAATTATGGCTCACATAGACGCGGGGAAGACTACTACAACTGAACGGATTTTGTTTTATACTGGAAGAAACTATAAAATAGGGGAGGTGCACGAAGGAACAGCAACTATGGACTGGATGGAGCAAGAACAAGAAAGAGGCATTACCATAACTTCTGCTGCAACCACAACATTTTGGGACAAACACAGGATTAACATTATTGATACTCCTGGCCATGTTGACTTCACCCTTGAAGTGGAGCGAGCTCTCAGAGTACTGGATGGTGCTATATGTTTGTTTGACAGTGTTGCTGGTGTGGAACCTCAATCCGAAACTGTGTGGAGACAAGCTGATAGATATGGGGTGCCCAGAATTTGCTTTGTCAATAAAATGGATCGTCTTGGAGCAAACTTTTTCAGAACAAGAGACATGATAGTGACAAACTTGGGTGCCAAACCACTTGTACTTCAAATTCCAGTAGGTGCAGAAGATAATTTTAAGGGAGTTATTGATCTCGTGAAGATGAGAGCTATACTTTGGTCTGGAGAAGAGTTGGGTGCGAAATTTGTTTACGAGGATATTCCATCTGATCTTCTGGAGCTGGCTCAAGAATATAGGTCACAGATGATAGAAACCATTGTTGAATTAGACGATGAAGCTATGGAGGGCTATCTAGAAGGAGTTGAACCTGATGAAGAAACCATTAAGAAATTAATTAGGAAGGGAACCATCTCAATTAGTTTTGTGCCAGTGTTATGTGGCTCAGCTTTTAAAAATAAGGGGGTACAACCTTTGCTTGATGCTGTCGTGGATTATTTGCCTTCACCTCTTGACGTGCCACCAATGAAGGGGACTGATGCAGATAACCCAGAAATCATTATTGAGAGGGCTGCAAGTGATGATGAACCATTTGCTGGGCTAGCATTCAAGATCATGAGTGATCCATTTGTGGGATCCCTTACATTTGTGAGAATCTATGCAGGAAAGCTAGCTGCTGGATCCTATGTACTGAATGCAAACAAGGGAAAAAAGGAGAGGATTGGTAGACTTCTAGAAATGCACGCAAACAGTAGGGAGGATGTTAAGGTAGCTTTAGCTGGTGATATTGTTGCGCTTGCAGGCCTAAAAGATACCATTACAGGTGAAACATTGAGTGACCCTGAGCATCCTATTGTGCTTGAAAGAATGGACTTCCCTGATCCTGTAATTAAGGTGGCAATTGAACCCAAAACTAAAGCTGATGTTGATAAGATGGGAGCTGGTTTGGTTAAGCTTGCTCAAGAAGACCCTTCTTTCCACTTCTCACGGGATGAAGAGATCAATCAGACAGTTATTGAAGGGATGGGAGAATTGCATCTTGAGATTATTGTTGATCGCCTCAAAAGGGAATTCAAGGTCTGTATCTGCTACTCCATGTTATTTCTGATTCTTTATTTTCCAGCTTAAAGATGTTAGATGTTGTTTTTATTCGTGTTTGTTTTCTGTTTTGGTATATTGTCTTAATCTCACCCATGTTATGCTTGTATCTTATGTATACAGTTATTCTCTGTACAGGACTTCCATTCTTTATTAAAGGACAGATGTCAATTCATTGTTGATAATGTGTCAATAACAAAACGGGCCAACATGTTCAATTCATGATTGACAATATTGATACAAAATCCGTCCTTTAGCAAAGGAGGGAGGTCCTGCATAGAGAATTTCAACTTATGTATGTGTGTATAAATATTAGTTTGCACCTACCTACAGACATAAGCATTTTATACACCTTTTTGAGTTTTTGTGAAACTGATTTGCACACAGACGTGATCCTTTTCTAGATTTCACTTGAAATGCTATATTGTGGTTTCTTGAAAATTTTCAATGAATGAATCCTTTGGATGTATTGCTGATTTGAATTTTCATAACTGGGGTTGCTTCATCTGTACAGGTTGAAGCCAATGTTGGAGCACCCCAGGTAAATTACAGGGAAAGTATTTCCAGGGTTGCAGAAACGAGGTACGTGCACAAGAAACAATCGGGTGGACAAGGTCAATTTGCTGATATCACTGTGCGTTTTGAACCCATGGAGCCTGGTAATGGATACGAGTTCAAGAGTGAAATCAAGGGAGGTGCTGTGCCAAGAGAATACATACCTGGGGTGATGAAAGGATTAGAGGAGTGTATGAGCAACGGTGTGCTTGCAGGCTTTCCTGTCGTTGATGTACGCGCTGTACTAGTTGATGGTTCTTACCATGATGTCGACTCAAGTGTGTTGGCATTCCAATTGGCAGCCAGAGGAGCTTTCCGGGAGGGGATAAAGAAAGCTGCCCCGAAAATGCTTGAACCGATAATGAAAGTCGAAGTTGTTACACCTGAGGAACATCTGGGAGATGTGATTGGTGATCTCAACTCCAGGAGAGGTCAGATCAACAGCTTCAATGATAAACCTGGTGGTCTCAAGGTATGTCTAAAGACTCATGACCGGATTATGTGATGTTAGTGGTCTCCAAATTGTTTCAGCTACTAATCGAATTACTGTTATGTTGCTAATAATCTGTATTTTTGCAGGTGGTTGATGCGCTGGTTCCTCTTGCAGAGATGTTCCAATATGTTAGTACACTGCGGGGCATGACAAAAGGTCGTGCATCCTATACCATGCAATTAGCTAAGTTCGATGTTGTTCCTCAGCACATTCAGAACCAGCTTGCTGCCAAGGAGGAAGAAGTTGCAGCTTGATTTTGTTTCCCTGTGTAATCAGGGACCACTAAAATATTTCCCGACTCATTATTTAAGATCCAAGAAAAACGAGGGTTGTTCTTCCTTCTTATTTTTCATTTTTATTTTTTACTCTCTAGCAAAAGACTTAAAAGAGTGCACAGTAATTTTTCCTCAAAAAAGGGCGCTACGGTTTTGATTTTAACAAAATCGTAAGACCAACGCTAAAGCGGCAATAAAAATTGTAATTCTGCACAATTTTGGTCATCCGACTCTCGCTTGCGGGGCACAGCAAAAGATGGAGAAATGGGCATTTGGCCTCATTCCCATTATTGTGTTTCACTGTAACATAGTTAGTTGCTCCGCAAGAGCCAATATAAGCCAAAAACCACCACGCCCATTTTTTAACAATAAATCATACCACACCTTAATCTTCTTGTTGCACATTGAGAGAGCAAGAGAGATAGAACATTGAGAGAGAGCAAGAGAGAGCAAGAGAGAGAGAGATCTAACATATCAAAAACATCCACACTAGTATTGAAACGCAAAATTTTCCAAAATGAAAAGTTGTGAGCTAATTACTCAAAATGGACATCGGAAAGTTACAATTTGAATGAGCAAAGGCTTGTTTTTTACGTGATTGTATCTTTCCCCTAAGTTCATCTAAGCTGGACAATTCCAGCACTGACCAGCTTCTGGATCTTGTTCATCACCATTGGGTTCTTTGTGTGTTCCTGAGCTGCCTTGGGATTTTCCTGGAAATCAGTCAACACCTGAACACATCCCAAAAAAAAAAAAATATATATTAAAATTTAGCCCCTTCATACGCCACACATAAAAATGAAACTGAAATAACAAGTTAACATCAGAAGCAAACGCTCTAAATTATGCTGACCTGTCTCATAACAGGATCTTGGAGGATATTCTGAATTTCTGGGTCCTGCATTCCTTTAGCCTGCAAGAAGCATCAAATTCAATAACATATTCCAATCTCAAGGAATCCAATCAGTGTTGAAGAATGTTCAAGAAAGCCGTACCTGTCTCTCCTTCAATTCATCGGGACTCAGATCCCCACGGCTAGCTTTGTTGATTTGCTGAACACATCTGCAATCAATTTCAAATTGTAACATACAGTTAACATGAAGTAAAATTCAGAACAGCAAATTCTAGTCTTGTAAACACACCTTCGCACACCATCAAGCAATTCCTGGTTGCTAGCATCATGTTTTAACCCCTCCTGGTATGTTTCCAAAGCTTTCTCATATTCTTTCATGAAAAACTGGACAGCACCTTTTCTGGTATAACCCTTTGCAAAGGTTGGATCAAGCTCAATGCACTTCTCTGCATCCTTCAATCCCTCGGGCATTGCCCCGAGTTTTGTATAGCAAGCAGCTCTGTTACTATATGCCTGCAACACCAATAACATGTCACAAAATATTGAAAGTAATTTGGATTATCAACTATAAGTACATTGGAGGTTCTCCCACCTTTGGATCCTTGGGGTTCCTTCTCAAAGATTCACTGTAATGCTTAATAGCCTCTGGGTACTTTTGCTGCTTGAAATATTCATTGCCTGCAAATCACCGGCAAACAGTCAAGTTAGAAATGCATGTACAGAAATAATGTTTTCCCCACAATCTTCCAATCACACTGAAGTACAACCCCACTCTCACATGGACACAACTAAAGTACTTGTAGCCACTGAATTTCTAACCTAAGAAGCAGGTTCGCAGCATCATATGAGTCATATGAGCCTATGGTTCTACCAAAACGAAATGACTCATGAAAACAGGATGCAATTCATGCATAAATATGCAAGCACGATAGAAGAGACACCAGTTATAAAAAAAGCATTTAAAAGATCCAAAGGTTACAAGCACATCAAACAGAAGGACAAACCTTTCTCACGCTCCTCGTCAGCTAACTTTGGATCAAAATACTCTTGTTGCTCTAGCTCCTTCTTTGCTTTCTCAGCATCATTCAATTTCTTCAATGTATCTGGGTTGCGATGCTCCGTGAGAGCTTTCTGGAACATCTCAATAGCAGGTTCAAAGTCCTTCGAGCCTTTTGCCATCTTCACCAGCGCGGTTCCCTTCCTAGTCAAAACCTTTGCGATCATCTTATAGTCTGCCCTTAGCTCTCTTCCCCTTTCCACAGCCTTGTCACAGTCTTTAATACAGTCCTCCAACTGCAAGAATATAATAGTGACCCTTGCATCAACATCACTAACAAGCTAAAAGATATCATGGTGGCAAGACAGATAGTTTCCAACAATACTATTTCCCTCTTTAACACAAGGAAAATCAAAGGTTACATAATAAGTATGGTATGAACAAGTGGAGAGTGGAAACAAACACCACAACACTGAAATTATAGGAAAACAAAATATGAAATAAAAGAGTGGCACACATGAATCCAAAATTAGTTTCACTGTTTCACGATAGTCCACCACATCCAAATTGCTATACAAAAGAGAATGATTGAAATTTAGGTAAGCAGAAAAGGCTGGGCCTCAGTTGAGCAGGCATAATTAGAAGGACATCTCAAGGCCAAAGTTGTCTCAGTCTCTTAAGGAAAAACAAGAACAACATGTACAAAAGACACAAACAAGAGGTCAGGTAAGTCAAACTGAATCCAATCTAAGAGGGCTCAGAGCTCAGCAGCTATGCAGAAGTCCATTGTCATCAATTTGTTCATTTTTTAATAATAAGCAGTAGAAAAATGAGTAAGGGTTACGAAAGATAAAACCCATCTGAAAGAGCTAATCTAGGTACTCTATAAAACACCAAATGTTATTGTATTGGCCGAAACCTAGTATGTTAATTTCTTCAAAAAAAAAATAACATACTAGGTTTCTAAATCACACCAATCTCCTCTTTTCCTTGAAGCAATGAAATTTACTGCATTAAGCAACTTCATCCAAACCCATAAAAATTGATTATATATGCTAACAATACAAGCTCATAGTCAACCGTACTAACTTCAACAAAACAAAATCCCACAAGTAAAAACTACTATGCAATTTAACCAAAAACCAATCACCAAACACTAGATATGCATTCCATACCTGACCCATCTCCAAATATGTCGCAGCGCGATTCATGATATACGAAATGTCCTCATCATCCAACTCCATAGCCTTGGTATAGTGCTGAATGGCAGTGTCGAAGTCCTTCTTCTTGTAAGCGGCATTGCCAGCTTCCTTCTCCTTTATGGCCTCGGCTTTCCTCTTCTTGGCCTCACTCTCCTCTTCGCTCACCTCCATCGGCTCCGGCTCAGACTTCTTCTCCTCCTTCCGCGGCTCGGGTTGTTTCGGCGCCGGCGGAGACTCCGGTATCTCCTCATCCTCCGCTCCCGCCGGCCCACCGCGGAGCTTCACGTTGAGCAAAACCCCAAGGGCTTGCATAACCCTCTGGTCCTTCAAATACAGATTGAGATTGCTAGGGTTTGTCTGAATCTCCTGCATCATTTTCACAAAATCGGGCTGCTGCAAAAAGGCACGGGTCGACGGGTCGGCCGTGAGCTTGGCCCACATCTCGGGACCCGAGAACGCGTCCCCAAATGGGTTCATAGGCGAGGGTCCGGCGCGTGACCGAGCCGCACCGGCCTGAGCGTCGGCCAAGCCGGACTTAAGAGCCTCGTTGTTGGGATCGATCTCGAGACCTCTCTTGTACGCCGAAATGGCGTCACCGTAGTGGCCCAAGCCGACGTGAGCCGCGCCGAGGCGGCTGTAGCCTTTGCCCCAATCGGGCTTAACCTCGACGGTCTTCTTGGCATCGGCTAGGGCTTCGGAGTATTTGTTGAGCGATGCGTAGGCGGCGGATCGGTTGGAGTAGAGGACATGGTTGGTGGGAGCGAGGTTGATGGCTTCCGTAAAATGAGTGACGGCGGCGTTAAAGTCGCCGGAGGAGAAAGCTGCGTTGCCTTTGGCTTTGGCTTCGTCGGCCATTGCTGCTAGATTTGGGAGAAAAAGATTGCAGAGGAAGTTGAGGTATTGCAGGTGTAGGGGATTGAGGAGGAGACGGGGAGAGCTTTATAAGATAGGAGAATGGTTTTCTTGGGGTACCAGAGACTTCTAGTGAGTGTGGGGTTTGTTTGGGGTTCTGGAACCTTCTGTTGGCCTATTGACTCTACTATTGGCATTTCACGCGATACGATATTCCTGTGAAATTAGTAAATAACCTTTTGTTTTCTTTAGTTTTCCTAAAAAATAAAATAGTAAAAAGGAAAATCTGTTTCTAAAACACCCTAATGTACTTTTAAGAAGAAAAAAAAAACTATTTACATAAACCAGAAAAAGAAAATGAACCACAAAAATGCTAGCCCCTTCACTTCTCCTACTCATCTTTTTGTGACATAATTTAAAGGACACATTAGACGTGTCAAACGTATCGTGCCAGCAAGTATGATCCTTTAGAGTTGGCCCATTTGATAATTAGAATCGTGTCGGATTCGTATTGGGTCACTAAACATGCCGAGATGGGCTTTAAACAAGCGATCTAACCAAAAATACAAGTTATGTCATGTTAGACTAGTCCGTTTAACACCTCTACGCCACATTTACGAATGCATGTAATGAAACCTCCAAATTTGGACAACAAAAACTACCTTGATTCACGAAGAACGAGAGAGGGAGAGGCACAAACGAAGGACGAGAGAAGGAGAAAGGCAAAGGCAGAGGGTAAATATTGAGGCTTAATGAAAAACTCATACCTGAAGATGCATTGCCTGGAAGCCAAGCCTAAAAGAGAGAATAAATACCAATTTGGGCCTGGAAGCCAAGCTTACCTTGTGGGAACGAAACTCCTACTTGCACAACACTGCACTATAATTCGATCTATAGTCACACAAATCACATCATAGAAGCAATTCAAATAAAGACTAAGAATTCATCAACTTAAATAGAAAATTGAGTTTGTTTATACCGGAAATAAACGGCCTATGACCACCGAACACGTGGACATGATCGATATTGATCACAGAACCCCTTCGGCATGCTTCCTACCGAAGCCGTCTATCTTGGCCCTTTTTTACCATCGGACACATGTCATGCAAACAATCCGTGTCCACAGTCCCACATCGGAAATATGAGCACAGTGCACACCTCCCAAGGCCTATTTAAAAAGACCCCTATCCCCAAAAGGAGGGGAATCAGAACGAACGGTACGCTACCGATTGATCTGTCAGTTAACATTACTAAAACTGTACTTACTAAAGCATCGGAGAGCCTTCGGCCGGTACCACACCGGTACCCCAATGACTTACCGAACGCTCCTTTTGCAGGTACTCACCCTTCCGAAGCAAGACGTCTTCCGAAGATAGTCACCTGCCGAAGGCACAATATCACTAAGTTGGCGAAATACGTGCCGAACCACTTTTTCGCATCAACAGTTTGGCGCCGTTTGTGAGAATCCAGAAAAATCATCAACCCACTATCTCCAAAACACATGGGGACCACTTCAGTACCCACGTTCTTATCGGAAGAAGGGGTACCGTTCAGAAGGCAGAGCGGAGCTAGCCCAGCGCTACCCCTATGTACTCCCTTCGGAAACACCCCCGCAACCCAAACAACCGCCGAAGCCGAGCTGGTAGTCCAAATCGCGTCCCTACGGAAGGACATGGCAAGGCTTCAGGAACACAACAACCTTCTTTCGTCCAAAGTGGACGAAACCCAGCAGCTACTCCACCAGCAGCACACGCAGAACATCCAGACAACTCACTCTTCCGAGAGCTTGCAGACCCCCCATAGGAAGAAGAAACACGAGAAGGTAGCGAGGGCAACGCCCGCACCTTCCAAACAGTTGGCAGTTCCGGCACCCAGGGATCAGCCGCACATCCCCAAGAAAGTCTACTCCGATTGCCGACATCGGATTAACGATCGGGAGGCAGAAAGACAGAGGTCTCCGATCAGGATTAGCGCTCGACTAAGGGACTCACGGATGAAAAACCTAGGAAGCAAGTCGCCTATTCGGAAGGTTAGAGGGCTAGAGGCCGCAGAGGAGTCGGAATCCGAATTTATCCCTTCCAGGACGCAAACTTCCATCTACCGTTCGGCAACGCCTTCACGGTACTCGGGGGTTAATTCATTAAACCTACAAAGACGATCGGAAGATTATGGTTCCGAGGAAATCCCTAGCCGAGACCCTGTTGTCTGACTCCTTTTTCAGAAAGTCCAGAAAATGGAAAACGACAACGCTCGCTCCCAAGAACCGGAATGGTGAAAGCTTCGGCCCGGACCATTTACTAGGCGCATCTGAGACTCTCGGCAGGATAGGGAAGTGCAGCAACTGCGTATACCGTTCTATACGGGAACGGAAGACCCCTTAACACACCTCCACTCATTTCAGTCCGCCATTGGATGCAAGGGCCTGAGCGATGAAGGGCAGTGCCTGCTATTCCCGTCTTCCCTTACCGAAGCAGCCCTGAACTGGTTCTACCGGTTGGAGCCGGAAACGGTAGATTCCTTCGACGAGTTGAAGCAGATTTTCCTCAATCACTTCATGATCCAAACGGACCGTCTTTACTCTGCCGATGATCTGTACACGATTCGGCAAAGAGAGGACGAACCGTTGAGAGAATACGCGGCGCTCTTCAGTCACGAATACTCAAGGTGTCCGGAAACAAACGATAGGGCAGCCTACGGCGCCTTCAAAAGTGGCATTCGGTCCTCGCATTTCCG
The DNA here is from genome assembly GCF_000346465.2 of Prunus persica. Classification (NCBI taxonomy): domain Eukaryota; kingdom Viridiplantae; phylum Streptophyta; class Magnoliopsida; order Rosales; family Rosaceae; genus Prunus; species Prunus persica. Next base: position 9,077,205 of record NC_034013.1, on the reverse strand, counting down.
ATACCTAGTACACAGCAGCAACTGGCGCACGTACGACGAACTGATGAAGCAGGCGGCAATCCACGCCAAAGTCGAATACTTCAACTCGAAACCCGGGGTCTCGACGCGGCGAGGAGATGCCGAACCAAGTGCTTATTCGGCAAAGGCTCCACCCTACGAGAGAGTCGACCCATATTTGACGGGTCATAAGAGGAAAGACGACCTTGCCGATCGAAAAGAACACCCGAAGAAGGGAAAATGGAGGTATGGTCGCAACGACCACCGAGCGCCCCTGCCGAATCGTGACCACGGCAACGAAGTCTTCACCCTATTGAACACTACCTACGAGGCCGTCCTGATGAACGAACAAGAAATACCGAAGCCGAACCTGCGAAGACCCAATCGGCAAGACAACCGGGATACCGGTAAGTTCTGCCGATACCATCAGCATAACAGCCATAATACGGAAGACTGTATAAGCCTAAGAAAAATTGTCGAACGGTTTATCAGAGAGGGGAAGCTAGATCAGTACATCGCCAGGCAGCCACCGGCGCCGGTACCGAACTCAACTAGGCAGAGAAACATGATAAGTACTATCAGCGGTGGCCCCACCATCGCTGGAATGAGCAACCGTTCAATGAAGCAATACGTGCGTGCCGCACAATTTCCTCAGGTATTCGGCATAGAGGTGAATTGGCATCATGAAATACCGAAAGTTCATTGGGAACCAATCACATTTTGCGAAGAGGAGGAAGAGAGCATCCTCTATCCCCACGACTGAAAGGACCCGCCCCGAATTTTCTCAAAATCCGAGACGAACCCTTTGGAATTCCTGACATCACCCCGATGCCAGGCCCACTTACAAGAAAACCGAGACTTCCTGCCGAAATTTCGGCAGAGTCTCCCCTATAATTTGGACATTTCCCAAAATTTCAACCTGCATAAAAACACATTTAATATTCCCAACTGGCAGCATGCACAATATAATTTCATGCAAATTCTCATATATGGCCTTCGGCCTTCCAAAATTCTCAAACAACTACCAAACAATTCAAATACCAATTATGATTAATATTTAGTCTGCGGCTGCACCTAATAACCTTAGGCTGCCTACGTACCCTCCTTGAGGGATCAAGCCACACGTAATTCTTCCCTAAAACTCAGTTCCACACTTGGGCGATGCCTTATTTCATTTCTCGGTATTTCATGGAATCTCCCCATACGCCGGTACAACCAACGCCACGTATGGGGCCTGTCAACACGCCGGATAACCTACGCCACGTGCGACCATGCCATATTATCATAATATCTCCCCATACGCCGGTACAACCAACGCCACGTATGGGGTCTGTCTCAACGCCGGATGACCTACGCCACGCGAGACCTGCACATCATATCACATAACTCCCCATACGCCGGTACAACCAACGCCACGTATGGGGCCTGTCCCAACGCCGGATAACCTACGCCACGCGGGACCTCAATATCATATCACAAAGCTCCCCATACGCCGGTACAACCAACGCCACGTATGGGGTCTGTCGACACGCCGGATAACCTACGCCACGTGCGACCTCAACATAATATCACAATATCTCCCCATACGCCGGTACAACCAACGCCACGTATGGGGCCTGTCTCAACGCCGGATAACCTACGCCACGTGAGACCTGAACATCATATTACATAGCTCCCCATACGCCGGTACAACCAACGCCACGTATGGGGCCTGTCCCAACGCCGGATAACCTACGCCACGCGGGACCTAACTTTCACTTGGTGGTACTTGTAGTAATTCCAACATCCGGGAAGGTACCTAAAGTAGTGCGTATAGCACTCCAAACTGACACTTTAGACTCTGTTGTACCCTTGTACAACCATATATAATTATAGTCATATAAATTAATTCTAATATTGTGTAACCCTCCACAATCATCTAGCACCCGATAATCCCCCCTAGAAAGGTGAGATTACTCCGGGAGACTCGCGGTCAACCAAGGGTCAAACTACCCTAACCCTGGTCAACCGGACCTGTAGAACCCACGACTTCCGATTTCGGATCCGAACGTCCCTATGGGTTCTACCAGGTATAGGACACTTGTCCTGTGAGTTTGGTTCAGATCGAACGGTCGGATTGCTCACGATCGCACGATCTGACAATTAATATAAAATACAAACTTTAAAATTATTATTCGGAACATCCGGGGCTCCGATTCACAATCAGTGAATTCCTACACGATCCTAGAATTACCTAGATTAACATATATTAAATTTGGGACCATCCGACGGTCCCAACCTATCGAACCCGGATAACGCATAATATGCGATTATCCGTTCGATAGTCAAACGACGTCCGAATTGAGATCCGTGAAATCCTACGCACTCGTGACAACCTAAGGATCTCATCGGAACACATTACTACTTTTTCTACAGTGCCCACGCGCCGCCGCACGCGCCGGCAGCGCGTGGGTGCCTAAAGCGATAACGCTTCCCCGGAAAATCTCAAAACCACAACTCCAAACTCCTACCCTAGGTATATCACCCTATTTGGAGCCACTTTTGTTCTTGGACCTACCCCAAAAAGTGGCCGGAAATGGCCGATCACGGCGGCCGAAGTTTCGACCGATTTTCAATTCGAAAATCGAGTGATCTACGCTAAGAATCGATCTAATCCTACCCAACCATCAGCTAGAGCAGCTTGAGAGGTTCAAAATCCATACCTGGGTCGACGGAATTGGTGGCCGGAGGAGGGAGATCGACGGCTTTGAAAATCCGGCGACGTCGGCCGCTTCTTCTCCAAATTCCGGCGAAACCACGGCGGCTGGAGGCGGGGGCTGGCTGGGGTAGGAAGAGGACGACGGCCCGGTCATTTTGGTACCGGTCCCGTCGTCATTGGTGGCCGGAAGAGAGCACGGCCGGCCAAAATGTGGCCGGCTGTCGCGCGCGAGGGAGAGGAGAGAGAGAGACCCGCGGGGGAGAGAGAGAGAGAGAGAGAAAAAACCAGATTTTTATAAAAATCCCATTTCGAAATATTTACGATTGTGCCACTGGGTTTCTTTTGACCATATCTCTCTCGTTACAACTCCGATTCGAGCCCACTACGTGTCTATGAACTCGTCTCAGTACGACCTATCCAAAAATACAAGTCACGGTCCCAAACTCTCACCGGTTAAAAATATGACTAAAATACCCTTAAATAATTAATTAATTAAATGAGGGTAAATTTTGGGGAAATTTGGGGTCGGGGTGTTACAGACGACCCGATGATCATCCGAGCAGAAATTACCGACTACGATGTAGGACGGGTACTGATCGATACCGAAGCTCGGTGAACGTGATTTTTGCCGAAGCTTTCCGAGAGATGGGAATAAAGAACAGCCATGTCAACCGACAGTTGACACCTTTGTTAAGTTTCTCTGGGGACCTAATCCAACCGGTCGGTAGCGTAAAACTGCCAATCACCTTCGACACCGCGCCAAGGAAAACGACGGTATGCGATCAGTTCCTCATCGTTGACTGCCCGACAACGTACAACGTCATAGTTGGATGAACGGCACTCACCAGGGTCAAGGCACATCTTTCCCCCCACATGCTATTGATGAAGTTCCCTACCCCCAACGGCACAGGGGCTGTCCGAGGAAATAAGCTAAGCGCGCGGACTTGCTATGCCACGGCCCTCAAGTCAACCTCTTTCAAACTCCCCGACGAGACCATGTCTGTACAGGGAGTACCGAACGGTAGAGGACCAGTTGACGACCCAAGAGATGAGTCCCCGACTCCTCACACACAACCTGCCGAAGAACTGGAGACGATAACCTTGAGCGAGGAGCAGCCCGATCGTCGGGTTAGAATCGGCACCAAACTCACCCCTGCCCTCCGAGCGCAGTTCATAGACTTCTTGCGGCACCATTCGGAAGTGTTCGCGTGGTCCTATGAAGATATGTCTGGCATAGTGACAGGACCCGACCCAATTTTTGCTTTGGAATTCGAGCCAAGTCCTGTGCGTGTCCGACACCTGGCGAATGTCGGGCACAAAAGACCTTTTTATCCCTCTCGTTTCAAATTCTTTTTACACTTTCCCTTAGACTTCTACCGAAAATTCGGCAGAGTCTCCCCTGTATTTTGACCAAACCAAAAGTTTTCCACCTGTTAAACAATCAAATAAGTTCACACCAACTGCCAGAATATCTCAAATAACAGATTTCAACTCCAGTTTTTCAGTTTCAAATAGATATCGGAGCATTTTCTAGAGTTTTCAGGGTTCTAAGGATTTTCCACAAAACTATACCTTATTTGGTGGCGCGGAAGCTATGAACGGCCCGTGGTGGATCCTGCGCACTTCTACGGCCTGTGGGCGAAAAACAGGTTAAAAACGTGAGTGGACAAAAATAAGGTTCTTAAAAACAAGCTAGAACATAATAACCCCCGTTTGAAATACATAGGGATATAAATCGCTAATTTGTCTCTATGTCAAAACAAGGTATTCAAATAAGCATGTAAAGCGTGTTAACGAATATACTCGTATACTGAACAAATATATAAGGATATAAATGCGCGAATATCAAAGAAACTGGTATAAAATAACTGAAAGTCATAATTGAATAAAAGAAAACTCAAAATCCTTTGAAAATACCACCTATTTGTACCCTTGTCGTATCCGTCAATTCCCCTGGCAGGTCTCGGGCGCCACGCAGTCTACCCGAGCCGCAAACTGGCGAAATTAGGGGACTATGATCAGCCTGATCCGCCAGCAGGTCCTCGATGACACCAAGTCAGCTCGAGTCGCTCTGGCAGGATGCAGGGGACCGTAGTCAGCCTGATCCGCAATCCTGGCAGGTCTCGGGGACACAGAGTCAGCCGAGCCGTAATCCTGGCAGGTCTCGGGACACCAAGTCTGCCGAGCCGCAAATCCTTGCACTCACGGTCCGAGCGTCCCCGTAACTCGTGAGGCAAAGTCAAGTGCACTGACGTAAACTGAAATCGGACTGGATGTCCGTAGACATCGGTCCAACTCTGGGTAATCACCAAATAAAGAGTGGGTACATGGTGGTTCTAAAATAAACTATTTTTAGAAAAATCTAATAGCTCACTGCCTTTTTGTGAAACTGACATTTAACTGCTGTCTCTTCTGATAGAGTTCTCAAACTCTGCTTTTTATATTACTTGAGCTTCAGTAACTAAACAACACGTAAATCAAAGCATTGTACCGCTCACATCACGTTTGAAATAAATAGTTCATAAAACTTCTTCAAAATCAATAATCAAATTAACCCATATAAACTAACTTATAAAAGCTTATTTGTATAAAATCATTATAAAATCATTTAAGTAATCTCATTTATATAAATCATTTATATAACTCATGCATACAAAATCGTTTATGAAAGAAAGTCCACTCATTGATGGTCCGAACTAATTGGACCCTTCGAAGGTCCCTCCTGCGGGTCGACTGGATCTCTGGGGCCTGATTATCCATGAATAATAAATCAATAAACTGCTGAATAAAAAGAATTTAAATTAAACACCCTGCCCCCGGCTCCTAGAAATACGTGCACTCGTTTCAAGTTACTCCTATGCCCACATTAGCCTTTCAGACTATTAGATCAATTTTGAAAGACTCGACGCTTGACTAAGCGATAAACCACCAGAGCGGCCAATCCGGGACCCCGTGGGTCCATGGTCTCCAATGGCCAATCTGGGCTTCTCCGAAGGTTCCTGATAGAGAAGGAACCATGTTCTGCGAGTTTGGTCCGAAACGGACGGTCGGATTAGCCGAAATCGCGGTATCGCTTAAAATCCAAACCCTAGCCCCAGGGTTCGCGATTTCGGAGTATCCGGAACTCCGATTCGCAATCCGTCGAATTCTAAACGATCCTGAAATCATGTAGACCGACATATCCAAAATTCAGTGTAATCCAACGATTTGACGTCACTGCACCCAAGGATTGCGCGATATGAAAAATCCGTTCGGGGCTCAAACGGACTCCGAATCCAGATCCGCGAAATCCTACGCGCTCGTGACGACACGAGGGTCACAAAACTGTACAGAATTACTTCACCACCCTCGCCACACGCCCCAGCACGCGCGGGCAGATTTGGGTGTCTTAAGCGATTTCGGGTGGTCGAAAAATCTCATAACCAGGACTCCAAACTCCTATCCTAGGTAAAACACCCCATTTGGAGTCACTTTTGTTCTTGGACATACCCCAAAAAGTGACCAGAAACAGTAGATCACGGGGGCCGAATTTTCAATCAGATTTCAAGTCGGAAATTAATCGTTTTAGAGCTAAACTCGATTAAAACCCATACATCCATCAGCTAGAACACGAAAAATAGCTGAGAAACCATACCTTACTCGATCGATTTGGTGGAGAATTGAAGGAGAAAATCGAGCTGGAAGTTTGAACACGAAATCCGGCAAAAATGGAGTTTTCCGGCAAGCTCCGGCCACGGAAACTCCGGCGAAGGGTCAGAATATGACGGCGGTGGAGTGGTGGTTCGTTTGGTACCAACGGCAGAGATCGGCTCCAAGCGTGGTGGTCGTGGCGACGATGAGAAGGGAGGAAGGTCGGCTGGCGCGGGCTGATCGGGAGGAGAGAGAGAGAGAGAAGAGAGAGAAATGAGGAGAGAGAAGGGAGGAAGGGATAAAAATCTGACTTTTTGACCAAATTACCATTTTGCCCTTCGCGGTATTTTGATCGTATTTTCTTCGTTACAAGTCCGATTCGGGTCTACTCCGTGTCTACAGACTCGTTTCGCCGTGCTCTACGCAATGGGGTAAGCGGAATGGCCAAATTCTTTTCCGATCAAAAAGTCAACTTTTTCCCTATTAAATAATGCGAGGGCAAAATTTTCTTTTTGCCAGAAGATATTAATCCTACTTTTTAGATATTTTATTTCTTTTTAGATATTTTGTTTTGGGTTATTACAATCTACCCCCCTTATAAAAATTTCGTCCTCGAAATTTACCTCCTTGTCGTTTAAAGAGGGGGAATGACTGCTCCTGTATCTGCAACTTAGGTTATTATATAGCATGTGTTACTGAAAGCTGGACACTTTCTATTCCAATATCTGAACTGCTTGTTTCCCACACATTCTATAATCTCATTAGATCTGATTCAGCTAGGATTTGGCTCCCTTGCTTCTTTAAATCTCACTACATCTTCCTTAGGCGAGAAATGTTGAAGAATACCCAACTAAAGATCCTTCTTCTAGTATCTGCATAACTTCTTGCCAATCCTGGGTTACTTGAATCTTTTTCTGCTTAATCCAATAAGGTTCTTTATTTCCTACAACACTTTCATATTTCAATAAACCTTGCTTAACATTTCACCTTCATACTTGGGTGGTCCATACTATGTCTCGTATAGGGCAGCAATTGGAAACATTTTAATTGTAGATACCAGTGGCAATTTGAGATTTGTAATCTAAGGAAAGTTAACTACTGTCACTTGAGACACTCTCTCAAAATGGTATCTTTTCACCCCAAACATTCTGAAACTGCAGTATACAACACTTCAGTCGCTCTTTTAAAGTTTGGGTCATTCACTTAGGCTGATCGTCTATCTGGGGTGAATTGCAGTATTAAACTGCACTCAATTTCCAAAAGCTTCCTTTAGCTGAGTCCAACTGGAAGATAACCTGGATTTCTTGACCTAAACCATAGGGACTGGTATTCTTAGCGTCGCAAGATTTTATCTGTGAAAATCCTTGCCAGTTTGTTCAGACTATACTTGGCTCTCACCTGCGGAACCTACACAGACTTACTGAATTGATCCTTAATTTCCTACACTCCACTCTGCCTTCTCTATGTTCAAGGAGGCTGAACACAAAATCCATCGTAAGTTGCTCCCGTTTTCTTTTCAAAAATCGAAGGTGATTGCAAGAACCTTGTTGATTCTTGTCGCGAAGCTATTCCTTGCTGACAAGTTCTACTGTTCCTTTCATCATAAGAAGCTCCTTGTAAGATCTTCATTTTGAACCTTTGCTCTTCATGTCATATAATTCAACCTTTTACGCATAAGAGTCAAATCGAGATTCTGGAATTAACCTGCACATATTCGAGTTCTTTAGCACTGACTTTCCCTGACAAGTAATTAACAGTGCTTCCTGATTATTCGTATCCAGCTCAACTTTTGTCCTACTAACGCTGATAATCTATCTCCTTCGGAGATAAGCCACTTCTCTTGAGAATTTCATACTGAGCGTATCTATAACCTCTGACCATTTTCTCCGTCTCAAGTTTTCTTCCTCCAGTATAAAGAAATTTGGTAACTTCTTGTGATCTGTAAAGATCTGGCATATTTTCTCATAAAAATACTGTCACCCACCTGTTAGGCCAAACTTTCTATGGCCTGTTTCAAATCATGAATAGAATACTTTGATTTATACTCCTACAATTGTTGAATCACAAAAGTGCTCATTCTTCCATACTGTACCAGCACAAACCTAAATTCTTATGACCACAATACTGTAGTATATCAAGTTCCCACTAACCTCCTGCATTACTGAAATTCACACTGGTCTGACCACACCAATAGAACTTCCTTCTTTGCTAAAAAGATGAGCGGCGTCGCCATGGTGAACAACTTTTCCACAGGGCGACAGTAAAAATCGACTTACCTAGAAAACTCTGTACTTCTGTAACACTGATTGGTCATAACTAAATTTACTACTGCTTCAATCCTTGAGGATCAACAAAATACTTTCAACCGAAATCATGTGTCCCAAGAAACTCACTCTGTCCCTCCAACATGCACACTTGCTGAGCTTGGCATAAAGTTACTGCCTTCTCAGAGTCCACCACCTAATGTTTAAATACTTCACATGTGCCTTCTGTTTCTTAGAATACACCAAAAGGTTATCTAGCTACACGATCATGAGGCGATTTCAATACCACCCAAACATTCTGTTCAAGGGGGGGTCCAAAATACAACTGGCACATCCCTTAATTCTTTATATCATGACCAGGAATTCAGAGTCCCCATACCTCATTCAACACGCTGTTTTAGGTACATATCCAAGCCTCAAATCACTTGTTAGAAAATCCCTTAGTACTCCTTAGCTTATTAAACAATTCCTTACTGTGAAACCATAGACACCTATTTCCATACGGTGATCTTATTCAGCTGCTTTGAGTCCATGCATAACTTCTTGATGACATCTCCTTTCCTTAAATAACACTTGAACACTTCAATGAGGAATACACTAAGCTGAATGACTCTCTTCGCTATCAATTCCGGCAATTTAGTCTTTAGCTTCTTCAACTTACTGGTGTCCTGTTGTACTTTACCCGAGAAATAGGCTTCATTCCTGGAGCGAACTCAAAAATAAACTTGATCTCCTGATGAAAAGGTAGTTTTGAGGTACAGTGTCCAGCCAAATCAATCCAATCCTAGGATGACCTCCAGTCAACCATACCGAAGGGGAATTTAATCTGTAACTGCAGTAAATAATGCTCATGCTTCCTACTAAGTCATGTTATACTGTGCATCTGCAGGTTTAAAACTGTTACTACATCCCTTCAGCTGACTGCTTCCTCGACTAGCCATACTGATCTGGGTTCATCGCTAAACAGAGCTTCTATAGACTGTGGTGTTTCCTGTAAGTTACCTTGCATACTTGTTTTGCTGCAGAAATGATCTTTTTATACTAAGGGAACAGCGGCAATCCTTCTGGAAAGGTTTAGACTGTCCATAATATTATCCTCCCGTAGTACTCCTCTAGCAGGGCCCGGAATAATGCCTACCACACCTGGCACATTAGGGCGTTGTCTCCTGTTAGAGTCTGACAACAATTGTCTTCTAACACTCCTGGCTATACCAGCCCCATAACAATTTCCAATATTACTATCTTGGCTGGTACTTTCACTGGAACTAAATTCAGATCGGTAGCCTCCATATCTGCGGCCATTCGGTGATCGGAGTCTGTAATCACCACTGTAGTTACCTCTTTTAAATTCTTCCTGATTAGCATGACCCATATCCAAATACTGTGCACAGAGTGCACCCCATGGTCTGCCCAATATCTGGCTGGGGCAGACATCACCACGATACCAAAGTTAACCAACTACTAACTGATCACAATATCTTGGATGGAGGCTTTTAACCTTATCGTAACCAGGTACTATCTCTTACTTTTCAATCTCTATTAGTAGAAAACAATACGTGAAACCTTTTTCTCATACTCGGGTCCAATCATTATCCTCTATTCTGCTGCAAAAACTGCTGCCTCCCCACCTTCTGTAGACTTGTAGATAGGACTGACTATCAAATTCTGCTCTAAAATGCTTGTCCCGTACGAGTCAAAGGATTTTGGTATCACTTCTTAACCAAATCCCGCCAATACTCTATTCTTATGTGGAACAACCATGACCTCCATTATCTACTCTACTCCTTCAATTTAATCCTCTTTTTACTACTAAGTACCATCATTATCCCAATTTATAACTCTCAATTCTTTTTACTGGATCCTCCTATCTCACTGATGAGTCTCTGGCTGACTAAAGCCTGAGCTAACAACTCCAAGGTTTACGGGATATTTGGGTCTCCCCGTCTACTAGGTGCAGTAAATACGGCTCCCTACGAGCCTCTAACAACAAATTACTCTATCGGTTCAGATACTGGTGTAGTTCCTGTCCAACTTGGAAATCTCATCTCCTTACGTCGGGATGTCTGTCTAATTTTCCTACGGACACCACCACCATTTGGGCCTAACTTGAAAAGGGAACGAGGATGCACAGAGTACGAAGTCTACAGGAAGTAAAACCTATGCTCTGATACCAAATTGATAGGACCCGACCCAATTTCCGCTTTGGAATTCGAGCCAAGTCCTGTGCGTGTCCGACACCTGGCGAATGTCGGGCACAAAAGACCTTTTTATCCCTCTCGTTTCAAATTCTTTTTACACTCTTCCTTAGACTTCTGCCGAAAATTCGGCAGAGTCTCCCCTGTATTTTGACCAAACCAAAAGTTTTCCACCTGTTAAACAATCAAATAAGTCCACACCAACTGCCAGAATATCTCAAATAACAGATTTCAACTCCAGTTTTTCAGTTTCAAATAGATATCATAGCATTTTCTAGAGTTTTCAGGGTTCTAAGGATTTTCCACAAAACTCTACCTTATTTGGTGGCGCAGAAGCTATGAACGGCCCGGTGGTGGATCCTGTGCACTTCTACGGCCTGGGGGCGAAAAACAGGTTAAAAACGTGAGTGGACAAAAATAAGGTTCTTAAAAACAAGCTAGAACATAATAACCCCCGTTTGAAATACATAGGGATATAAATCGCTAATTTGTCTCTATGTCAAAACAAGGTATTCAAATAAGCATGTAAAGAGTGTTAACGAATATACTCGTATACTGAACAAATATATAAGGATATAAATGCGCGAATATCAAAGAAACTGGTATAAAATAACTGAAAGTCACAATTGAATAAAAGAAAACTCAAAATCCTTTGAAAATACCACCTATTTGTACCCTTGTCGTATCCGTCAATTCCCCTGGCAGGTCTCGGGCGCCACGCAGTCTACCCGAGCCGCAAACTGGCGAAATTAGGGGACTATGATCAGCCTGATCCGCCAGCAGGTCCTCGATGACACCAAGTCAGCTCGAGTCGCTCTGGCAGGATGCAGGGGACCGTAGTCAGCCTGATCCGCAATCCTAGCAGGTCTCGGGGACACAGAGTCAGCCGAGCCGCAATCCTGGCAGGTCTCAGGACACCAAGTCTGCCGAGCCGCAAATCCTGGCACTCACGGTCCGAGCGTCCCCGTAACTCGTGAGGCAAAGTCAAGTGCACTGACGTAAACTGAAATCGGACTGGATGTCCGTAGACATCGGTCCAACTCTGGGTAATCACCAAATAAAGAGTGGGTACATGGTGGTTCTAAAATAAACTATTTTTAGAAAAATCTAATAGCTCACTGCCTTTTTGTGAAACTGACATTTAACTGCTGTCTCTTCTGATAGAGTTCTCAAACTCTCCTTTTTATATTACTTGAGCTTCAGTAACTAAACAACACGTAAATCAAAGCATTGTACCGCTCACATCACGTTTGAAATAAATAGTTCATAAAACTTCTTCAAAATCAATAATCAAATTAACCCATATAAACTGACTTATAAAAGCTTATTTGTATAAAATCATTATAAAATCATTTAAGCAATCTCATTTATATAAATCATTTATATAACTCCTGCATATAAAATCGTTTATGAAAGAAAGTCCACTCACTGATGGTCCGAGCTAATTGGACCCTTCGAAGGTCCCTCCTGCGGGTCGACTGGATCTCTAGGGCCTGATTATCCATGAATAATAAATCAATAAACTGCTGAATAAAAAGAATTTAAATTAAACACCCTGCCCCCGGCTCCTAGAAATACGTGCACTCGTTTCAAGTTACTCCTAGGCCCACATTAGCCTTTCAGACTCTTAGATCAGTTTTGGAAGACTCGACGCTTAACTAAGCGATAAACCACCAGACCGGCCAATCCGGGACCCCGTGGGTCCATGGTCTCCAATGGCCAATCTGGGCTTCTCTGAAGGTTCCTGATAGAGAAGGAACCATGTTCTGTGAGTTTGGTCCGAAACGGACGGTCGGATTAGCCGAAATCGCGGTATCGCTTAAAATCCAAACCCTAGCCCCAGGGTTCGCGATTTCGGAGTATCCGGAACTCCGATTCGCAATCCGTCGAATTCTACACGATCCTGAAATCATGTAGACCGACATATCCAAAATTCAGTGTAATCCAACGATTTGACGACACTGCACCCAAGGATTGCGCGATATGAAAAATCCGAAGTTTTGGCCAGATTTCAAGTCGAAAATTAATCGCTTTAGAGCTAAACTCGATCGAAACCCATACATCCATCAGCTAGAACACGAAAAATAGCTGAGAAACCATACCTTACTCGATCGATTTGGTGGAGAATTGAAGGAGAAAATCGAGCTGGAAGTTTGAACACGAAATTCGGCAAAAATGGAGTTTTCCGACAAGCTCCGGCCACAGAAACTCCGGCGAAGGGTCAGAAAATGACGGCGATGGAGTGGTGGTTCGTTTGGTACCAACGGCGGAGATCGGCTCCAAGCGTGGTGGCCGTGGCGACGATGAGAAGGGGGAAGGAAGGCTGGCGCGGGCTGATCGGGAGGAGAGAGAGAGAGGAGAGAGAAATGAGGAGAGAGAAGGGAGGAAGGGATAAAAATCTGACTTTTTGACCAAATTACCATTTTGCCCTTCGCGGTATTTTGATCGTATTTTCTTCGTTACAAGTCCGATTCGGGTCTACTCCGTGTCTACGGACTCGTTTCGCCGTGCTCTACGCAATGGCGTAAGCGGAATGGCCAAATTCTTTTCCGATCAAAAAGTCAACTTTTTCCCTATTAAATAATGCGAGGGCAAAATTGTCTTTTTGCCAGAAGATATTAATCCTACTTTTTAGATATTTTATTTCTTTTTAGATATTTTGTTTTGGGTTATTACACATAGACCCTGAGATCATCAGTCATAAACTCAGCATTTCCCCCACTTATAAGCCTGTAAGACAAAAGCGCCAATCGTATGATGCCGAACGATACGAAGCCATGCGCACAGAGGTTGACAAACTTCAAACTATCGGCTTCATCAGGGAGGCTACATATCCGGTATGGTTGGCAAATTCGGTAATGGTCCGAAAAGCTACAGGCGGGTGGCGAATGTGCGAAGACTATACCGATCTGAACAAGGCCTGCCCAAAGGACTGCTTTCCGTTGCCAAGGATAGACCAGCTCGTGGATGCCACCGCCGGGCACGAACTGCTCAGTTTCATGGACGCCTATTCAGGATACAACCAGATTTTCATGCACCCTTCCGACAGCGAACACACCGCCTTCATAACGGACAGAGAGTTGTACTGTTACAATGTCATGCCGTTCGGCCTGAAAAACGCGGTGGCAACATATCAGAGGCTTGTCAACATAATTTTCGCCATATACATCGGGAGCATCATGGAGGTTTACGTCGATGACATGTTGGTAAAGAGCAGAACTGCCGAAGAACACCTGCACAATTTGTCAATCATGTTCGGCATACTGAAAGACTACCGGATGAGGCTGAACCCGATGAAATTCCTCGGATTCATGATTAGTCACAGGGGTATCGAAGCGAATCCCGAAGAAATAAAGGAAATCATCGACATGGAGAGGCCGAAGACGACGAAGGACATTCAAAGCCTTACCGGACGCATGGCGGCCTGGACTCGCTTCATATCAAAGGCTACCGACAAATGTGTACCGTTCTTTAAAGCCTTGAAAGGGGGCAAACGGAATATCATATGGACTGCCGAGTGTGATAAAGCGTTTCAAGACTTAAAGGACTACATGGGCAAAGCACCCCTTTTATCAAAACCACTACCTGGGGAGATTCTCTCCCTATACCTTTCGGTATCTAGCACTGCCGTCAGTTCAGTATTGATTCGAAAACCAGAGAAAGCAGAGTTACCGATTTTCTATGTCAGTAAGGCACTCCAGAGTACTGAACTTCGGTATCCCCCATTAGAGCAGCTTGCACTAGCCTTGGTGGTCTCGGCACGAAGACTTCGGCCATACTTTTAAGCACACGGAATCAAAGTTCTGACTAACCAACCGCTCCGGCAGGTGCTCCAAAAACCAGAGACTTCTGGCCGATTGATCAAATGGGCGATCGAACTCGGAGAATTCGACATACAGTTCATTCCAAGGCCCGCCGAAAAGGATCAGGCTATGGCCGATTTCATCTCCGAACTCACCCCATCAACAGCACAGCCGACACCCGAGCCGCTAATCGAGACCGGATTGCCGGAGGAACGAGACGTCGAACGCTTTGACGTCTCAACTCCCGTATGGATTCTGCACGTCGACGGCTCGGCAAACCAACAAGGATGCGGAGCAGGCTTGGTATTGACAACACCGGACGGACTCAAGATCGAGTACGCCCTCCGATTCGACTTCCGAACCTCCAACAATGAAGCGGAATATGAGGCTCTCTTGGCTGGCCTTCGGTTAGCCAAGAGCATGAATGCAAAACAAATCAAAATTCACAGCGACTCCTAGCTCATTGTGAACCAGGTAACGGCAGACTTCGCGGCCAAAGACGCTTCCATGCACGCCTACCTTTCGTCTACCCATCAGCTGCTCCAAAGCTTCCGAGCCTACGAGATCAAGCAGATCCCCAAAACTGAAAATAGCCATGCCGATGCATTGGCACGTCTGGCTTCGGCAATCAACGACAAAATCGGAAGAAAGGTGCCAGTAGAGATTCTTGCCCAACCGAGCACGGTAGCCTCCGAAACGTGTACCGTGCAGTACGAAGATACATGGATGTCTCCTATATACTCGTACCTGACCAACGGCACCCTTCCAGAAGACAAGGCCCAGGCCCGAAAGCTTAGGTACCGATCAGCAAGGTACACAGTCATCAACGACGTCCTTTACAAGCGTGGCTACACCACTCCATATCTCAAATGCCTTACGGCAGAACAGGGGGACTACGTCCTTCGGGAGATCCATAATGGTGTGTGCGGAGACCATTCTGGGTCCCGGTCACTCGCCCACAAAGCCTTTCGGCAGGGATACTTTTGGCCGACCATGCACCAGGACGCAAATTCGCTAGTGAAAAAGTGTGATAAATGCCAGCGCTTCGGTAACATACAGCATATCCCTGCCGAACCCCTGACACCGATCGTGAGTCCTTGGCCCTTCGCACAATGGGGACTAGACCTGATCGGTCCGATGCCGCAAGGTAAAAGCCAGGTAAAATATGCAGTGGTTGCCGTCGACTACTTCACCAAATGGGTAGAAGCCGAACCTTTAGCAACCATAACGGCAGCAAAGATGGAGAATTTCGTCTGGACTCACATTTATTGCAGATTCGGTATCCCATATGCTATCATTACCGATAACGGCAGGCATTTCGATTCGGAACTCTTCAGGCAATTCTGCACCCGCCTGAAAATCAACTTATTTTTCGCATCACCAGCTCACCCCCAATCGAACGGTCAGGTCGAAGCAATAAACAAAATCATCAAGAAACTACTGAAACGGCAGCTGGACAAGGCCAAAGGAGCCTGGCCAGAAAAGCTTCCCGAAGCAACCTTGGCCCTGCCGTCCTCGTACGCCTTCTTGGCGCGCTCGGCAGCAGCAATGGCCCGCTTGACGCAGAGACACATGTCCATGGACGCCTGCACAAAACAAAGTCAGAAGCATGCTCCACTTTAAAAAAAAAAAAAGGACGAAGGAAGAAAGAAAATCTTACCGATGCCTGAAGCCGAAAGGCGCGTCCAGCCTCCTTCCGAAGAAGCTTCTTCAGTAGTTCGTCGATCTCCGGCAACTCCATCTGGGAGCCGAGGATCATATGGTTGACGAACTGGACCGTCTTCGCTGGGCAGGCAATGGTGACGGCTTCGGAAGGGCCGTCCTCGTCCTCCACCGCAAGGACGGCCCTCGGGACCTCCGACTGGCTAGAGCGCTTGGAGACTGGCTCGGCCTCCAGATCGACTGTCTCCGGCAGCCTTGGAAGCAGCGGCTTCAGTACCCATCCGCCTCGGTGCGGAGTCTTCATCGCCGACCCGCCTTAGCATAGGCTCGGCACCCAGCTGCCGCATACGATCGGCGAGAGTCTGATCCTCGGGATCCACCGCCGCCTGCCGAGCGGAAGCCTCTTCGGGCTGCCTCTTTTTCTTCTTGCCCTCCAGGCCCATCATTAAGCGCCTCCTGGGGGACTCGTTCATCTTCTTCGCCTCGGCAGCCTTCCTTGCGTCCGTCACTGGTCAAAAGCGTTCGGTCAGTCGGCAAGCAAAAGAAATACACAAAAACAAAATAAAAAAGGAGAAGGAAAGATACACTTACTCTCGGCAGGGTTAACGAGGCCGGCTCTGACGAGGTTGTTGGTGAAGAGGAAGCGTGGGTAAACTCGCTCGGCAGCGGGTACTCTCAGCCTCACTCTGTCGAGCTGCCGGATCTCACTCGGCTTGGGGCTCGGCTGCTTGAGTTTACCTGTCAGAAGAAGGAAAATTAGTAAAATAAAGTAAGAAAAAAGAAGAGAGGAGGAGCCAGCCTATTAATCGGTATTTCGGGAACCTACCGGCAATCTGAAATGTCGTGGGGACCGAGAAGCGGGGGGGTGTTCCCAATGGCGATTCCCAATCACCGGAGAGTAGCACCCGCCGATTCCTCCACGACTTTTGAGAAGTCGGCACCGAGCTGATGAAGTGCCCCCGCTCGGAAGCATTCAGGCAGTTTGCCTGAACTCAGCCGCCGTGATCGGCGCTCTTGGACTTGGTAATGCTGTATAAGTACGAGAACTGCTCGTAGGAAGGCTCTCCCTCCTCGACAATCCCGAACGCAGCAATTACCCCCATCAAGGCCACCCAGAAGTTGGGGTTGTACTGGCCGGGAGCGTACCCGATCTGAGCAAGGATCTTCTGCACGGCAGGTTGCAACGGCAACCGAACCCCTTGCAGAAGAAGATCGGTGAAAAAGGTCACCTCGCCGTTCGCTGGGTCGCTGAGGGACTCGACAGGGCTCGGTATCCTCATCTTCACCGAATCCGGAATGAGGTACTCGGCCCTAATCCTCTCCAGCTCTCGTTCGGTGATCTTGTTGGGCTCCAAGTAGTCGACCCCGAACAGAGGCTTCTTGGGCACACCTACCGATATCCTAGGCTGCTCTCGGTGGATGATCGTCACCCTCGGTCGAGAGGGACCTGCAATGCCCTCACCGCGACCGGAGGTGGAGGCCTCAGGCTGATGCTCCAACGGGCCGACGCGGGTACCGTCCTTGTACACCGCGGCCAAGGGTAGCGGTTGCCCCGTCATAAGCCCCTTGCCGATGCCATGGGTGGGAATGGAGTTCACTTCCTCACCGAATAATTCAACATCGGTGTCTTCTCCACCCTCGACGTCGAGGCTTACAGCCCCGCTGGACGTATCCCAGTCCGATGACAACTCCCCATCGAACGCGTTAGGCTCACTGCCGAACGGCGACTCACTATCGGACATCTACAAAACAAAGAAAGGGAAGCTAAGACCCGTGCCACAAACTACCCTACCGATGCCTACATCGCTACCTATAGCCACTAGACTACCGAAGGAAAATTCTATTTTATGTTCGGCTAGCCTACGCCATGAAAAGTCGTACAATTAAAATAAAAGGAGAGTATTTTGGGGGGTACCGAACGGTATCTTACCTTGAGTAGTGTGGGATGAGTTGATCACCGATCAGAAACTTCAGAAATCGCCCTGTATGCCGAGAACCACTGTAAAAAATGGCCTTGATTGCCGTTCACTCTCTTTGGAAATCGCCCTGTATGCCGAGAACAGCTGTAAAAAATCGCCTTGATTGCCGTTCACTCTCTTCGGAAATCGCCCTCACAGAGCTCTCGCGTCAACTCACAATTGCAAAGTGAGCCTTACGACCGAAGCAACCTCTATTTATAGGGAGAGAGCTGTAACTGTATGCCTCGGGAGACTAAAAGGCTCTTTAATGCGCCGTCAGACGTACTTTTGCTGGCCACGTGTCACCCGACGAATGGAGCCGCTGACTGCACGCCAGGCACGGAAGACGAAGCGTCTCTCTGCCCTCTCGCCTCTCAGCATCGACGACCCCTCGAGTCCCAGGTGAATCTCCCACGAACGAGCCTACTGAACGGCAGGTTAACCTCCGAACCGCCATAGAGAACTAAATTCCCTTCCGAAGGACCTTCGGAAGATAACTTGGGGGACTACTGTTTATACCGGAAATAAATGGCCTATGACTACCGAACACGTGGACAGGATCGATATTGATCACAGAACCCCTTCGGCATGGTTCCTACCGAAGCCGTCTATCTTGGCCCTTTTTTACCATTGGACACGTGTCATGCTCACAATCCGTGTGCATAGTCCCACATCGAAAATATGAGTACAGTGCACACCTCCCAAGGCCTATTTAAGAAGACCCATATCCCCAAAAGGAGGGGAATCAGAACGAACGGTACGCTACCGATTGATCTGTCAGTTAACATTACTAAAACCGTACTTACTAAAGCATCGGAGAGCCTTCGGCCGGTACTACACCGGTACCCCAAGGACTTACCGAACGCTCCTTTTGCAGGTACTCACCCTTCCGAAGCAAGACGTCTTCCGAAGATAGTCACCTGCCGAAGGCACAATATCATTAAGTTGGCGAAATACGTGCCGAACCACTTTTTCGCATCAACAGAGTTAACTTTGCATCCAAAACATTGAATAAAAAGATTAACTGAGTTAATTATCTCACGTTCCAAAGTCAAAACAATTAATTGACTGGACGTGTGGACTATCGCTTCTTGACCCGCACAACCAACATATGGTGTGTAACCTCTCACAATGGTAAACTAGCCAAGACATAGTTCTGTATAAGCCAACCTCCATCTCAGGGAAAAGGTAACTATTTCTTGAACTAAAAACCCTACTTTTACTTAAACTCTTTGCAAAGACCGACGTAGGCATCATAGACTCTTTGGCTCACACCACAATAAAAATTCCAAGTTGAGTGCTCGATTCCGATATGGAGATAATTAGAGAAAACTTAAGGGCGCGGATTCTACATTTCATAAGGGACCCTTTGGGGATGCTTATGTGAAAAACACTTCTACTTGTAAATATGATGCTTGTGAAAAACGTTTCTACTTGTAAATATATTTTGTAATAATGATCCAAATGCTTTTTTAGAAAATACTAAAAACTGTTTTTAAAACACAAAAACACTTAGGGCCCGTCTGATAACGTTTTCGGAGAGTGTTTTTCAAAAATATTTTCAAAGAATGAAAACAAGAAAACAAATTTGCATTTTCAGGAAATGAAAATGCATCTGGTAGATTAATTAGAAAACTTCTTTAGAAAACAAAAACAATGAAAACGTGTCTGGTAGTACAATTGTTTTTCAGGTGTATTTTTGATAATTTCAGTTCATTTTTTAAAAAATTTTGATATTTTTAGAGGCTAAAATTATTATAAATAATGAAAAAAATTAAAGCTAAAAAACTATCTTATCTCCTTTCTTTTTTCTTTCTTTTTTTCTTCTTTTTCTCCTTCTCTCTCTTTCCTCCTCTTTTCTTCTTCTTTTCCTTGGCTGTTTCTTTTCTCTCTTTTTCTTCCTCTTTCCTTCTTTCTTCCTCATTTCTTCTTCCTTTCCTTCCTAGGCCGCACCTAGGGACATACCCACTAGCACGCTAACCTGGGCTAACTTTTTTTTTAAAAGTTAAATTAATACTCTAGCCTAGGTCAGAAAACACACAAATAAAAAAAGGAAAAAAAAAAAGAAAAAAAAAATATTGGTTCTTTGCCGTCAATCAGTGGCTGCAAATGGCAACCAATTTTATCATAATTACTTTCAATTTCAAACAAACCTTCATCCAAATAAGTATTATTAACTATTCCCATTAGGACTAGGCTATCCAAATAAAATATTATTAACTAATCCCACTACAACTAGGCTGACCAATAAATAAATAAAAAGAACTAAACCCCACACCCCACGTGAAAAAAATTAGACTCCCACTGGGACTATGCTACTTCATATTGAAAGAGAATTAGCTGATAATTTAGATAATGAATCAATAATTAGTGATTTTAATGTTGTGAAGACTTGAAGGGTGCAACTTATATAAGTGTTATTTGAGGGGTAAGGCTCATTATATCCCCCCGTGTATTTTTTTGTTATCAATGAAATTTACTCGTACCGTTGAGTTTTTAATAGGTCTGTACGTAAGCTAAATTTAGCCCACACCATTCTGAAATCCTGAGTCCGTCCCTGGCCGCACCCACTCCTCCTTCCTTCCATGGCATAAATCCCATATACCCACCCATATCTCTCTCTCTCTCTCTCTCTCTCTCTCTCTCTCTCTCTCTCTCTCTCTCTCTCTCTCTCTCTCTCTCTCTCTCTCTCTCTCTCTCTCGTTCCACTAATTAATGGTTGTGGTGGTTTGATTGGGTGATGATGGTGGTTTGATTGGGTGATGATGGTGGTTGAGCTGGGTATGTGGTGGTTCTTCTTTCTGTCTCTGTTTTTCTTTTCTTTTCTTCTTCCTCTGTATTTTTTTTTCTTAGTTTGCAGATTTGTGTTATTTTGGGTTGGAGAAGATGAGTGTTGTTCCTGTTGGTGGGTTTATCGGTTGTCAGAAGCAGAGAAAATTTTTGGTTTTTGGTATGATAGGAAGAGAAGATTGAGCAGAAGCAATGTGTTTTGAGCTTTTGTTTTCTGGGAGAACAAAAACATCTTTTTTCTGTTTTGTAGAAGTAAATGTGAAGTTGGTTTCATTTTACGAAAACATTTTCAATGTTTTCTGTTTTTGCTTACCGAACACGTTTTTGCTTTGTTTCTGTTTTTTGAAAATGAAAATGGGCCTCTAAAACGTAAACGAACGGGGCCTTAACGTTTTCTACGTAACAGTGTTAGAGGCGCTTATAAGAGGTGGTTCTCCTCATAAGTGATTCTAGTCTATTTAAAATCACTTATATGAAAAGCATCCTTGCGAGAGAGTACTGTGATCCTCGTCCTCGAACTTACCATGATAATACTATTAATATATTTTTAATTAATAAATATATATATATATACATAATAAGATATGGCTCGTCAATGGGCCGGGCCCAGCTAGCCCGGCCTAAATTTAATGGGCTTGGGCCAGGTTGGGCCGGGCTTTAAAGATGATAGAGAAAATATCGGGCCAGGTCGGACCGGATTTTTTTAGAAAATTCAAAGCCCAAGCTCGACCCATGAGTCGGGCATGAGAAAGCCCATTGGGCCGGGCCGGGCCTAAACAGGCCCTACTTCATTAAAAAAAAATTATTAACTTAATCATAAAGGCATTTTAGTCCAAATTTGAGATTAAACTCACTTAATTTCAATATTTTGACTTCAAACTAAATTCATAAAACACCCAATAAAGTCACACAACTTATAAGATTTTCCATAAAAATAATAAAACCAAGTATTATTTTTGAGGTTATTACATAATTAGATCGTAATACGTTTTAAGAAATCATTTTAAAAAATACTAAGTATAAAAATAAAATAAAAATTAAAGGATGGTATGAATAAATATGCAAATATTTGATGATGTGTTCAAGAAAAGCATGATTATATTTGGTGGTACGATTATGTTTCGTGATATTTTGTGATGTGGTATGTTGTTCATCTTATATATATATATAATTGTTGAATTAATAATTGACACAAATTAATGTGCTAATCATCCAATTATAAACTAGGAATGAGTAAAGAAAAGTAAATGAAATGAAACAAATTATATATGTGATTTAAGTGATATAATTCTAAACCTAAACTCTTATTTATATATAATTATATATATGCGGGCCTAACGGGCCGGGATTTTGTGAGCGGGCCGAGTCAGGTTTTTTTGGGCTTAATCGGGCCGGGCAGGGCTTCAGACACTTAAGCCCAAGCCTATAACGGGCCAGGCCGGACTTTTTTTCGATGAGCCAAGCGGGTCCCTATCGACCCATGAGCCCACGGGCCAAATGATGAGGTCTATAATAAGATAATGATTCAAAAAGTTTGGACAGTGGGATTTTCCTATAATGTGTTGGATGTATTTCATTGGGCCTGCCTTACCCAGTCCAATATGGCAGGAGTTAGTTTTGTATGTTTCACTAAAACGGAAAGGCTTACCCACCTGGCACCTGCCGAAGGCCTTGTTGTTTTAGCGTAGCCCACATGAACAATTAGCTGCTCTCACTCTCAGTCCCTCTGTTTCTCAGTCTCTTGATGTTAGTGGTGGAAAGACCAGAAAGCTTGACACAGCGTTCTCCTCTTAAGCTTCACCTCTAGCGTGCTCTCTCTCTCTCTCTCTCTCTCTCTCTCTCTCTCTCATGGTTTAAGGTGAGATTCCAATTCATGTTATCAGTCTGTTTCATTTAATTTTCTCAATGTAATTTGGAAGATCTTAGATGGGTTATCTAATATTTTGTGATTTATACTCGCTGGATTACTTCTGTGATTATATTATTTAACGTGAAAAAATAGAAAAGGTCCATGGACGTGCCCTGGTTCTGTTTGATTGATTTCCTATGAGAAATGTGTTGGTAAAATTTGGGATGCCTTTCTCTGTTGGGCTTTTTGATAAACCCATAAATTTTGGGGAAGTTAATGTGTTGGGTTTGCATGTACAGAGGACTTGTTCATCTGTCTCGGCTTCTAATTTCAATAGTTCTTGTGCATTGCAATACTTGGCAATCTTTGTTTGGTATCTTAGAAATCATGTAATCTGATGTTTTGCTAATTTATTATGTGTTTATAGAGCTCCGCAAGCTCTATTTCTTCTATCTGTAGAGGCTAAAATTACCAGATTTTGAGATAGTATTTTATGACCATCTAGTATTAGTATTGATATATTGGTTTATGAGATTGAGTAATGCTTCCTCCAGTCTTTCTCAAGTACTGATGAAATTTCTTCTTTTTGACTGATATTTTGTAATTTGAACTTTGACTATCATTAGAACTTGTCGTATAAAAGTCATGTAGCATACTTCAGCCTTTCACTACCAAGTTACCTCGTTTTTTAAATTAGAAATCCCATTGTTAAGTTATATTATAAACCAACATAGTTACCTGGTATGGGGGAACGGGAACGGGTAGGAGGTACGCCGGTTTCTATGGTACAAAATTCGAAGGGGTAGGCATAGTTGGAACGAAATTTCAGGTCATAATTCGTGTATTAGTTTAATTCGGTACAATATTATTTTGTAAATTCTCAGAATTAGTAAGAAGTACAAAAAAGAGAGCGTATAAGGTTGAAAAAAGTAACACAGCGTGTTTATTATTTATTTATCAAAATTAGTGGGAATTTTAAGCTCGTTGAAGTCTAATTTATTATTTAGTTAATGAAAATTTACCTATTTGGAAAATAGCCACTTTCTTTATTAGATTGAACAAACCAACGTCTTCCTCTTCTGCTTGTAAATTTTCTGCTGTTTCAGACCCAATTTCAAAACTCCCTCTTTCTCTCTGTTTCCATGGTTCTCTCTTTTGATGGCTCCCTCTATTGCTCTCCCACCACCCTATTAAGTTGATGATTGGAATAACCAATCGAGTTTTGGCAGCAACGTCGCTCAGGTATTGTTCTAATCCTTATGAGTTTTGGTTCACTAAATGTATCGTTCCAGGTTGCTAACGTACCATGATTCGATATGTGCGATCCAGTTCGAAATTCATAAGGGGGTGAGCGAATTGAGTAACTTTATAATTCCAATAGCTTTGTTAGATTGCTCTAGATCTATATAATGATCTGTATGTTTGTATGAAGTTGGTTGGATTTGATCATTAGATTGCATTTCTGTGCCCGCAAGGTGTTTGAGACTATGCCCGAAGAAACCCATGTTTTTATTTTGATCATAAGGTTTGTTTTTAGATGGAAGAAGTAAATTAGAAATCTCATTGTTATACTATATTATTAAACAAACAAATAAATTTATATATCCCATCATTTTGGAAATCCTTTGGTACTTTCAAATACCTCATCCAAACACAACCTTCCATATTTTTTCTTTGTTTTTAGTACACTATATATTTATTAGTGAAGATGGGGGTGCTAGCATGGAATGGCCTTTTTTTGGTAAGATATGATGCATTTGCCTTTTTTTTTCTTTAAATGAAGATGGAGAGATCATTAATATAAACAGATTTTATAACCATAGTACATTCGTTGTGATCCTGAGTTGTATTGGTGCTAATAAAATTTTGGTTTACATCATAGCTTGTTTCTTCTTTGTTCTCAGGTGATCGGCCCTCAGCTTTAAATCCTAACTCATCTGAGTGACGTTTTGTGCGTTTTGAGCAGTTTGTGCGGTTGTATATTTGTTGGAGGAACCAGGGTTGGTATTTGATGAATGGTGCTTCTGCATCTAGTAGCTTAAGGGCAGCTTTCTCATACTGTGTGCAGCAAGTCCGTAGTTATGATTACTATAACTACCTTTGCCTCCTTGAACTCCCCCCTAACATGCGAAAGGTTGCATTTGCAGTCCGTGCCTTAAATGTTGAAACAGCTCGTGCTATGGATGTTGCTTCTGATCCGAGGATTGGTCTTATGCGCCTCGTCTGGTGGCAAGAAGCCATAGACAAAATCTATGCCAACAAGTTAATTGAGCACCCAACAGCACAAGCCCTGTTGTCAGTGGTACATGAGAACAAAATTAGCAAGGTATGGCTGAAACGGTCTGTAGAAGCTCGGATCAGTGATGCAAGAAAGGAGGTTGGTGACACCCCAGAAAAAATTGAAGACTTGGAGAGATATGCGGAAGATACTGTATCAACTCTTCTTTACATGACACTTCAAGCTGGTGGTATCAGGTCCACTGCAGCTGATCATGCAGCATCACATATTGGTAAAGCAAGTGGTCTTCTTTTGCTGATTAAGTCATTGCCATATCATGGTAGTCGAAACCGCCATTTTTCTTATATACCAACCGAAGTGGCAGCCAAGCATGGATTGCTGGTTAAGCATGGAGGTCAATCAGAGATTCATTTGGATTCTCGTGAGGGCTTATGTGAAGCGGTTTTTGAGATGGCATCGGTTGCTAATGTCCATTTGCAGAAGGCTCGTGACTTAGCTGGTACAGTACCTGTAGAGGCTTTCCCAGTGCTGCTGCCAGCCGTGCCTGCCCAGGTTCTACTGGACTCTTTGAGACGAGTGAATTTTGATGTCTTTGATCCAAGGTTAGCGCGAGGGATTCTTGGTATTCCTCCTTTGTGGTATCAGTTGAAATTGAAGTGGCATTCATGGAGGGCAAAATACTGAAAGAAATTTCCGTTTATCGGTTGGATGTGAAAGAAATTGCATTTTGCATACAAGAGTTACACTACGGATATGTTCCTTTGCAGGAACAAAAAAATCATGCTCATGAATCCTTGTTAACCAACCTTTCAAGGTACTTTCAATTTTCATGTTTCTTTAATAAATGGGGCAGCACTATGATTATTTTTGGGGTGACTGAAAAATAAGAATAATACTGAATATGAGGTATTTTGTGGGTTAGAAGAAATTCACATACGGATGAAGAGAGGTTGTCTTTGGTTTCAACCTAACCAATTCTTTGAGGATTCTCCGAATCTCCGAAGGTATGAAAACATCTTTTTCACAAACGTAAAGATGCACATTATATTTCAGCTCAGACTTTAGTTCCTGCAACTTGGGAAGTCATCACTAATCGGTTATCTTATCTATGCAAATTTTGAGCTCCCACAAGTATTGTAGACTGATTATTTACTTGATGTTGGTCCACTAAGTTATAATAGCCATTCCTATTTCCTACAATTGCCAACTCAAAAGAGGTATGTAATCTAAGAAATCCAAAACCAGCTTCCTTAAGACCAAAAGCACTCGACCAGTGAATTGGTTAAAGATGCCAATGATTGTTCATAGAAATCCTGTAATTTTTACTTGGTTTATGCTAAAAGTGCTTGAAATCATCATGGTTATGTTTAAACCAAATCGTCGAGTAGAGAATTATAAAAAGTTTTGAAAAATCAAATGAGCGGGAGATACGATTTCGAGATTAACGGTAGTGTTGATAGATTTGAGTCTTTGGTAGAAAAGATTCCTATAGGTTCCGGTTCATGATTTTCCATGTTATGGCTTCATTTAACTATAAAGAAAGGAAAACCAAGTTTTGATGACTTCATATCATTTGTCGACATGTCGTCTCGCAAAGTTGGATTTGGATTGATATCCAAAATTATATGTTTAGAAGTAACCTAGTCAGGGACGGATCTACAGAGGAGCAAGGGTGGTCAATTGACCCCTGCAACCTCTGAAATCTGCCATTAAAGAGGAGAAAATTGACCCCTGCAAAGTGTTTGATAAAAGTCCCCAAAGAGGCCAGACTTGGTTGCTTGCTCCAGCTGCTTGCGCGCAGCGCTTCTGTTTTTTTTTTCTCCCCCCGACGTCAAAACGACGTCGTTCTACCAAAGGGTTTTTTTTTTTTTTTTTTTATTAAAAACCTGGCCAAAACGACGTCGTTTTGGCTCAGGTTTAAAAAAAAAAAAAAAAAAACGGGACAGACTCTGTTTAACAGAGAGCCCAATGCTCTCCTCTCTCCCAAATCAGTTTCATTTCTTTTTTTTCAATTGCCAAACCCTATATCCTCAAAGTTCAAACCCCAAATCATATTGAACCAACCTTCAACTTCAACTAATCCAATCCAACCACTCCATCTCCATCTGCCAGCGGCAATACCAACCTCATAGTGGTGGCAACAACAAAGCAAAAAAATCAGCCCCAAATTCAATTTGATTTCAAAGGTGGATTTTTCATTGTCTCTCAAATTTGAAAGTATGTTATCCTAATTTCTAATCTCTTTATGCTTTAACAAATTAATAAATATTCTTATATGTTTGATATTCTCTTGATTAGTTATTTTGTTGAGGTTTTATTTTGGTTAGTTAATTTGAATAAATTAGGGTTATTTTTTTATGTAATTAGATTGTATATGCTTTAGTTAGATTATATCTTGGTATATTGGATTAGTTTTTGTGTTTGTTAATTACTGAAGATTCTTGTATATTTTTGTTTTATTGGTTGTTGTGATTTTATTTTGGTTGTTTGAATAAATTAGGGATTTTTTTTAAATAGATTTTATTTGTATTTGTTAGTTAGATTGTATGCTTTATTGATTATTTCTACCCAAACAGGTTATGGAACGATATTTTAAGAGAAAGTTTTCATCAACTACCTCTAGTTCAGATAATGTGGGTAGTTCAAGTGTAAGATATGTGGGTATTTCAAGAGATGTGGTGGGTAGTTCGAAAGAAAGTGAGTTGCAAGATGTATTGGCTAATCTTCCTGCAGACCCTGGACTTCGACCTCAAATGTTGGATTATGATCCTAACATTCGAGACGAAGTTCGAAGAGCATATCTACAGAAGGGTCCATGTCAACCTAAGGATCACACATTTCCACAAACCGATCTTTCAGGGTATGATCGACGCTTTAATGTCAAGTGGTTTGATGAGTTTGACTGGTTGGAGTACAGTATTAGTAAAAATGCTGCATTTTGCCTTTATTGTTATCTCTTCAAATCCAATTTCAAAATTGGTCAAGGCTGTAGCGATGTCTTCACCGAGGTGGGTTTTACAAATTGGAAGAAGAAAGATAAAATTAGGCAACATGTTGGAGGTGTTGGGAGTGTTCATAATCAATCTAGACAATATTGTGTGGATCTTATGAATCAAAAGCAACACATCCAAACAGTTTTGATAAAGCAATCAGACCAAGCTCGCATTGATTATCGTATTTGCTTGACAGCTTCTCTTGATTGTGTGAGATTTTTGTTGAAGCAAGGTCTTCCTTTTCGTGGCAATGATGAGAGTGACACTTCAAACAACAAGGGGAATTATGTAGAACTCTTACAATTTCTTGTTGATCATGATGAGAAAGTTAAGGCTGTTGTGTTAGAAAATGCTCCAGGGAATCTCAAGCTCATAGCTCCAACAATTCAAAAAGATCTTGTGAATGCTTGTGCAACTGAAACTATTAAGAAAATCATTAAGGATATGGATGGTGCCTTCTTCTCCTTATTAGTTGATGAATCACGTGATATATCAGTCAAAGAACAAATGGCGGTGGTGTTTCGTTATGTGGACAAAAGAGGGTATGTAATTGAAAGGTTTGTGGGCATTCAACATGTTAGTGACACTACATCAAACTCACTAAAAGAGGCTATTGACACATTGTTTTCAAGAGAAGAATTGAGCATTTCCATGCTAAGAGGACAAGGATATGATGGAGCTAGTAATATGAAGGGTGAGTTCAATGGTCTTAAAACACAGATTTTGAGAGAAAATCCTTATGCCTATTATATTCATTGTTTTGCACATCAACTTCAATTAGCTCTTGTGGCTGTGGCAAAGGGAAATGCTGATGTTGCAACTTTCTTCACATCTTGCAATAGCTTGGTTAATATTGTTGGAGCATCGTGTAGGCGACGTGACATGCTTAGAGATCAACTACAGAAGAATATTACAGAAGCTCTTGAAAATGATGATCTTCCAACAGGGCGAGGCTTAAATCAAGAAACTTCTCTCAAGCGTGCCGGTGATACACGTTGGAACTCACATTATGGTACGTTACTTAGTATCATTTCCATGTTCAAATCTGTGGTGAAAGTGCTTAAATTGATTATTGAGGATGGCTCCACTGATAATATAGGTGAAGCAAATAGGTCTTTGAGAGAAATACAATCTTTTGAGTTTGTATTTCACCTATTTTTTATGAGATCTTTATTGGGAGCCACAAATGATTTGTCACAAGCATTACAAAGAAAAGACCAAGATATTGGGAATGCAATGTCTTTAGTCAAAGATTGCAAGGACACACTACAAGATATGAGAGATAATGGATTTGAAGCCTTGCTTGATCAAGTATTTTCCTTTTGTGGCAAACATGATATTGAGGTTCCAAGTATGGATGATGCATATGTAGCTCAGTGGAGATCACATCGCAGAGCTCCTAGAATAACACAAATCCATCATTATCGTGTGGACATCTTCATTCAAATCATTGAGTGGCAACTTGCAGAATTAAATCATCGCTTTAGTGAGGTAAATACTGAGTTGCTTATTTGTTTGGCATGTTTGAGTCCGAATTATTCATTCATAGCTTTTGACAAACAAAAGCTTCTTCGTTTTGCTGAATTTTATCCTCAAGAATTTACACCCCGAGACCTCTTGGCACTTGAAGATCAACTTGGGATTTATATTCATCATATGCGTACGAGAAGCGAATTTTCTCAATTGAAAGGGATTGGTGCCCTTGCAAGAAAAATGGTGGAGAAAGGGTTGCATAGAACATTTAATTATGTCTATTTGCTTCTGACATTAGCCTTAACTTTACCAGTTGCAACTGCTTCAGTGGAGAGAGCATTTTCTGCTATGAATGTTATCAAAGGTCCACTTCGCAACCGAATGGGAGATCAATGGTTGAGTGATAGCTTACTTGTTTATATTGAGAAAGACGTGTTTGTTTGTATTGATAATGAAACTATAATGGGACGTTTTCAGAATATGAAAACTCGTCGTGGACAATTGTAATGTGGTTTTTTCTATTAATTATGAATTATAAATTATCGTTTCATTTTTATGGGTTTATTTTGTATAGAAAGTTTTTACCCTTTTACACGTTGACCCCTGCAAGGAAAATTCCTGGATCCGTCCCTGAACCTAGTCCAAGTATCTTGTTTTATTATAACTAATACATGTTTCAAACGGAAAATGATAGCCCACCAATCTGTAAATCCCAGATTAACATAATGTATTTATATCCACACCATCAACTAAATCAATAGATGCATGATGCCATCTCTTTACTTTATATGTTTATGGAAACGATATGCATAATACCGTTTGTTAAATCAGCATATACATACAATCACGTGGGGCCCACTTCAGAAGTACGATGCCACCTACTCTAGTATTTTGGTGAGAAGGATGAGGAGGAGCATTCATATGGATCCAGTGGGGAATCTTCTTTTTTAGTTCCGCTGAGAAAAGCAAGACATTTGTTGTGCGGTTTTGATTTTGAAGAAAAAGAACCCAACCAAAAAAAAAAGGAAGGTGGTATTGGTAGGAAGAGAAACTCTCATAACGAGGATAGCACTTTTTGCGGATAGCATTTTTTGCAACACAGTGACATATAAGATAACTTTTTCACGTGTCTTTGTGTTATTGATCGGGATAGTAAAACAGTGTCTGAGATGCTGTAATTTATTGCATCAAGAAGATTTCTGTATATGCTTCATCTTCCATAGGTACTGCAAGATAAATCCTGGCCTTCCACAGAACCAGAGGTTTATCAATCCTAAGGGCTGCAATCAAGTCCAAAGTGAAGAACCTAACTTACATGATTGTGTTTTTATTTCAACCCTCTGCTTTATATCAAATTTTGAATGATATTTTGATGAGATCACTCTCTACTTAAAATTTTGTGTCGGTTTGATTTTTATGAGCTTCTGCAAGGGAGGAGGACAAAAGGGAAGTGGCTTACAGTTCAATTGAAGTGTAGGTGTAGGTGTGGGGTATATCTCTTGAGAGAGTCGTCTTTTTCCGTTCTTATCAACATTTTTTCCGTATGGAGGACCATGTCGACAGGGTTCTATGGAAAGTAAATGGAACCAGTTACCAATACGTATCTTTCTCTGGTCATATGGTTATTTGTTCAGTGGAGGGGAGGCAAATGAGGACTATATAGAGATTCTTATAGGATTTTGAATGAAGGGTAAGGACTCTTAATCACATAGTCGTGTTAAAACTGACATGAATTGCAGCGGGTTTGAGTTGATTTTTCAATTTGTCCCCGCATTCTTCAGTTCTTCTTATTTTCTAGGCAACCGTTGTTCGTGGGTTAAACCGTTCTTCACCCCTCCCCTGTGGTAGCACAGCACGACTCATTTTTTCTTTTTATTAAGTCAGTGGTGTTTTATTAAGTCAAGTTCAAATTAAAGGATGAAATGAAACAAAACAAACAAAAGCTCTTCTCTCAATCACATGATCCTTTATAGCTGTTATAAAAATACATTCCTGCACTGCATAGAAAAAGGGGAAGTTATGAGTAAAAAGCCAAACCAAACCCAACCCAACCCAAGTCGGCAAGTCACCACCTTCACAACGCCAAACCTAAAACATGGAAACCCCACCCGTTGCATGCACATTCACCTTGGGCCCACCAACTCAAAGCCCTAGCCCACACGTGTCAAAACCGTTGTCTTCTTTTGCATGCACCTCACACCAGACCACACCACACCCCGCCACTTCACCAGTCTCTACCTTTTATACTCTCACACCACCCTTCTCATCAATCTCCACACACCACCTCTCTCTTTTCTTCATTTCCTCCTTTTCTTCGCCCCCAGTTTCTAAATTTAGCCCTTGGGTTTTCTTCATGGCGGTGGTCCAATATCAGTCCAGGTTGATCCTGTTGCTGGTTCTGTTTGTGCTGCTCGTAGGAGGCGGCCGAGTCGCCCGGTTGGACCTGTGGGACTCTACAATCCGGTTGCCTTCAGATAAGGATAAACCGGAAGATGCTAATCACAAGGAAGCTGGAACAAGATGGGCGGTTCTTGTTGCCGGTTCATCTGGCTATGGAAATTACAGGCATCAGGTATGTATGTGATAATTAAGCAAGATTATTATTTATAAATTTTTAGTGTTGAGGTTTTACATATTAAATTATTTATATATATGCAGGCCGATGTTTGCCACGCATACCAGCTGCTGAAAAAAGGTGGGTTGAAAGAGGAAAACATAGTGGTATTTATGTATGATGACATCGCCAACCATGAAATAAATCCCAGGCCTGGGGTCATCATCAACCATCCACAAGGTCAAGATGTATATGCCGGTGTGCCTAAGGTACAGTTTTTCATTTTATTATTATTATTATTATTATTATTTTGTGAATTTATTTTATTTTATTTGTATGATCAGTTGCACCATAGATAATATTATCTCCCTTATTTAAGTAATTAAAAGTTTCGACCAAAAAAAAAAAAGAAGTAATTAAAGTGGGTAAGGGGTCTTAGGTTTGTCAAATCAAAGCTGCCAAGTGGATGTAACTAGCTAATTGATTATCAAGGACAAAGCAAGAGCTTGTATTAAAAGCTAAATACAATGTTTAGAGGACAAAAGAGTTGGGCCCTACTTGACTGATCTTTATCAGTAGCTTTTCTTCTTCTTCTTTTAATATTTCTTAAAGCTTCCCAAAAAAAAAAAAAAGATTCCAAATTCTAGTGTCGAAGGATCAATTTTAGATTATACCAAATGAAAAAATAAATAAAAAAAAGAAAATGCTTGTAGCATGGTCTTGAGTGGTGAACTTTTGCTGCTGGAAGCAGTGCTATTTGGCATCTTGCTTTTGAAAGCATCTTGAATTTTTTTTTTTTTTGGGTCGAAATGCACTTTCATTAACGAAAGGGAAAGGTAAGGGTAAGATGATAGAGTGAGGGAAAAAAAGAAGGTAAATTTCCACATCATGATTGATGACATTGATATATGACCTATGTGTCTTGATTGTGTAACTTTTAAGCATTCATTTCTAGATTTCAGAATGTTTGTTGGATGCTTGGATTGGATTGGGTCGTTTCATTTGGATCTGAAAATGCTCTTCATATCCACATGAAAATATTTTTATAGAAACTCATTTTTCAAACTTAATTTAAAAAAACAAAACATTATTTTTTTAGTACAAATGAAACGATAGTCTAAACTACAGGGAAGGGGGTTTCTCACATATACATTACTGCGGTGTCATGGGAGTTCAAACATGAGACTACTAGTCTGCAACAAAACTTGGTGGTCTACTTTTAAATTTTCTTTTTCCCTTTCAGTTCCTTAATTTTTTATTTTTTTTGGTTTTTATTTTAGGCTTATTTTGTTAAAGGGTAAAGTTAGGATTAAAAGCAACATGATCAATAGAGGTAAGAGACTGGTTCATCTTAGGTTCAAAGTCTCATGGACACATATATAATCACTGTAACAAAAATAAACATTATTTTGGCCTAAAATAGAATTCTCATATATACATAAGTGTCTTGGATATTTTTTTTTACCTTTTGTATCTTTTTTTTTTTGGTTGAGAAATTGGGGCAGTAGGCCCACATGAAGCCCAAGGACATGGGGATCAATTCAGACACAGAACAGCCCGCCCAAGGCCTGCAGCGGCCATTTACAACCTCTGCCACTGATGCAGTGTAGAGTATGAACAAAAGTGACTGATTCTACCTAATCCCAGTTAGAAAACAGAGCAATTATCCAAGTGTGAAATATACTTGAGAGTTATGATTGCCCTTTTTACATTTTAACATAAGTTTGGTAAGCCTTAGTGCTAAAGTTAGCAATTGGTGGCTACGTGTTACTGTGGTAGTAGTTGTCACCTGGTTGTTAATTAAGCTTCAGTTTAATCGAAATCCCATAAGTTTTCGGGTTGATTATATTGGTTTTGGGTAATCCAGGATTACACTGGTAAGCAAGTAACTGCCGCAAATCTGTATGCAGTTCTTCTTGGGGACAAGAAAGCTGTGAAAGGTGGAAGTGGTAAGGTTGTGGATAGCAAACCTAATGACAGGATCTTCTTATACTACTCAGATCATGGGGGTCCTGGTGTTCTTGGTGAGTTCAGTCCCTCTTCTTTTACGTTCATACCATATCATTATTATTTTTTATTTGTTACATAAAAAGGGATTGAATACTTGACTCTATCCTTAAATCCTAATCCTAACCCAATTCCGACCGTTGGCTAAACCAACTGCTTATATTGTGTCATTATTTTCATTTTTGGACAGTATTATATCACTGGTTGTTTTTATAAATATTGTATCACTATTTGATTCATACCTCCTTTAAATGGTATTTTTCTCTCTTTTTTTGCACAAGGAATTAAGTTAGGTTCTATCCATAACATGCTAACTCATGTGCATTTCAAGTTGGAATCAATCTGAGCAGAGATGATGACAACTATACCAACCTTACTCCTCATTTTGGATCTGTAGAAAGAAATGTTGTAAAAATGAGAGTGAGGACTCACCAATTTTCAATATGATTGTAGGGATGCCAAATATGCCTTTTCTTTATGCCATGGATTTTATTCAAGTTTTGAAGAAGAAACATGCATCAGGGAGCTATAAAGAGATGGTAAGAAGGTTGCCTTTTTTCACTTCGTTTTGGTATTCATCGATATGACAGCTAACTGATTGAGTTCTTTCTGCGCTGTTTGCAGGTTATATATGTAGAAGCATGTGAGAGTGGGAGCATATTTGAAGGCATAATGCCCAGCGACCTAAACATTTATGTGACTACAGCATCAAATGCACAAGAGAACAGCTTTGGAACTTACTGTCCTGGAATGGACCCCTCACCACCACCCGAATACATCACTTGCTTAGGCGATTTGTACAGTGTTGCTTGGATGGAGGATAGGTATGAAATTTTGGTCTTTCCAAGATAAGTAAGTTTCTAACAACTTTCAAAATAAGAAACTAATTTAGTAGAAATTATTTGGGACAAACGAAGCGAGGAATAGAGGAAACACGATTAGAGGCTTCTACGTAACCTTTTATAAGTCGTTTCTTTAACTTTCCTTTTCCTTGAATTTGCAGTGAGAGACACAATCTGAAGAAAGAAACAATTAAACAACAATATCAGAATGTGAGGTCACAAAAACTTGGACCGAATTTTCAGCTTATGGAGTTAATGTTGAAGCCAAGCTTTTGTGTATGGGATTTTTTATTTGCAAAGTTGTGTTTGTGTAGGTAAAGAAACGGACTTCCAATTCCAACAATTACGATGTGGGATCACATGTGATGCAATATGGGAGCAAAAACATTACAGTAGAAAAGCTGTATTTGTACCAAGGTTTTGATCCTGCCTCTCTGAACTTCCCTCCTAATAATGGCCAATTAGAAAAGCCCATGGAAGTTGTCAACCAGAGAGATGCAGAGCTTTTCTTCATGTGGCAAATGGTGACCTCCATCCCCCAGATATTATTTTGTTGTATATTTAGATTTAAAGTGCTAAATTAGGTGAGGTTGCTTGATCTTGGTGCATTTTTTACTCGTTTGTTTTCAACAGTACAAAAGATCAGAGCATGGGTCAGAAAAAAAGACACACATCCTCGAGCAGATTAAAGAGACAATGGGGCACAGGACTCACTTAGATGCAAGCATTGAATTCATAGGAACATTTCTCTATGGACCTGGAAAAGGTTTCTCCACACTTAATTCCGTGAGAGCACTTGGTCTGCCCCTTGTTGACGATTGGGAATGCTTAAAATCTATGGTAATAACTAGCAACTAACCATTTAATTGATTCCATTATCGCATTCATTACTTAATTGTCATGGTCAAAACTTGAATTGCAGGTTCGAGTGTTTGAAACACAGTGTGGATTGCTGACTCAGTACGGCATGAAACACATGCGTGCATTCGCCAACATCTGCAACAGCGGTGTAACTCAATCCGAAATGGAGGAAGCTTGTTCTGCTGCCTGCAATGGCCATGACCCGGGCCAATTGCATCCTTCAAACAAAGGCTACAGTGCCTAAATGTTGAAAATATGTAAGGTCTTAGTAGCAGGATAAAGATGTCACAACCTCAACAGTGTCGAGATGCCTAGCATCTACTCAAGAATCAAACCAGAAATGTCAAATTATTAATGTAATAGTTGTATAAAACTCGTGTATGTAAGTTGGTAGGTATAAAAGTTTGGGGATCAAATAATATTTGGTTTAGTGGCTGAGCTTGGAATCAAATTTACTTTGATGCATGAACATGGGTTGCAGGTATCTCAGCATGAGGAACAATTCTATGGGTTTATTCCCAATTGGGGAAGAAAATAAACCAAAGCAAGGAGAATCAGAGGTTGAGTTGCCTCAGATTTGTGGCACTATGCCACGTTGCTCTCTCTTTACCTCTTGTTCCGAAGGGTCGGTCCACGCGGTTATTACAATTTTTTCGGTTATGTGTATTTTCTTTTTTTTAAAGGGATGGGGGACCAAAGGTTCACCATCAGCAAGACCAGAATCAAATTTAAGATCTTCATCAAGGATTATTATGGGGACCAAAGGAGCTTTGCCCAATTTGCATTTTGCTGAAAAGCAAAAGCAACTTTGGTGTTCCATGGTAATTCAGCAATTTGGCTCCTGTGGATGGCTCTCTTAATTGGAAGGTGATATGTTACCTAGAAAGGTTACAAAGGTTGTGGATTTGCTGGAAATAAACAAGTATTAAGAATAATTATAAGTCCTGGTGTTGGATACAAAACAAGAAATGCACTTGGGTTTAGATTAAAGCTCTTCACTTGACCTAATTTTAACTCATTTTTCTCGTGGTTCAATTATTCTCATACTTTAAAAGTATGCTTAAATCTCATCATGCATACATTCTCTTCTATCTTTACTTGGGTTCAAATTAATGCACATTTCAACTACTTGTTTATATTTTTATTAGTCCAATAGACCCCAACGTGGTCGTGTTGCAATTGTTTAACACATTAGTTAAGCTAAAAGCCTCAAAGTAGTGGCATGTTTAGGAATATTTCTACGTGCCAGCAGGAAAATACAACCAATTATCTTAATCTCATTTGAGAATTTCATTAAACCCCTTATGAGGAAAAATAACAATGATAAACCAAATTGTTGGGCCAAATTAATGAAAAGAGTTTTGTCCTTGTGAGGACAGACCCAGCGTCCTCTTTACCTAGATGTGTCGATGCTTCGAAGTTGTACATGTACTTACCTAGTTAACTGAGGATCAGTTGACATCCGCCCAATACATTAAATTCGTAACTTTCAAAGTTTGTGAAATTAGATATTTATCAGTAAATTATATATATTAGTATCAGACGCAATACAAATATACTATAAATGCATCAACAAGCCATGTCCCAATAAATTTGTAACGCTCAGAATTCACAATTTTGTCCCAACATTCCTAAAGCCCCTAAAAGTGGTAACGTAAAAGTAACATTCAACACAAGGTATTAGAAAACCCCTGAAAAAGGGTAGATGACTTCAATATTCACAGTATTTAGTGGGAAACAATATTTAATATTAGGGTAAAATTTAACCCTCTACTTCCTTGAAAGAGAAAAAAGAAAAGTAAAAAAAAAATCAAAATCATTGTCATGAATATGGACCATCGTGACATTTACCGAAATTGCCACCCGCACTAGCGACGGCTTTTCCTTCTCCGCCTTGGGCATTGATCCCCTGCGGCAATCTTCATCTGCACCTTCTCAAACTCCGAAACCTCACATGGTATCACGATCCGACCCGGATGATTGAACCCATAAACCTTCTCAGCCTCCTTCAACAGGTCCCCAAACAGCGGGTGATTAAAGTACATCACAGGCACTAAATACCTCTGCGTGTCATCACCTGATTCGCCCACGTACACAGCTAGATGCCCTTTCGGTACAGAAACCGGTTTTGCAACTTTGGTTTCAACAGGGGCTTCACGGATCCGAATATAACCCGAGTTTGCGGAACAGAGCTGCTTTGCTCCACGCCGAAGAAACCGAGCCAAGGTGAAGAATTTGGAAATGGGGTTGTAGTTTTGGGTCGGAGGCTCCAGTCTCTGGCACCGGTTCGGGTCTTTTCTGGGTCGGATAATCCATTTGAAGATTCTCACTAGCTTGTGTCTTAGCCTGAAACCTCTGTTCTTTCTCATGCTTAGTTTGGTCTCAACAAGAAGAAGGACCCGAAATTAAAGATTTTGGACAAATGGGTCTGTATTAAAAACGAGTTTCTGAATTTGGTTTGTGTTTAATAAGATGGGTACATGAAAATGTTATAGAAGAACATACAGAGCTTTGTGTGGGTTTTGAGCTGGTTTTATAGTGTAAGGTTTGAGATGGTGGCTATGGAAGTGGTAGAGATTATTGGGTAGGAGAATGATGAGAATATGATTCCTTGGGAATTCAGAGAATCATATGTATATATGAGAGAGAAGAGGTGGTCGGCACACGGTGTATAATTTTGGAGTGTGGGAGAAAATGAATTTAAATATGGGAGAGTGGCACAGAAAATGGTAGGAGAGAGAGAGAAGTAAATTGATATAATCAATTATCAAGTACTTGAAAACGTACGGATGCATTTGTATAATGGAGTTGTTTAATGCACTACTTAGTTTGATGAGAAACAAATTGTCTGTCATCTTATGTTCTTAGCTACATGTTGTTAGTTTATTAGACTGTAAATTCGGACCACATGATTAAGTATGATTTTGGCTAATCAACCATCTAGATTTACATCTAACATAATAAACGATTAGAATATTATTCAATAAAGAAAAAAACTATTCATTAATTTTTAACTGTTGTAAGAGGTGAGAAGTAAATTAAAATATTGACACCAAAAGCAAAATATAAAAGAGGATTCACTATCACTCCCAAAGAAAGAGAGAAAAAAAAAAAAGAGGATTGGGACAAATTAAAAGCTCCTCTTT
Organism: Prunus persica; assembly: GCF_000346465.2. Taxonomy (NCBI): domain Eukaryota; kingdom Viridiplantae; phylum Streptophyta; class Magnoliopsida; order Rosales; family Rosaceae; genus Prunus; species Prunus persica. The sequence goes on along the minus strand of NC_034013.1, from coordinate 9,038,244 downwards.
GAAATGTCCAAAATCCAAGTTGAAGAGTCGCTTGATCGATCGATCTTTTGGGAAAGGTCGAGGGGTCGCATTTGAAATGTTAATGGAGGGCTCTTTATAATTTTTGCTGTCGTATGTATTATATTAAGATTTTTTTGTTGCTGAAGCTTTGGCTAGGAGTCTCTGTCTCAGACACTGACCTCATATTTTTCTTTAGATTTATTCAAGATTCCCCCACGTATACAATTCATTGGTAGAGTCAAAAACCCAAGTAGGTATTTTTTTTTTGGATTAATATTATTTTCTGGTTGGACTATTCTATGATGAAGACCTTGTTCCATGTGCCACAGTTGTTTAAAAATAGTGTACGTATGAGCTTTCTTGAATTGCCAAATAGCTCAGGAAATTATGGAATGGAAGCCCCAAAACCAAACCTAATTTTGGTCACTTTTTCTGTTGTTTTTCTTTTGGGTCTTTGAATACGAAAAGTTTGAGACCCCTTTGGATTTTCAACATTGAAATCAACCACACCACACGTATCTTCTCTGGTGGTCCTTCATTTATAATGAAACATGTTTCCCTCATTTTGGCTGCACTGTAGTTACGTTTGCCTTTTTAGTTCCCCAAATTTTTTTCCAGTTACAAAAAATTAAGACTTGAAAAAACAAATTGTGCATATATTAAGTTGTAGATCATCTCTATAACAGAAATGAAAATCAACACAAACTATTTAGATCATACCGTATATTATGTCATGAAAAGGATCCATATAATATAGATGGATTTTACTCGTGTTAGAGATGCGATCCATAATGTAGTCAATAAATACGATTCAAAATAACTTTATATGAAAACGTATGATATATATTTCGGAAAGAATAGAGCAGTATTGTATTGTGCATGAAAGTATAGAGCAAGCTGTTTTGTGCATGAAAGAACAAAACGGCAATTTGTTAGGCCAAAAGACAAGGAAACTGAAAGGTAAGAAGTTGGGGGTTCTGTTTAGGCTTTGCTAGGTTTCTTGGACTGGCCCCAAGATGCCTAACCAACCAAAAAATATTTAACCCTTTTTTTTTTTAAACCATAGAACAACAGTTACTAATTTTGACTAGTCATTAAATCTAGCCGTAAGATTAGTAGAAAATGAAATTAAGAAAAAAATATTAAATGATATAATAACTCATTGTTACTTGTATAAGTCGATTTGCTTGCTTCTATTGCTAAATTGCACCGTACTTTTTACTCAACTCCAGCTGAGCAATATTGTACGTAGAGTGTACGAAAGTGTTGACTGCAACATTCTACATATAAACGATTATTCGTCTTTGTAGAGATTTGACCACGCCACCTACACTTTGGCTCTTCATGAATTCATAAGACGAGTATGTATGACAATCGTAAGACGAGAGTTTTTTCCATCGATTATATTACAGGAAATCGAACTCTCGACCTATCATAATCCTAACTCATTATCTCACTTTCCTTCAACATTTGAACTAATCCCAAAGGTTTAAAATTATAGAGCTAATTAAGGCTCGTCATCTTATGCTTAGTTTAATCATGATGACGACAAATTTGATCAACATGTGTGTCTAAGCATTGTCAGATAACAGATTAACATAAACCAACATGCCGTAGGCATCTTTGATCTTCTGACTCCCTTTTCCACCATGCATGCATGCGTGGTAGAGATCAAAGAGTAGCTCAGCTTCAATTTCGAATATTATTTTTGTTTTTTTCTAATATATATGGTCGAAAACCTACTGGCCAACATTATGAATCAGAATTTAATGAATTAGGGTTTAAACAATAATCTTTTGGTTAAAACTGTGTTCTCAAATACGACAACTTTTCTTCGTACGTACGTTATTCTACCCCGCCAGCAACCACTTTTTTGGATTTGTGTTTGATCACAAGTTTGTAAAGAGACAAGTTAATTTGATCCGTAGTACTTCCTTTGTTGGAGACAACATATAAAACGATTCTTAATTACAATTAATTAATGTTATTTACAGATCATTGTTTGTTTAATATAGAATCTTTACAGGCTGGTGCTTTTTTCATTATTTTTAAATTACTAATATTCTATGTGTATAATTATATATTATATTAATTCTGAAAATAATAATTAATGATTATTTCCAAGTCTTTTTGACTTAAGGCCTGCTATCTGAAATGTTGTTTAGGCATGGCCAGCCCAGTTTCATGGAACTTGTGAGAGTGAGATAGGATAGTTGGGCTGGGTTTGAGCAGTTTCTTAAAGCCCAGTTTCATGGCATCATATCTAAATTAATGTTGAAATAATCTGAATAAATAAATAAACTCTTAGATTGGGGTCCTGGTCCAGAAGGTTGGGAAGTGCCTCTCGGAAGGGCAACCTGTTTTCTGCCCTCAAAATGTGAACACAATGGAGGGCACATCGCCTACATTGATGCCCTTATCTTGTGGAAGGCCCACAAGGGATTGGTATTTGGTACCTCATCATCCACCTTAACTTCTTTATGGGACAAAAGTTAATTATCTTTGGAATATATTTATTTATATGTATGACCTTGGGAGAGCTCTGCCTCCCTCTTTTAGGAGGACAGTTCACACACTCCCAAGAACCAACGTCTCTAAACCACGAGTGCCCTTCAGTTCAAGGGCTTTCAGACAAAGCAACAGACATGGCAAGCTGGCCTTTCATTTCATCTATACAAATAAAAAAAATAAAAAGCTATGCCTTTCCTAGAGAGCTCTATTTGTAATTTCTCTTCAATTTCCTTCTAGATGTATAATGATTCGATTAGCTTACCTTTTTGTTTTTAATTTTTTTTTTATAAATTATTTAATGTTACTTTGAATGATTAATTTGATGGTTCATACAGATGAGTACAATTATATAACATCTTGTGAGTTGGATTGAACTAATCGATTTCATTTAAACTGGATAAATATTCTGGTCGTTATTTGATATGCTGAGATTGAATTTATTAAATTAGATATATGTTTAATATATTGTGTCTTACAAGTCTTATCTAGAGGAGTGTGACTCATAAATATTAATTTAGACTCAACTCCAATCCAATTCAAGCCGAATTCATATAATTAATAAACTACAATAAGCTCCTACTATATAATGATGGAAATGATGATAAGTTTGACTCCTGAAATTCTGTGCTTAATTCGTTACCCCACCAACTTCAACCTTTGCCACATCTCTGCCTCAATCCAACATCTTCCACTTTTAGCAAGACAAAACAAAATATTCAATTAATCTTTCTGTGCATGCCAAGGCCCTAATCTGTTACACCCATTTTAGAAACGTGGGCTGTATAAAACCAACAGGGAATGGTGCTCTGTCTGGTCTCCATATGCTTCTCCTTCTTCATTGCAAAACTAAATTTGTCACGAGAATTAGGGTTACTAATTACTTATTAGTTTTTTCTTGTGTTTGGGCTTTTGGCCCCTTTTACCAAAAAAACAAAATAAAATAAAAAAACAAATATAACATCATAAATGAGGTCAATAAAACGTACATTTAACTTTTCACTCTTGATTATGCCACATTATTATTGTGCAATTTGCCGGGATATAATTGTTTTATAAGATGGTAATTATCCCAAGCTCCATTATCTTCACCCTTTATTTGTTCTCATTTCTTAATCTTATTATTCATGCCATAATTGGTATGATTATTCTGACGGCGACACATAAACCAAAATGCAATCATAATCTTTGCTGCCGTTAACATTATCATTATTTATTTATTTCATTTTTATTTTTATTTTTCCATTCCTAACTTAGCAATCAACACTCCTAAAAAGAGCCACAGTCCCACAACCATATATAATTTTTTTTCTTATAAAAAAGACATTGAAATTGTAATAATGCCACTATGTGCATGTGTTTTTGTGCCCGAAGTTGACCTATTAAGTCAACATTCAAATTTACCTAATCAAAATAATTCTATTTTCTGCAGACGATGATAATTAATCAAATTGGTGGTGGGTTTACCATATATATTATAATTAAATGAGTTATTTTTTAAAATAAATTTAACCAAAAATATTTATGAGATTTGGAGAAATTGAGTACTTGTAGGCCCTTGGAGAAAGACATATATCATATGTAGTTGTAAAACCATTTTATAAGGTTTCAATGAATTCTTGCACACTCAAATTCTAATGTAATTACCACTTTAAATTTTCTTGGTAAATCAATAGGCGCTATGTACCATCGGATTTGCAGTGTGCTGCGTAATCTTATCATTTATAAAAGAATAAAATAGTAACTAGATAGTGTTGATTGTGGGAACATTGATTTTTTTCAACCATTCAGATGGTGACACATGAAAAATGGAATATGCCCTAGTTCAAATAATTGTGTTAATTATATCTGTGTTATAAATCAAGAGGAAATTGGAGAGGAAATTGAGAGATAGAGAAAGTAAAGAAACTGAGTTTCTTCATTCTCATTTCTGATATCTGTGTGTATTTACAAAGGAAGGGTTCACACCCTTTTGTAGGCAGAGCCTTCCAACATGTGGGCTCCACCTGATAATTTACAACACTCCCCCTTGGAGACCACAAATGGTATGGAACATGTCTCGTTAAAAACCTTGCCAGTAAAAACCCAGTGGGACAAAAACTGGTCAAAGGAAAAAAGAGTACATAATCATGTGTAACATAAAATTCTGTGTATATTGACGCGCGTGCGACACTGCCTCGTTAAAACCTTGCCAGGAAAAATCCAGTGGGATAAAAACCTGGACGAAGGAAAAAGAGTACAGTGTTTGAAGATCTTTATTGATAGCACGCTCCCCCTGATGCTTGGCAAAATATCTTTAAGTCATACTGTTGATCACCTTTCTGAATATCGTAGTTGACACTGCTTCTGTGAGTCAATCTTGAGCGACACTGCCTCGTTAAAACCTTACCAGGAAAAACCCAGTGGGATAAAAACCTGGATGAAGGAAAAAGAGTACAGTGTATGAAGGTCTTTATTAAAACCACGCCCCCCTGATGAATATCTCCCCCTGAAAACTTCATGACTAGCTTTTTCCAGCAAGCGACCATAGAGATTTTCAGTGTCCGCATATCTAATAACACTTGGGCTATTTGTAAGTTCACTCAAAAATATACCCGTATATGGTGTTATGCTGAGATTGCATCAAATATGCCTCACATCATCCCAAAATGATGGTGATGGAGTTGAGCTCTATCTGGAAATACGATGTACGGTCCAATATACTTCCGGAAAATCCTTAAAGTGTCCAACGGATAATCCTCATAAAAAAATGCTTCAATACTTTCTTAGTATAAGTAAGAATCTCGTTGGCATAATGCTCGATTTTAAGTCGAGACAAATATTAATGTGTTGCAATCACATTATAATCAATGTACTCACTGAGGTAATTTATGCATATTAATATTGAGTACAAATTTTGTGCTTCAAACACGTCTTTTAGGGACTTGCTTTATGCAATGTCAATCCTCTCAACGGATTTTGTTTAAAAAGGGATTAAACTTTATGACACATTATATAGCTTTTACTCAGCTATTTATACATCTTTAGGAAATTGCTTCTGGCGATATGCTCCGTGCATTTAATAACCCTTAAAGATAATATGTTGGTCTCCGTAATTGTGTAATAAGGGGGGCACAATTGAATCTGTAAATATGGAGAAAAACCCAACATTCCTTGTTTCTGCCAGAAACAGTGTGTCATACAAAGTAGGTATATTCCCTTTTATTCCGAACACCCAAGTATAAATTTCAGTATTAACATCTTTTGGGGTTCGTACTGTGGGTTTGTTCTTTCACGTTCATTCTCATCTATAATGGAATTACCTCATTCCATTTTGGCCAATAATATTGTCGACATTTAATAATTGAACCTGGTTCCAATCAACACAGCCCATTGATGATTTGAGTAGCTACTCCAAAACCAAAAATTGTCATTCATCAATTCATGATCAAAAATTGTCATTCATCAATTCATGATCCCACCATTCTCATGTGCATGCGCATGCATCAATTATAAGCATTTCTTTGCTTTTGGGTACCCAAGCCACTTCATGGGGCTTTTATTATGTGAGAATGTGTATTATAACCTCCATTGGAGCGTTATTTAGCAGTAGGGCGTGGATAATCTCCATTTAGGGAGTTGGAACATCTAGAACCCATATATCTGTCGTGCTGAAGGCATGCCACAGATTAATACATACATGTCAATTAATTTCTGGGACCTTAACCCATATTATGGGACTTTAACCCATATAATTTGCTACGCATTAGGCGTGCATAATATCAATATTGACATGTCAAAGGATTGTCCTTTCGGGACTTCAATCCACATCATTTGCTACGCAACAGGCGTGCATCATATTGATCACTGCCATACCCATATTCTGTTCTTATGGGACTTTAATCTGTGCAGTGTATTATTAATGTATCCAACTTACAATCTGTAAAATTTGCATTAATAATTCATGGATACATACAAGCCATTCTTTTGGAACTGACTTATCTTCCCATTTGGTTACCTTTCAAGATAAAATATCAAATAAGTATATAAGCATAAAATAACACAAGTATTGCTTACATCCTTAGGTGGGAGAAACTTTTCTCAAGTATCATTCAAGCTTGTATCGGTCCAGTAACGCTTGATGATCTAGTTATATCCTGCAAGAGCAAAAAGTCACAATTCTTCTCTCTGTCAAAAATAAATAAATAACCCTTAGAGTTAGGATCACCGTATGAATTCTTTCTTCGGATGTTCGTTCTAAAGAAATAGAATCCCTTATGAACAGAGAGTTATAAAAAGAAAGAAAAGATACAAAGATTGTGATATTGATTGCAAGGTAAGGTAAGCAATCAAGGAAGGAAGCTGGTGGGAGCAAACAACAAGCTCTCATTTCTCCTAGTCTAGAAGGACCTCAGGAGATTAGAGCTTAAGGTCGCCTTCACAGTTCCCGGATGTGGCGGCAACGTGATCAGGGATAGTCTCGCTTCCTGAATGGATGATCAGAGATAGTCTTGCTTCTCGGGCATATTGAGTGCTCACTGATAAGAAAAACAAGTAGATATCGCATCACTAGGTATGGAGAAAACTGGATGTCTTCTGCAAAGAAAATTTCGTTAGTAACACATTTATACACAAATACAATGAATAGATAGAACCGGTGAATTTCAAATTAACCATAGGAAAATTGCGAGATTCTCGGGATACTTTTGAAAAAGTAGCTCCGTGAAATCCGCAAAGCAAGATCGGCTTTGACGAAAATAATACTTTGAAAACGCCGAAAGTGCCGACAAACATTAATGGAGGCCACGTGAAGTTTTGGAATCTGGGAAAGAAAAAGAGAATATGGGGATCCGAAAAGATATTGGGATCCTGAAAAACTGTAGCCATATTTCCTCCTATAGATATTTCCTTTGCAAAACTTGATTGGAGCAACTGCGTTTCAACTTAACTTCCTTCATTTTCTGAAACTTTAGTTTTCTTAAGACTTTCTTCGAAACCTTCTTAAAAATGGCTTCCTCTTCTTCTTGCCCAAATTATTTCAATTTAAATGATACTCCCACAACAACCAGTGACGCCAAAGTTTGGCGTCCATCCTTTGTATCCAAAAATCGTCATCTCACAGTTAATGATTCTGTGATGATGAATGATGCTACTGCTGTCATAGTAGCTAGGAATTTCATTACTCCAATGGATGAAATGTTGTTGACAGGGAGATCAGAGGAAGTGGCTATTGATGACTCAATGGCTTTTAGCATTCAGAGTGCTGCTTCTGTTTCTAACATGGCTGATCGTTTGAGTGCCAGAGCAAACGAGGTTGAGAATTTAACAACTAAAAATTCGTCTCTCCAAAGAATGCTTCATGAGTCTCAACAGGAGGTTGAGAAACTTAAAGGAGAGAATAATGCCTTGTTGAAACTGGTGAGTTCGTACTCTGTTGATACACTGAGAAGGCTAGACATGCTGCAGGTCTCCAATGAAAGAATTTTGGGAGACCATGAGAGGCTCATGGCTAAGCTTAAGAGGCGTCGTCCTCTTCCTTCAGAGGCTTCCGGAACATAATGTATTTTTATAGATTTTACAGGGCCTGCACCTTCATTGCAAGAAAAAATCTATCTGTTGTATGTTCCTGTTATAATAATTGCGCACATTCTTAAACTTGCACCTGTGGTTTTTACGTCTTTTCAAAATGACGGTTTGGAACCTTGTGCCTTATAGGTTCAAATAACCACATCGACTCTCCCAAATTTCATATTTCAACGTATGGAACTTTTGGCCTGGGCTAAACACAAACTCAGAATTTATTCGCCCTTTTCAAGTGGACATGAAATATGAATTGAGTAAAAACCATGCTAATATCTCATATATTTGGGTTCATGAGCTTCCGACCCAGATATAACAAAATATGTGGGGAGCCTTAATTCATCATTCTCTTATGCCAAAGAAATATGTGGCGTACCACAATTTGCAATAATACCTCAAGGGTTGTCCATTTAATTGTTGGAACTTCAGGTTCTCAACACTTATATTTTGAACCTCAAGCCAAAATCATATGTTCTCATGGTATGGACATTTTTACAATTTTCTGTACATATTTCTGGACTTCAAGCCCTTACGTAATTATCCATATCTTGAAGAACTTCTGGCATCTCATTTAATTGCTCATCCATGAGTTTAAGGAATTACAGGTTCCCTTTTGTATATAGTGACGGTTTACCCAAAATGGTTAATATTTATGTATACGTCACTATTCATATATCCGGTACTATTCATGTGTACAGTACATTTGCCAGTACAGTTATCATCCATGTGTACGGCATTATGAACCAATACGGTACTGTTACATCATTAAGGAACCCCAGGTCCTTATTTACATGTCAAGAATCAAGGACCCTCAAGTCCAATCACATGTTTACAAATATAGTACCGGAGAGACTGCCAGCTCTCATATTATCATCATCAAGGATCTTCAAGTCCTGATGTAATTGTATGATGAGGATCAAGGAACTTCTGGTTCTGATCTGCATACTGTAAAAACTCATCATACAGCACAATTAATCCATAAAATAAATTGCTGGTAAATAAATTACTGGTATGGACGATAAACCCGCACCATACATTTAAATAAAAGTAAAGGCGTGGACGATAAACCCGCACCACCCTTTTAAATAAATGTGCGGTAAATTAATTTCATAAATTAAATTACTTGTTGTATGGACGTTAATCCCGCACCATACCTTAAATAAAATTAAATGTGCGGTAAAGTAAATTCATAAATTAAACGTGCTTGTATGGGCACTAATTCTGCTCCATACATTTAAATAAAAGTAAAGGCGTGGGCGATAAACCCGCACCACCCTTTAAATAAATGTAAATACGCGGTAAATTAAATTCATAAATTAAATTGCTCGCTGTATGGACGTTAATCCCGCACCATACCTTAAATAAAATTAAATGTGCGGTAAATTAAATTTATAAAGTAAACGTGCTTGTATGGGCACTAATTCTGCTCCATACATTTAAATAAAAGTAAAGGCGTAGACGATAAACCCGCACCACCCTTTTAAATAAATACTGTTGTATGGGTAATAAACCTACACCATACAGTAAATAAAATAAATGTGTGGGAAAAGTAAAGATAATTATTTGTGGGTTCTTATCAACACCACAATCAAATAACATAATATTATTATACTGAATATATTAGTGAAAGCTAGATATATTACGTTGGCTTTTCTTCTTTCCACCTGCAATCTACACTAATCATGAGTATTAAATTCTGTAGGTATTTTAATAATGTATTTAATTGAAGGAGATAGAGTGAGGCAGAGTACTTATCCCTTTATTTTCAGTGGGTGGTTTTACATGTGCAGCAGGATAGCACAACCCATTATAGCCGACAGCATATTCGTGGGTGGGGGGCTGTGATCATGCGCCTACCCGACAGCATATTCGTGGGTGGGGGGCTGTGATCATGCGCGTACCCGACAGCATAATCTCTCCACCACAGCCATTGAAGCCCAAGCCATGAAAGTCCACCCGATGCCCAAGAAGCGCAACATCACCATCAAATACAACTCAAGCAACCGAGCATCCTTAGCCTCATGAACCATAACCTTGTCTTCCATAGCCATATAGAACTTATCCCCAAAACCATCGTAGGTCACCAAGCTGGCTGTCTTCCATAGCCATATAGAACTTATCCCCAGGACCATCGAAGACGACTTCCTCGACGCCAAGGTGCAGAGGCTACCGCGGGTCAAAATCCGTGAAATGCGTGACGACTACATGAAGTTCGAGCTCCGTGACACCGACGCCAGCGTCGCCAACGCGCTCCGGCGAGTGATGATCACCGAGGTCCCCACCGTCGCCGTCGCAGGAGTCGCAGTCACGTGAGAAGCACCTAAAGCTTCAAAAATGGTGAAGCTCAGCCCGGACTGCTCCAACAGCTCGCTATTGAATCACTCCAGACACTCGTCCCTTACATGAAAGCACTCCCTCGCAACTGGGTGGCCCCCATTCCGTCGCACAGGGCGTGGTTAATGGCGGCTCCGAGGGTGAACCCGCCACACTCGAACACCGTGACTTGCAGCACGCACGGGTGGACCATGGCCTCGTCGGGGTTCGGGTCGGGCACCAACTGTTCGACAAAATCCGCAGCCGGGTCATCGAGGTAGTTGACGGAGTCGAGAGTGGCGTCCGAAGAGGCTGAGATGAGGAAGAGGATGCTGACGGCAATGGCGATGCCGTAGCCGACACCGACACCGACACCGGTGGCTGATGCCGGTGGGTCTGCCGTGAACATGAGAGAGAGATTGAGTTTTTGCAGCTGAGTACGCGTGGGTGGTGGGTTTGGCCAACTCCAAGGGTATTAGGTAGCCTATTGGTATGGCTGAGAGTAGGAAGAAGATCACCAGGAATTTGAGGGAGCACAGTGAAAAGCAGGCCATGCTGCTCAATTCTTGATTTTATGGGGTTTTGGTTTTTTTTTTATTTTTTATTTTTATTTCTGTGGGATTTATTTTGAAGCAGTGGAGCAGCAGAGATGGATGGAAGGAGAGAGGGATGAGAGATCTGGGTTTCATCATAAAATTCAGCTGGTATTGTTTGAAAGCGATTCGTGCTGATAACGTGTTATAAATCAAGAGGAAATTGGAGAGGAAATTGAGAGAGAGAGAAAGTAGAGAAACTGAGTTTCTTCATTCTCATTTCTGATATCTGTGTGTATTTACAAAGGAAGGGTTCACACCCTTTTGTAGGCAGAGCCTTCCAACATGTGGGCTCCACCTGATAATTTACAACAATCTGCATTTAATTGGTTAATTATCTTGACTTAAAATGGAATATCTCTCTCAAATCAAGGATTCAATTGACATCAAATTTCCTTGATATACTCTACCGTCTTATTCAAGAGAGAGAATAATTCCATTCCATAAAAGAATTATTCTCCCATAAATCATACCAAATAATGAGGCTCTATATAAAGGCAAGTTATCTTCACACATGAGGTAATTCCAAACTCCAGTAAAAAGCCCTAAGGCTCACACCACCTCTCTCTCTCCCTCTTTCTCTGTTGGCTCCGTGCCGTCTACTTTTCTCTAGGCTCCGTGCCGTCTCCCTCTCTCCCCGAAAAGAAAACTCCATTCCTTTCAGTTATATCTGCATCTCCCCTCGACCATCAATTCCACTACAGGTCCAAGCTAACCTCCCCCCCCCCCCCCCCCCCCAAAAAGCAGCGCCAAATCCACTTCAAGGAACGGCCCCTAGCCTACCTCACAACCCCATGGATGAGACTATTAGCCATCCTTATGGTCCTACGATCGAGACCCACTTTTTCAGCCTCACGGTCGAGTCTGAAGCTCTCCCTCATGGCAACGCCATTACCTTTGGCGATGACGTAGCTCAAGGTGAGACCACAAAGACCCATGGCGTCTCCACCATCCTCGGCAATCCCATCGCCACCGTGACTTAGCCGTCTTGGAGAAAGTGCAATCACATGCAACTTGGCTCCTCACAATTCTCTCCTACCGATCCATGCAGTCAAGCAGATCTTAATCGCAAGGTCGATGAGTTGACCAAGAGGTTCAAGGACCGAAAGAACTTGGCGCTTAGGTCGATCAACAATTTCAGGGAGTAAGCTCTCATTTTCACGAAAGGTTTCCTACAAAGAAAACAATGGATCTTACTTGCGCTTTCCTTTGTTATTTCAACGTTGTAGGATTCGTCCTGAGCGCCAATGTATGGAACCAATCTTGGGCCACTCCTCACAAGGTCATTGCAAACACCTTGCACATCAATGAATCATCACCTTTGTAGAGTATCATGATACTCCTAAAGTGATTCAGATGCCTTTCGGGATTAGTATCTCTTTTGAATGGTGTGAAAGAAGCTGTCGTGAACTGCCTTGGTGGAGATGCATACTCAATTTAGTCAGTGAAGGGTGAGGAGTTCACTTGGTTTACATCTCAGCGTAGATTGTCTTCCAAGTCTCTTCCAACCCTTAGGCCCCAGAGCCAATCACTCACGAGCTTCTTGACATCCTCCACTCTCAAAGGTTGTGGTTCATGCCAAGGACGTCTGTGGTGTCTGTGTCGCTGGTCTACCTCATGATTTGCTAAAGGGGGTTGTTCACTTCGACTGACCTGCCGGTGTGGCGTATTGGTGGATTGAGCTTGCGAAGGGTTTTCCGTAGCGTGTAGCTTAGAATTTGCTCTTCCGGTATGAGCTGGTGAGATTCTTCCTTCACGCTTCAGTGAGGAGGGCTACGGGGGTGGTCTCTTCGGGGGCCTAAGCTTGAATGAACGCTTCCATGTAGGCCCAAATGGGCATGAACATTAGACTGCACTCTCAACCATGAGTGCACGTTGGTCCGCGGGCCCTATCTCAAACAAATACTCATCCTACTTTGCTCGCGACTCGTGGATGTTTGTGACTCGTAAGCCTGTTGATTAACACGTTTATGTCCTCCTTCTTGCTAGCTGGTTCCTGCATATCTCATTAGGATTTTTCAAGTCGTCTGTGGTGCATTCGTCCATCCTTCTTTCCTTACCAACAGGTCCAAGTCCAAAGTCACGGATCAAGTCAATCAGCACAAGTAACAAACCAACCAAGTTGTTTTGGTCCTTAAGGGCTCATTTGGTACATCGTATTAGACTCTGGATAAGAGTAAATAGTCTATGTCAGGTGTTTGGTGTCAACTTGTATTATTTAATTACCCAACTATTTTACGGGTTGGGCTTTTAATACTCTCCTTACCTGACTAACTAATACAACCCACACACCCCGGTTTAGATAATGCACGCTTAATTATACGGCTAGGGAAAAAGAACACGCGTTCTACGAAAAAAAATCAGACGCTCTTTTCATCTTCTTCTCCCTAGGATTCTTCTCTGCTATCTTCTCCACAGGTTATTTTCTTCACTCTTCTCCAGGTATCTATCTCTCACTCTCTCTCTTTTTCATACTCTCTCTAATATGCTTCTTCTTGCTTCTTCTCTATTGTTTATATATTTCAATTTTTTATTGGAAATTAGGTTTTGAATTTTTATTTTTTGGCATTTTTTTAATCGAATGTTTTCTTTGTATGTGATATAGTGATTCAACGTTGTGGGAATATTTAGATTGTTGGTATTAAATAGAGTATTGCCACTTTTCGTCCAAAAACAAACAACTGTGCTAGTGTTGGTAGTTTAGTTGAATACATACATACTTGACGACTAGGAGAGCAAAATTACAAAATTAAAATTGTATGAACCTGAATTCTAGGAACCATTTTTTTTTTCTTTGTCAATTGCGATTAGAAAAAGCAAAGATGGACTTGTCTATTAATGACCAAATTAAGGCACTACGACTAATTTTGGAGAAAGCAAGTGATGAAAGAACATTCCTGACATTGGATGGTGCTATGAGAAAAACATTTGTTCTTCTCTTACTTGGGGCGAGGGAGCTGTGATTCACTCTTTGATGTAGTTTGGTTTATGAACAACTTTCTCTTTTGCTCTTATCACCTTAATATGTGATCACTTTGAATTATACATTATTTGGTACTGTTTTTATTAACGTAAGTATGTTGGAATTTTTATGAGATACTACAATTATGATAATGGGTTATATGAAAAAAAAAGAATCTTGGCAAAAACAATTGAAAAACAAATCTTGTCATATGAATCTTACCAAAAAAAATAAATTTGTGTCATTTGAATCTCAATTTCCATTAAAATTATCAAAGATTTTATTTATTTATTTAATTTATAAATAGTCTGATCTGATGTTATTCGAAACATCACCAAACACAGTATAACTTAGTCAGATTATTTATCCAGAACAACACCAAACGCCTTATAATATTATGGATAAATAGTCAGTACTCTCCGGAACAGATTAATACTATCCGACGGAAATTAGTCAATACAGTCCGACGTACCAAACGAGCCCTAAACCTCCTGGTCAACTCATCGACCTTGTGGTTGAGATCTGCTTGATTGCTTGGATCAGTGAAAGAGAATTGTGTGGAGCCAAGTTGCACGCTACCTAGGGTTTTGATGGAGGAGTGCCCGGGGGAACATGGACATTTTACGTGGCGGCATAGGATGGAATGGTTGCACTTGCTCGAAGATCGGTCAAGTCACGGTTGTAGCAGCGGGATTGCAGAAGATGGTGGAGGAGCCATGAGTTACTGCGGTCTTGTCGTGAGCGACGGGGTCGCCAAGGGCAATGGCATTGCAGTGGGGGAGAGCTCCAAACTTGGTCGTGTAGCTGAAAGGGTGAGTCCCGGTCTCGACCGCGAGGATGGCTAGTAGTCTTGGTCTAAGGGTCGTAAGGTAGGCTCAGGCCTGCACTTAGAGGTGGTTTAGCATTGCTCCATGGGGGTGGCTTGAACCCATAGTGGAATTGGTGGTTGCGTGAAGATACATATATAATTGGAAGGAATGGAGTTTGCTCTCCGAGGAGAGAGGGAGAGACAAAGAGGTGGCATGAGCCTTAGGGCTTTTTTCTAGGGTTTGGAATTACCTCATGTGTGAAGATAACTTGCCTTTATATAGAGCCTCCTTGTTTGGTATGATTTATGGGAGAATAATTCCCATAAAGGAATTATTTTCTCTCTTGAATAAGGAGGTAGAGTGTATCAAGGAGAATTGATGCCACTCAAATCTTGATTTAAGGGAGATATTCTCATTTTAAGTCAAGATAATTAGTCAATTAAGTGGAGATATAATTAGCACAATTATTTGATCTAGAGCATATTCGCTTTTCCACGTGTTACTATCTGAATGATTTCCAAAAATCCATATTCCCAGAATGGGTTTTGACATATGAATATGTAAGACTAATGTCATGATGATTTTTTTATGACTGTTATAAAGATTGCTCATTAACCTTTTTTTTGGGTAATATTTTAAATCCAATGTTCTTACTAGTAGCAGGCCTGGCACATGTAGATAGGAGATTGTGAGAGTCTGTTGTCCTTACACACCAAAAGTTTCCTTTCAATTTGCCCAGCAACGCAGGTTATATATTTGTTAAGTTAGCGACAAGAGAAGATGCTCGATGAAATGCCTCAAAGAGACTGAGTAGGCAACTATTTGTACTTTGTCCAGGATCCAGGCGGTATTCAAAGAAAGAAAAAAAGGACTTTTGTGGTAATGAGTTGTGTTATTCTGTGAAGAGAGATAATGGCCTAAAGACTATGCATGTGCCTGTACTTTGCTCATGTTCCAGATCGAGGATGAGCGTGAGCTACTTATAGCACGCATGAGTTAACGTGCAATATGTTACAAATCTTTTTCTTTTCTTCACTCTTCTTTTTTCTTCTTTTTCTTATAGAAATCTTGGAAGAACTCATTTTTCGTTTGTTTTTTGCCCCTCGAAAGGTTTTGTTTTCCTTAGCGGTCTTCCTATGGCATAGATCGAAGCCAGCCTTCAAAGTAAACTAAAACTAAACTAATAAATTATTATTTGGAAAAAAACCCCCCAAATTATAAGTTAGAAGAGGACAGAGAAGTAGGTTAATATTGCCTATTTATATATAATGACCACGAGAATAAAAGAAGAGTTTATGGAACAAGCAAATGAGGTGGCTATGCACATGTGTTTTACAAGCACGTGCCAATATTTTAGGCGCTCTCTAATCATGCTGCTTGTGCGACAGTGACAGATGATTAGGTTAGTATTTGACTAGATGAATCTTTGTCTACCACGTGTTAATGCGCATGTACTTCCAAATTGCATATTCAACTCAAACATCCCATCTCAACTCTCTCTCTCTCTCTCACATGCTTCACGTACTGGCCACATTCCCAGAGCCAAGATTGAAATGACTAGGTATTGAATATCTTCAAGATTTATTTACTACATGAATTGACAGCCACAGTTAATTTCAAATTGTTAACAACAACCCTAGCTTGGCTAACTTCTGTTATGCGTACATCTACTTTGAGTGGCCCAATTCATTTTTGTGTAGCATATAATATATAAGAAACCCAGGATCTGTTGTCATAATGTTGAAATTAACGATCATTCATTATAAAAAAAAGTTAATCTAAAAATATATACTTGTACGTATTAGAGGATTATCAGAGACAAAATTATGCCATTGTTCACTTAGGTCAAAAGTGGCCCTGACCCTCCCTTATTTATTCACTCATGTATATATATTGGGTTTGGCAGCAAATGTAAAGTACTTAGTGTGAATATTGTAGTAAAATCGTAATACATTTTCGAAAGAAAATCACCCATTTCAATCTATTACTCTTGTAGGTAACAGTTTCTCTAATAAGCAGAAAAATGTATATGGTTAAATTTTGTGTTTTACGTTTTGGCCCCTGCAAATAGAAAATCTTGGCCCTGCCTATGAAGGTGATGGTTCTCTTCTCAGCTCTTGAGTGAGATGTGTGTAATGTTCACTTAATCAATTTGGTTAAGTTAATGAGCAACTTCTGAAAATTATCTGGCTAAGTCAAGTTAGAATAGGTCAATAGGTAATCCTTTGAATTAGAACAGGTAAACAGTCGCTTTTCTTTCTCTCTCTTTTAATTTTTTAATTATTTTAAAGAACATTTTTTATTGAGAGGGTTGATATTATACTAAACTTATACACTACACAGATGCTAAAACTCGAACTCATGATCTTATTTAAGAGAACTATTACTCCAAACCACTTTATTAGTGGTCCAATGCAATAGTCATCTTTCTTTCATGTATACATATGTGTTCTTTTCGTGACCAGCTTATAAATAATATTTTACTCTTGGACCAAAACGTACGTATGGCCTACCTGTATTCATATTGCCAAAGCTTTACTCAAAACTTTTAGGTACACAAAGAGACTTTGGAAATACCTGGTCCAAACTAGACTATCTTTGCTAGCTTCACTTGACAAAGTAAAACACAACTTCCAATTGGCTATCAAAAACAAGAAGAAAAAGAAAAAGAGAAAGTAAAAGACAATTTACAAAGAGAAATATATATATATATATATATATATGTATATATATGTATAGTGACTAGTTTACCAATAGGAACTCTCCAAAAGAGCACTAAAAATCCATTTGGTAAGTTTGTTTTTTAAGTTAAAAGTATATTGGTGATGCCGATGTGTAGGAGAAGCTCCTCATGGGCATGAGAGTGAGAGGATGACAACCTTTTCCAAATTGAATAGGCACCTTTTTGAGGAGTTGCTCATCCTCGGCTAAACGTGGGGAACCGAAACAATAATGGGTCTATATCAGCAATCATCAACCAAGACCCTACCATCTGTTGGTTTTCAGCTCCCCATTTGCTCTCGTCAGCTTTTGCTAATCTCAAATTTCATGTTCATTAATGTATAGTAGTAGACCGCAACAAAAAGAAATCAGGGCTCTAATTATAATTTAGTTCATATGGTAAAGTATTATTTAATTAATGTACATTAGTTGTAGCAAGGTTCCTTTCACATATTTTGGGGTAGGGCGACTTGGTACCACTCCACCAATATTGATTATATAAGCAAACATGACTACAAGGGTTCATCATACCGTCTTTCATCAGCAATCTTCACAAATAAATGGTTGACATCCTTGCCCTGTCACTCAAGCAGTTATGGGTTAAGATGTGTCACATGTCATGGAGTTTTTTGACATATTGCACATCTTAACTCGTGAAGGCTTGGGTGATTAGGGAGGAATGTCAACCACTTATTTGTGAATATGCTATTTTTTAACTTAACATGAATCTACTTATGTTCATCGTCATTCCAACGAAGATGCTCGTTGTATTATGAGGTTTACCCTTTATATTGGTGACTCTTGTACTTGGTTTTAAAAAATCGCCTTACATGATTCAAAATGTGTTAGGCTAATTAATAATATCATCTCATTTCATAAAGAAAAACAAATGAAGTAAAGTAGCATGGATGCTAAAAAGGAAAAAATTATACTACATGTCATGCATACATACATACTAAGAAAATCCAAGCAGAAAAAAAAAAAAAAAAAAAAAAAAGTGATGAAGGCAAGGGGTACTTATGAGCATGTGTACACTTGACAATTGGTACATCATTCCAAGTACATGATACAAATGTTATAGTCTCAAGAAATTTTAGTGACAAATGCAAATCCTAAGTTTCCTTATGAACTAATAATATTTTTCGTATAATAAAAACTCATGAACATAATAGATGCACAAAATCATGATAATTGTAATAAAGAATCCACGTGGCACAATCATAGCATACAAACAATATCCTCCTCAAATACATCTCTTTTACTACATAGCATATGTAATGTAATGGTGGGTGGAGCAACGTTATTGGCCTATTTATGCATGCTAGCTAGCTCAAGAAAAGCAGCTAATTAAGGTGAATTATATCACTACTCTTTAATCAATTCAATTATACATCATAATCAATCCTTACTCATGCTAATTAACTCCTTAATTGAGTATACAAGTTTTGGAATATAACAAAATAGTATATGGTGCATGCTAATTATAAGTTTGTCTATGATTAAAATTACTAACTACCGATAAAGTATATCGTTTTCGATTAATTTAAGTAAATTGATTTGGATTATTACAATTGAAACCATGAATTAAGTGCGGCACTAAGTTTATGAATGATATATTAGTGCATGCAACCAGAGCTTGTCTTATGTTGATTGGTGTTTGGTGCCATTAGCTCGAGTAGAGCTTACACATAATTAACTCGATCATGATCGATCAACAAGAGTAATTAATTAACGCTTTCCAATTCCAATTGGAGTTTAAAAAACTTTCAACTTGTTTACCACACTCCACTGCCACGCAAGCATTGGTGGGGTGGGGTCCAGCCCAATCCAAAGATGACACTCGGATCACGTGTGAGACTTTTGCTTCACTTCTTGTTAAAACAAAACAAGTTTAATAAATCCACCTAATATTATTATATTATATTTATCATACATAATCTTTACCCTAAAGACCCCTAACACAATGGCGAAGGACCAGCCCGATACATAGGAAAAGAAAATAGCGATGCTTTTGATTTGCCTCATATTAATCCAAATTATTAGTAGTTGTTAAGAAAATTACAATTAAAATATGTTTAATACATTTAATAGTACTTCATATTAAGTCAACTACTCTAATATACGAGGAGGGAGATCGAGCTCTATAGCAATAGACAATATACTGTCTTAGCCAACTAACCTAATGCACATTTAAAAAATAAATAAAAGGCGGGTAAATTTATTAGATCAATGCATCAAAATAGAACAAAGGACAAAGATTGTAAAGAATTAGGCTAGCAAAGCACAGCATGCCACACGGTGAGTCATTCCATTAATAGTATGGTGGACATGAGTAAAACTTTCTCTAGTGAATGGAGGTGGTTGATGCTTTGTATCCTCTACTACATGTCCCATTGCGGACCCATTTAATGAAAGTATTTTGAAGAGCTAAAACGATATAAAGATAATCACTCTCAATAGTAATTTTTGTATAATCCCTTCTATCATTGCCCTGGATCTAGCAGATAATGTCTTCACCTTGTCCATATTCAGTTGAAAGAAGAACATAACCGCAGACGAAATTACATATAAGAGCCATCCCTCCCTTTGTAATAAAATCACATTATTGGTTTCTTATTTTCATTTTTCTAAAGAAACTTTCGTGAAGTCATTAAATAGAAAGTAATTACTGAATTTTCTTTACTTTTTTTAATGATGTTGTTAAAGGTTAATGATTTGTTTGTTGAATTTAAAAGGTGAATGATAACAAATGTTTGCAGATATCCGTGTGAATTAAATGGAGAAAATCATTTTTGAACCGGGAACGGTACATGTGTCAGAAGGCAACGCGTAAGCTTCTCTTGCAAAAAAGGGCGCGAGTGGGGCCAGGCCCGGTGGGCCCAGAACGGGATAACGGGGGTGGGTCCCGCAAGCATAAACCGGCCTGCACACCAAATCGTGAGCCTAATGATCGTGGGCTAGCCCACGCCGGACCATCAGCCGCCACGTACTGAGACCCCAACATCATTCCGTCCGCTGGGCCCCACAATCCACCACCACCACAGGCACGGAAACACACAAACACAACCCAGCTGACTCTCGCTGTCACGCTGTTACCTCCCTCCTCGGCTGGGTGGCTGAGCCGAGCCGACTCCATTTGAGCTCCTTATTTTATTTTATGTATTTGGAGAGGTGTCTCTATCGTATTGTCTAGGTCGGTCTGTGGGGCCCATGTCATGAAAGCCGAGGGTTCGTAGAGAATACAATACAAATTAAAGAATTGCGGACCAACCAACCAGAGCCCGCGTGCATTTGCTGGTGAGGATAGGAATCATAGGATCATATATAATTCTTTTTTCCAAACCTTAAAAAGTTTCTTTCCAGAATTGTTGCACTAATTTATTTGCACTTTTTGAATTAAATTTGTTTTTTTTTTTTTGGTTCTTGTAACGGGGTCGAGCATTTGCAGAGAGACTCTGCTTGTTGAAGGATTTGGAGTGTGGCTGTCTAGGGTTTTGGAGATGGTTGCTGAAAATAATAAAAAATAATTATATAAATTAAATTTTTAGTAACATAATCTGCGAATGAAATATGGGGTAAGAAAATTCCGGAAAACTAAATTTATGTATAGAATATCGGTGCTCATTAATTAAAAAGATAAATGTCGAAAGATATGAAGAATAACATTGATTTTTATTACTATTTTTTAAGTTCCATAAATTTATCGCATATATATTTTATTTTTTCAGGTAACTGTTAGTTTAAATATACTTTTTATTGAATCTCCCTCCCGTAATTTAGATTAATTTAAAATAAAATATCGTTTATATAAAAAAATACCTTTTCTATGCAACCAGTGAAAGTTATGAACTCAATTCAGGGTTTCAATAAACTTATGTGCTTTTTTATATAATTGCCCCTTCAAGATATTGAATCTCCTTGCCGATCAAAAAACAGGACGTTGAGCCTCCTTGCTACGGTAGGAGAGTCCTCCATTTGCTAGTAAAATATTTGTTCATTGTGCCAAGAGCTATATCGATCTCTATAATATTAAGTCATTTTGGAACAGTTGAGAGACATGTTTCCAACAAAGATAATTCTAGTTGTAATGATCGATGGAACAGTTGAGAGACATGTTTTCATATAATTAAACCCGAGTAGCAGAAGTTTAATTTGATGAGACATAATGCATATGAGTTTACTTATTTATGGCTTGTTTGAGAGTGATTTTGAATAGACCGATAATCACTTCTTTATATAAACACTTTAAGTGATTTTAAGTGATTTTTATGGAGAAGCACCTATCATGTGCTTCTCCCCAAAATCATTTAAAGTGATTATATGAAAAAAAACTTGGGAAGTACTTTTTCCTAGAAGTGATTCTAGCCTATCTAACACTCTCAAACGAACCCTTATTCTAGAGGCGATGGGAAAAGGAATAGCTCCTTAATTTCATAAACCCAATACAACATGCAAGTACACATTTGGATCAGTTTACTTTGTCAAATTTGATATATGATAATTTAAGGCTAAAATGGGTGTATACATTGTATTTTTTATACAAGTGATATTGAAAAAGGGAGGATTTGAAATACACAATTGCGGGTGCACGGGTAATTGTTTTTAATCACTTAGAAATTAGGAAAAGTTTATTGATCTTATAATTTTTATAAACAAATAGTAATCATCTAGAAGGGCTATAAATTGTAGTATCATAATTAATCTGGACGTGCACAGCACGCGGTGTAGACTCAACTGCAATGGATCAATAATATAGAGAAGAGAGAGAGAGAGAGAGAGATGGCTAGCTAAGCTTAGGTTACTTTTTGGCGGGAGAATGTTCACCACAGCCTCAGGCAGAGAGGGGTCACCACCAAAAAAAATATCCTCCATTGATTACAAATATCTGTACATATATATTTTTATCATCAATCATCATCATCAAACAAATATTAATAGTCAATTAATTTGTTTAACACACTACTAATTAATCCCTTTGTTTTTTGTCCTTCATTGTCCTTGAAGATTTGAGCCAATCCCCATATGCTCTCGTCATCCATCCAATCCTCACCGTCCAATCTCCTTCCTTCACTCTCACAGAAGAGACAGCCTCAGAGAAGCTCAGCTTTTCTCTTCTGGTCTCCATCACTGGTGGGTGGCTCTGGAGGTTACCTTCTCTCTCTCTCTCTCTCTCTCTCTCTCTCTCTCTCTCTCTCTCATTGATTCATTTTTTCACTTTCTTGAGCCATTTGAGCGCCTCCCTTTTATTTCGGGCAAAGCTTTTGCAGCAATCAAGCCACCACAGACACACTGAAAAGATAAGGAGAGAGAAAATGTGCATACGAGTGAGAGGGATGGATTATTAGGGCATGTGTTTATATATTTTGTTTTTGTTTGTTTCTTTGTTTGCTTCTTCTTATTTAACTCCGTCTCTTCCCTGTTTTTCCATTCCTAGCTAGCCTCTAACTTTCCCTTTCCTTTCCTTCTTTTCCATTTCTCGGGATCTGATCTCTCTCTCTCTCTCTCTCTCTCTCTCTCTCGAAGAGGATCAGTTCAATTCCCGAGGATTTGCTTTGCTCTTCTTGTTTGTTTGTATGTTTTGTTTTTGTGTCTGGTGCTTTCTTTTCTGTGCTTCTTTTTTGTCTGCTTCAGTGGGATTTCACAACCAAAAAGTTAAAAAGAGTGACGAAAGCCAAGCTTCCTATATTGTCTCCTACATATATATCTTTAAGCTACCATCTGGCTGCTTGGTGGATATACGAGGTTTACTTGATCAACCAGATCTGTGTGCAGCAGTTTTAGCTTCCATAGGGTGTTGTCACCGTACAAGATTACCAAGGTTGTCATCTCCTCCTCTCTTCCTCTTCCCCCCTTTCTTGATATCATCCTCTTCTTCTTCTTTTTCTCTCTTTTTTTTGGTTTTTAATTTTCTTAGTGATAATATTTTGATCCATGTGGCCAGTTGCATGAGTGTATTAAAATGATCAGAGATGAAAATGGTACATACCATTAATCTTTGGAAGCAAAGCAGATGAAATATTAGCTCGAAGCTTCGTCGAATATTAGGCTCGCTTAAGATCAAATGTATTTGCTTTAATTTTAAAGATGGTATCTTCCACTGTTCATGTTTTGCAGGATGATCTTTGTTTTCTTAATATGGAACAACATGGATCGATCATCTGTCTGTTTTCAGCTTTCATGTTGTGTGCTCATCCAAGCCGCATGAGCAAGAACACTCAGACTTTTCTTTGATTAGGCTTATTTTCCATCCATTTTTTTAACCCCCTTGATGGGGTTTTGATGGAAATCAAAATTACCACCTCCTTTTACCACATGCATGGATCTATCCTCTCGAAGGTGTCATACCATATGGTTTACATGAAAAGAAAAATCATTAAGATGAGTCCTACATGCATTATCACGTTTTGTTTTTGGTTAGATGAGTCCTACAGCTATGAAAAGAAAATAGTGTATTGTTTAAGTTACCATGTAATTAATATTACTACAGCTATAATTAATGATTAATCCATTTCCTAGTTTCTTATGGTATAGACAAAATTATTTTCGTCGTCGTTTAAATTGAAGTATGATTATAATTCTTTGTTCTTGTTCATAATTTATGCAATTAATTGATCATCCAAAGTCAACTTTTTGTCATTGCCCCCTCAGTTTTCACCATTGATATATGAGACCCCTTTTTCTTTTTATGTTTCTTCAATATGTACAAATCTGCAATCTGATTTCTAAACTGCTTATGGAAAAAGAAAAAGAAAAGTGAATCAGTTCTAATTTGTGTTCATAATTCCAGTCCAATCTTGCTACACGTAGATTCGCTTTGATTAATGTTTCTAATTAGAGTAGCTTCATCAACTTTCATTCATCTTCATCATCAAACCATTGCTAAACTCTTAAACTCATGTTTTGTTGTTAAGCTGTCGGATTTAGTTAGATGAACATATAGATATACGCATGATATAAATAAAGATCTATTTCTTGTTTTGTATAGAATCTACTTCCAGATTTCAAAATAGGCAAAATAAAAGACAGAACGAAGACGAATTACTTATTTACCATTATGGAAATCTTATCTCTATATGATCTCCTCTATAATTAATCCGCCAACTGGTTTCCTATAATCTCTTGTCTCGTATATATATAGGTTCGTTTTAGGCAATTATTGTCTTTTAAATAAATTCTATTTTATAGGATCTTCTTTATTTTGGTAAGTTTTAGATTTTTTTCTTCTATTTTTCCCTTTTATTAGGATGCTTAGCACCTAGGGTTCTCTATAGGTATATATAAGTACAAACACTTTTTGCCTTTGGACGTAAGATTTTAGTCTCAATATTCACTGAAACACAAGAGTTTTCTGTGTTTTTCTTCTTTTCGCGGTGGAATCAACAAGACAATAGAGGGCTTCTTTCATGGCATTGTGTACTCTAAGAATCAACAAGAAGCTCAGTAGTACTTGTGGATCTCGTGTAATTTCTTGCCCTCCGTACTGTTACATGTTGCGTCGTTTCCTAGCTAGATTGCCATGGTGCATAGATTGGCATGGTGCATATTATATATTCCAAAGATCGGAATTCAACTTGACATTAAAAACTTTGCAATTTAGTTTCGTTGCTAAACAGTTCGATAATTTACTTTACTTATGTGTGTGGCAAGAAAAAACTAATCATATATACGTATGTTTGTGTATTACTTAGAAATTAAGGTATGTACACCCTGATGTTATATAGAAGGACTTCACGTTTGATATGTGTTCGTTTTCTCTCACGACCAGGAGGAAGCATTTGTCATAAGTATATTTGAGTTCATATTTGCTTATTATTCATGTTTTTCTTTTTGGGGGTTTGATTGTGTTCATGTTTGAAATGCAGGTTTTGGATAACTATACGGAGAAGATGAATACTTTTTCACATGTACCCCCGGGCTTTAGATTCCACCCCACGGATGAAGAACTTGTCGATTATTATCTTAGAAAGAAGATTGCTTCAAAAAGGATTGACCTTGATGTCATCAAAGATGTTGATCTTTATAAGATTGAGCCGTGGGACCTTCAAGGTACTTGGTAATTCATTCATGCTTTAGTTAAACCGAGAGAACTTACTTAATAATCTGCTGATCCTCTTCACCATTATTGTTGTTGAATTGGACAGAATTGTGCAAAATAGGAACTGATGATCAGAATGAATGGTACTTTTTTAGCCACAAAGACAAGAAGTACCCTACTGGAACTCGAACCAATAGGGCAACAAAAGCCGGATTCTGGAAAGCTACAGGAAGAGATAAGGCTATTTACTCAAGGAACATCCTCATTGGCATGAGAAAGACCTTAGTCTTTTACAAAGGCCGTGCTCCAAATGGACAAAAGTCAGATTGGATCATGCATGAGTATCGACTAGAAACTAGTGAGAATGGAACTCCTCAGGCAAGTATTAATTTTTCTAATGCTTTCTACGAGCCTATATATCAATAATGTATATGTTTTATATGTTTCTTAGAAGGAGAATCGAAGCAAGGATTGACGAAATTGTGTCCTCCACAGTTGTATATGTTTCTTTGTCTGTAAGTGAAGTTTATTTCTAACACCAAAGATTGTTATAATTGCACACAGGAAGAAGGATGGGTTGTGTGTAGGGTGTTCAAGAAGAGATTGGCAACAGTGAGGAAAATGGGTGATTACGAGTCACCATGTTGGTATGACCAAGTCTCATTCATGCCAGAACTTGAGTCTCCAAGGAGATCAATTTCTCACCCTTATGCCTCACCATATCACCAGCAGCAGCAGCACTATTCCCAGTGCAAACAAGAGCTTGATTTGCAGTACAACATGCCACATCATCACCACCATGATTCTTTCCTCCAGCTCCCTCAATTAGAAAGCCCCAAGGTTCCTCAGTCAGCCCCATATGGTTCAATGTTGCAGTCTTCCACACTCACACAAGAGGAGCAATTGCAGCAGCACATCAATCAGCAGCAAAACATGTTCAACTCATCGTCATCGTCATTGATGCTTTACAACAATAATGATCAGCAATCTGTTGATCAGGTGACCGATTGGCGTGTGCTCGACAAGTTTGTTGCGTCACAGCTGAGCCAGGACCAGCAAGATGCTTCCAAGGAAGTTACAAATTACTCCAATGCAGCATCAATGTTTCATGTGGCCAACATGCTGGCCAATGAGTCTTCCAGAAGGCCAGACAATGAAAATTTGGGGCGGGACTATGCCTCAACATCCACCTCTAGTTGCCAAATTGATCTGTGGAAATGATCAGAACATGAATATTACATATAATTAGCCAATACATGATACTAATTAATCGTAGGAAGTACAGTACTTCAAAGGGATCAAGAAAACACAATATTATTATAATCCAGCTGCTGTACATAAGAAAACACAATGCTATTTCTTTACCCTATTCGACTTTTGTGCCCTTTGATGTTTTAAAGAAATACTAGGCAGCTAGCTAGGTAGAACATATATGTTTAATTACAAAATAACTTAGTCAAGACAATGTGGACTGTATGGCGTAGCAGTACTTGTTGAACTATCTGGCCAATATATATTTGTTGAACGTATTTTTCGTTATTTCGCCTGGCCCGGTATTCTGTTTGATTATTATTATTTACTGAGTAAAACTCTCTGTCTACTCGATCAAATATATGTTATACATTAAGCACGCAGCAGCAGTGACACAACGATTCCTCTATACTTCATGAGAAATGTAATCAATTGTGTGTGTGTATTTTTTATCATATAATCAATCGTTTCCAGACTAGATGACTTGGTAGCATTCTTGGTATGTGATTGTCCTGAGATAGTTTTGGAACATGCAATTTTTTAAAGTACTTGAAAGAACACGATGATCATAAGAGATTAAGCGTAAATGTAAGGTAGGCTTAATTGATTGTAGTTTGCGAAATTGAAAGAGAAATCAAAGTGAGGATCATAAGAGATTAAGCTGGCGAAGAACGGTTTTGTCTTCCTGGAGTAAGGGCCAAATTCATATGCTGAGGAAAGGTTCTGTCTTTGCAGACTGTTAGCATATGTTGGCCTAAGTATCAAACTTTTGATAATAGAATTAGAGTATCGAACTCAAAACTAATCGCCTACGGGCGAATAGGGTTTAATTTACCGACGATTTACTATCAACAAGATCTATTCTTGAATTAGTCCTACAATTGTGATGCATGCACTCCACGTATTTAAGGTGGCGATGAGAAAAAAACACAAAAGTGATTTGGGACATCGTACATCACCATAATATCACAAGCCTCAGCAGCTGCTGTCCAGTATATATGCATTGCTGATCTGGAATTAATGGTAGTTAATACAGTCAGTTAGACTTTGTTCAATATATATTTAGTCGATCTGTTGCAACAATTCTAACTGAAAAAAGATGAATTCTGTCAACAACAACAAAATATTTCGAAGGAGGCTTTGTATCGATATCGAAGGCAATGGCGAGCTGTTTGAGAGAAATATTTTCCAATCTTCCACTGAGAAATAAGAAAGGAATTGGCATAATTAACAACTAAGTTTTCCCGGCCCCCCCCCATGGTTTAGTTTCTGGAATAGATAATAATAGCATAACTTGAATAACTTGTACTTATTATTGTGCAGAAATCAAACTAGTATGACGATGTATTGCAACATTTAATTATTAACTTACTTAGGTTTTAGAATTTGAATGTGAAACCAAAGAGACTATTTGGCATACCTTGAAAGAAGATGACTCACTCGAAAACAGCTAGAATTGCTTTTCGTCGACAAGATATTCGCGGTTCCCTCAGTTTGTTGATGAAACTAGAACATAAAAATCAGATAGAACTGGGAAGCACAATAGAACACAATACAATAGAAGAGGTGAATGCGTTGAAACATGCATGCAGCACATCCAGGCTTAAATTAATTTAGATATCAGTCACCCACCTCAGCTAGCTTCCCAGCACCAAGTTTTGCAGATATAGATTTGTTGGACCCGCGTGAAGTTCATTTTAAAATTATACCCAGGGGTACAGGATAGGAGGGGTTTAAATATGAGGAGGACAAAGTCTGAGAGTGTTAAAATAATGAGTGTGGTTGCTATGGAATATTGACCTGAGATCACTTCTCTTCTCTTACTTGAGTTGAAGTCAAGCATGAAAATCCCTTTTAAGCAATGGCAAATTCTGAAGGGACAACATCATTGGGCGTGCTGTCATGGACTCATAATTCATCAAAACTCCTATCTCACACAGAGAGAGAGAGAGAGAATGCTTGGGAAATGGACTCCTCAGAGAAGAAAAAGATAAAAAAGAAGTGGGTGCTTTCTTTCTGACCAAAGATAGTTTGACGTGCTGGGTTTTATTTGTTTTCTTAACTTTTTCTTGCGTCACTTAACATAAAAGAAAGGACCAAACTAAAGACTGACATTATTCATTTTCTGTCAGCTGGCCTGCACATATGAGAGAGAGAGAGAGAGAGAGAGAGAGAGAGAGAGAGAGAGAGAGAGAGAGTTTGCTTCACCTGGCCAGCAACATCCAGAACAATAAGCAGACAAGTGCGAAACTGAATGAGTAATTAGGGTTTGTTCACATAACAACATTATATGTGTTTTGTGGCGGACTAGGATAATAAATTTAAACATCATTCTTTACAGCGGCATGTGAAGAAAAGCAGCATCATTAATCCTGTCCTTCCTTAGTCGCCATTTCTTAAATCCCAATTTAAGCTCCACAGTTCCCGGAGTCCAGGGCTTGCCTCTACTACTACTCATTTGTTCTGCCTTTGCAAAACCACTAGACAGCGATTATGTTATCCCTAAATATTGAATCAATCCATTGCATATTTGTGTATATCATAAATAATTTTTGGTCCACATCCTAATTAAAAACTTATTAATTTTTTAGAATGTAATAGTAAACTAAGTACTTCTATCACATAATTAATATGTGGTGATAAACATGTCAACTAAATAAGATGTTGCGGTTGTGTGACTTGATCAAGCCCTAGATGTGAATGTGTGCATAATCCCACGTTGGAAAAGTACTAAATAGTCTACTAATAACGCGATGCTTTGGATAGATTTATTGGGCCTAAATCCACGTAGGTGATTAAGTTAGCGACAATATCTATACCGAATCAGATTTAATAATATCCCACACTAAGCTATACAAAAATAGAATGAAGCTTGATGAGTTATGAAGCATAGATTGTAACATATGGTAATGCATGCCCATATGCGCATTGATCAATCTGATCTTATGTATTACTGTTTATTTTGGTGATGTCATTCTTTGTCACTACTGAATGAAGTATATATTTTCTCAGAAATTAATTAAGTTATTGTCTGAGGTAGAGATAAGATAGACGCAGATGAAGCTAGCTCTTTGTTTAGGCTGAGAGGTTGACCTATCTCATTCGTATGCCCTACATTTAAACAAAGTAGAGAGTCATGATATACTAAACTCAGAAATCAAAATAAATCAAAAGAAACTTTTGTATGCCTGCTACATTCTATATACATATACAATAATTGGGGATGCGTACGTGTGTATGTATATGATCATAATATTTATGTACCCTATCATAGTACAAAATACAGACCTAGCTATAGCTCTACATTATTACCTATATATATACACACACACATATAAAGTTGTACATTGACATTGAGAAAGCTAGGTTTTTTTAGCTAGGGTTTTGAGGGCAGA
Organism: Prunus persica; assembly: GCF_000346465.2. NCBI lineage: Eukaryota > Viridiplantae > Streptophyta > Magnoliopsida > Rosales > Rosaceae > Prunus > Prunus persica. Next base: position 9,008,098 of record NC_034013.1, on the reverse strand, counting down.
GCGAGCGACACACATGGACAAAGAGGATGAGAGTTGAGAGGAAAGGAGGGCACATTCCCTGATTGGAGGCCACCCAAAAAGGAGACAAATTGATGGTTGTTTTGTTTCAGTGCTCTGCTTTATTATTTGTTGATGGTTGATGCAGGTTGTTTGTCCACTTGATAAGAAAGAGAAAAGTAAAGTCCAAGCAATGGGCTCAAACTTGACCTCTAGGAACTAAAATATAGGCTTCCCTACCACTTTTGCGGTGTGCTTTGCTATATGTTAGCTTTTATGACACTCTTCATCAACTTGTAAAAAGCTCTCATGCCATTGCCAACCGACTTCATTTGCCTCTATGGTCATGTTTGGTGATTTTTACTGGATTGGATTGAATACTCCTTAGCATGTTTAAAGAAGAAATGATTTTTTTTTTTTGGGACCAAGTTGAAGGTATAAAATGGATTATTCATGAAGAAAACTTATCTCATCTAATTCCCACGAAATTGTAGGAGAACACCTTATAAGTAATTCCCTCTAATTCCCCCAACATGGAAAGTCATTCACTCCTACCTTCATTTTCTCCTTCACTATACCTTAGATTTAGTGATTCTTCAAATCCAATCTATTACTAGTCACCAAACATCACCTATATGCCCCTTCCTCCTCTCTAATTACTGCTATTCTTAACCCAAATAACTCCAGGGTAAATACCAACAAACTATAGAGCTTAATCCTAGTTTAATGCAAATTATTGCACCCAACATCTAGAAAATTTATAAACACAATAAGAAATCTTTAAATCGCATGTAGCGCACATGATAATGAAAAGCCCTTCTAATGCAGGCATGAGTGCGTACTAAACATATTTACAGGAGATATTCTATTGAGGGTCAGTTTGACATTACTGTATTGTGAAAATAAGCATTGTCAGATTTGTTATGAGAGAAATCAACTGTGAGATAAAACAGTTTGGTGTTTGGTAAACTTTTTATTAAAAGTATTGTTGGTACTGATTCCCGCATAATTATTAAACCCAATGCCTCTTCAAAACTGATTCCTGCATAATTAAAAAATGAAAGCACCTCATTAGCTGCTTTTCTTTATTGCTTTCTCTCACAGCAACCAAACAGGCTGAGTTTTCCAAATTTTTTAAAAATCACTTATCACACAAAATAAGCAATGTCAAATAGATACTGAGTGCACCACTAGTGTGCCCATCCGGGTTATGTATGGGGAGATAAGAATGAACAATTTGGTGAGGACCAGCAAGCAGGTCGGCAAAATGATTACAATATTTGTGTAGATGCCATGCCACACACCACACGCCCCATCTGCTTCATGGTAACAATATTGTTTTTATGGTATGGTCCATGCAATAAGTTGTTTTGCCTGCCAAGAGCAGCGGACACTAAAATATATATGGGAACTTTCAGTTCCCTTTTATTGAGGAATTTCTCGGATGCATAAAATAGTGACCTTGGTTTGAATCAACATAGGGAAAGCTTTGCATCAAACGAGCACCTGGATCAAGTTAATAACTAGTTCCCTAAATTTTATTGGCTCTCATGTAAATCATTTCTTGTAAGTGCACTGTTGTGGCTCATTCTCTTGCTAGGTTTTCTTTTAACTTGTAATGAGGCAATGACGTGGGATGGTTCAGCATTTACCATCCGATCGATATACATCTTGATTCATAATAGATAAAAGTTCCATTGTGGCGATGAAAGAAAGAAGATAACTACTCATCTTTTCGGTGATGATATTGTGTTTATATCTCTAACTTTGTCATTTTAGATTTATATAAAAATTCTAGATATTAAATCTTCAACTCAAAATGCTTTACTCTTAAATCTCATTACTGCCTAATCACACTCCAATCCTTTCATTCCAAGTGAAATCTCACAGCTTCATCGAATTGTTAAAGAAGTCCTTTTCTTTTTTTAATTACATTAGAGGGTCCAATAGGGTCTAGTCTAATGAAAAAAGGTCTTAACTTGCAGACCAGAGGTCTCAAGTTCGAACGGCACAATAATTGTGTAGTTTAAACTATCACTTACTCAAAAAATTACATTAGAGGGAAATAACCATCAATTTGTTCTTATCCTAACTAATTATCCTAGCCTCCGTCAGTAATTGGGCTAACCGAAAGACTCGAAAATTCTAATTCCTTGACAGGCCAAGCCCAAATATAACCCAGCCCATACTGAAAGATTGACCAAACTCTAAAATCGATCGGTGATCCACTGACCAATCAGAAACCGTGAGATATCAGATCAACGGATCAGAAACTGAAACACCATTACAGCAATGTAGCCTCACCACGTAACACCCGCATCATAAACCTCATCTCTCTCCCTTCTCTCCCAAGTCTCTGAGCCCCCAAAAATGGTCGTGTCACTGAGATTACCTTCTCTGAGCTCGCTCTTCTTGCCCTCCGTCTCCCGCCGTTCTCCGGCGGTTCTCCCCCGCCACCACCACCGCATCCTCCGTACTCCAGTATTCGCGGCCTCCTTCTCAGCTCAGACCACGGTATCCGAGACCGATGACCGAGTCGACACTCAGAAAAGCAATCGAGTCCAGGACCAAGCCGTCACTCCTCGGTCGAAGGACTTCAATGCTTGGTACCTCGATGTCATTGAGCAAGCTGAGCTCGCCGATTACGGTCCGGTTCGCGGCACCATGGTCATTCGTCCCTACGGATACGCCATTTGGGAAGCCATTCAAGTAATTCTAGCTCCACTACTTGCATTGGATTGTATTTGTTGCCTTAATTTAAAATTAAATTTAGGGGCTTATAAAAAATTGTTATTTATTTTTTAGGATTATCTGAATGTGAAATTCAAGGAGACCGGTCACAGTAACATGTATTTCCCACAGGTATTATTAAATTACAATGCTTTTTAGTTTTTTGGTTTTTATGTTATTCCAAATTTTAATATATGCTTACAAGTTATAACTCTGAGTTGTTTGATTATGTGGAATGCTGCAGTTTATACCCTACTCATTTATAGAGAAAGAAGCTAGTCATGTTGAAGGATTTAGTCCTGAATTAGCAGTTGTGACAATAGGAGGAGGGAAGGAGCTTGAAGAGAAACTTGTGGTATGTCGTCCTCTATCGCGAACTCTTTTCATATTTTGTATTTGATTGTATAAGCTGAACTATTGTGTTCAAACTATTGAAGTTACTGAATAATTATGACCGAAGGTGTGCAGGTTCGACCCACGAGTGAAACCATAGTAAATCACATGTTCACTCAGTGGATTCATAGTTACCGTGATCTTCCCCTTATGGTTAATCAGGTATTATGCTTTCTCACATCATTTGCAGCGTGCTTCAACTTTCATTAGAGGAATTTTGGGTTAAATTTTGGTATTTTGTCATGGCTAATTTAATTCAGTGGGCGAATGTCACAAGATGGGAGATGCGGACGAAACCTTTTGTGAGGACTCTTGAATTTCTCTGGCAGGAGGGCCATACTGCTCATGCCACTCCAGAGGAGGCAGAGAAAGAGGTTTGCATCTGACATAATGATTGCCCTTAAACACTAGCAAAATGAGTACCATTTGGTTAATGCATTACTGCTGCTGATTTGCAGGCTATACAGATGATTGACGTGTATACAAAATTTGCTTATGAGCAAACTGCAATACCTGTTATTGCAGGTCGAAAGTCAAAAGTGGAAACATTTGCTGGTGCTGTGAAGACCTATACCATAGAAGCTATGATGGGTGATCGGAAGGCATTACAGGCTGGAACCAGCCACAATCTTGGGCAGAATTTTTCTCGTGCCTTTGGAACACAGGTATTCTTCTATGATAGTGCTGTCCTTGCAGTTTTATTCCTGATGCTTCAAGAAATCGAAGCCTCATTTGTAGTATTCTATTTAAGGGAATAGGATCTTTAATCCTCCTTCTAGAGTCTTCAACTTATATAATTGTTTCCTGTAATTGACTAATCATTATTCTTGTATGCTTTAATTGTATATGATCCATTTGACCAAAATTTGTGCTTGCACAGTTTACTGATGAAAGTGGACTAAGGCAACATGTATGGCAGACTTCGTGGGCTGTCAGTACCCGTTTCGTTGGTGGTATTATCATGACCCATGGAGATGATACAGGTTTAATGCTTCCCCCAAAGATTGCACCGATACAGGTAAGCTAAAGTTGGATAACTTTTTGCATTTTATGTTGCTAATGTGTACTTCTAGAGTTGTGGTGATTTGCTATTATGTATGTAAATCAAAAGTTGCAGTAAGACTGTCTTCAAAACAGACTTTTTGAGAAGTACAGTCTGTCATACATCGATGTCAGTATCTTAGCATATTCTGTGTGAGTACAGGAGTATCTGGAAACTTGTTTGTGAGTTTGGTTAATGTCGCAGTTTATTGGGATTGATTCCTTAATATGTTCGGCAAATGCAATAGATGTGAACGACTTCATAAGCAGAGGAGCACGACAATGGTGGAGTAATCTAACTATAGAATATGTTCAAGATAAGCATTTGTGTTGATTTTTTGTGGCTTGTTATTTTGTAACAAATCTATAAGGTATATCTCATTTATTGAAAATTCTGATGCATAAAGAGGGAATTTATGATGTCACAGTGAAAGGCACTCTGTTTTGATAACTCCACATATTGGGTTCTTTTAGTTTTTTCTTACAGTAACATGGAAGCTGGCTTAGGACTTGCTTTCCATGGACATCGAATCCATGATAAGATGTCCCTTGTGTTTGAGAGAAATTCTGTATCCGGATTGTTTGGATGTGTTTGTCAATTTTGTATTGTTAAAGTTCACTGTTTGGTTAAGAAATTTTTGAAACAGAAAGCATCCATTTGATCTTCTGGTGTATTGTAGTCGGATTAATATATTCTCCCACTCTACAAAATTATTTAGAGTTTAGCATTCTTTGTTCTCATAAGAATGGTTACTTTGTCATGCTTAAAGTTCATTTTGGTGTGCTTGTTTAGTGTTTTATATGTGTCCATGCGTGTATGCATGCATGCCTTTTTTTTTCTTATAAAAAACTGCATTGGTTGCTTTAGGTGGTGATCATACCAATTTGGAAGAAGGATGACGATAGAGCAGTAGTTCTTAATGCTGCATCATCTGTAAAGGAAGCACTGCATGCTGCAGGCATTAAAGTTAAACTTGATGACTCTGATCAAAGAACACCAGGATGGAAATTCAATTTCTGGGAGATGAAGGTTTGTGGTTATCCTTAAAGATAAAGCAGAAATTGGTACTCTTTGGCGTGTTACTTTTGGCATAGCAATCGTATGACTTGAGAGCAACTTATATATTTAGAAGTTCTCTGTGACACGAGTTGAAAAACTTACATCTATTAGCCATCTCATTCATTCTCATTGTTTGACTTGCATGAGAGTTGACTGGGATGTTCGCCTGATACTTTTATGAATAAAATGAGCCTTCCTCATTCTTAGACTGGTATTGGTCACATGTGAACATATACTTCCTGTGAGTTAATCGTTTCTTTTGAGTGCTGATTCTGTTGCAGGCACAAATAATGTATGGGATCTATCTTTTAGAAGAAGCTGTTTACAATATATTTTCTTTTAAGATAAAAGTAGCTGCATGAAAATGTTCTCTTCTTGTCAATCACCCCAATAACAGGCCTTACTTTTTTAGGGAGTCCCTTTAAGGATTGAAATTGGCCCTCGTGATGTTTCAAGCCAGAGTGTGGTTGTATCTAGAAGAGATGTTCCTGGAAAGCAAGGGAAGGTTTTTGGAATATCCATGGAGCCTTCAGTTTTGGAGGCTTATATCAAGGACAAGTTGGATGAGATCCAGTCGTCACTTTTGGAAAAAGCAGAATCATTTCGGGATAGGTGCTTTCTTGCTCCAACATTTATCACTCTACGGTCTTAAGATGCTTTCTGTTTGATAGAGTTTTATAAGGCGTCTAGTAAAAAGAATTGAATTGATAGTAGTAGTACTCAAATCATCTTAACATTTATTATTCCCTTTTACTTTGTTGGAAAATTATGGAGGAATTGACAAGAAGAGAGGTTTTTTGGCAGCAATATTGTGGATGTCAGCTCATATGATGAACTGAAAGTTGCAATCTCCCAGGGAAAATGGGCAAGAGGTCCATGGTCTGCTGGGTATGTTTATCGTGACTTTTTTAATTCAATAAATATGAATTGCACTTCTGATGCTGATATTGAGCTCCAATTATTGGTACAGTGACAAAGAGGAGTTAAGAGTAAAAGAAGAAACAGGGGCAACCATTAGGTGTTTTCCTTTTGAACAGCCGCTCGGGATTAAATCATGCTTCATGACTGGTAACCCTGCAGAAGAAGTAGCTATTTTTGCAAAATCATACTAAGAGTTTCCAGGTTTCCTTCGGAATGGATATTGCCTGCCGCACAGAGGAAGTAGCTATTTGTTTTATGTTTCCTGTTTTGTCAAAGTGATTTGTTGTAATCATGTAACATAACAATTGCAATGAATTGTCAAAGCAGTTCATTTGCTAATTTCCTTTTGTTCTCAACTTTGGATGTACACATTGCCCTTTTGATTATATGGAAAATTTGGGAAGCTAGAAATATATTACGTTTTAAGAATTGCGAGCCAATTATTAATAACTCAGTGTCTCAAAGTAAAATGACTTTAATATCATTATTTTGTGGTATATGAATTGCATTTGATATCTATTTGATTCTCAAAAGAAAAACAAAACTTTCTAATTAAAGAGGAGAATTTAACTCATAGTAGTTGTGGTCGAATGCACAAGCAAGTGGAAACCAAGCGAAGAAAACACACACAATGCACTTTCTTTCGGCATTGGACTGTCAAGGGTTGGTAAGGAATTAAGAACGTTCAGTTCCATCAGATGCTTCTCTAAACCCACGTTTTCTTTCTTCTTTTTTCCTGTGTTTTTGTTTCCTAATTGTTAAATTACTGGATGCAAAGTCTAGAAAAATTGAAGTTGAACAATTTTCTGTACCCGTTTTAGTTTTGGTTTGAAATAGATGACTGCAAAAATCCTAATTTCTTTCACTCTGCTTTGTACAAATCCTCCTCTAATTGCGTACTGTGAACCAGCTCCAAGTGTAATTTGGAATCAGAGTCATGGGAAATGAGATAGAAAGTAGCACTGATCATGATACTTCAATTGCAACAGAAGCATTGGAAAACTTTTCTCATCAATACATTACTCAAGATATGATCATAATCAACAACTGATTCCTTCTGTTTCAGATGTGTTTCATAGTTAAGGCTTTAAGGATGTACAGGTAGTTTTGGTTCTGCATTTTCTTTTATCCCTCATACATATCTACACACGTTTATCGTATGCGATCAATGATGTTGGTAAAACTAATTACCATGCCTTGGAATCATTTTACATCACAAAGACCAGTGCCTTGATCACAGAATCCGTCCCGATCAAGCAGTCTCTGAGGGGGAGCACTTAGCAGAGGGGAAGAGGGAGTGCCATAAGCGTTTCGTCGACTGTTCCCACAACCTAAGCTTGCTCTTGTGCTCACCCCTGTTGTTGGGTTCGTCCCACTTGCATACTTGCAAAGAGCCTATATGAACAAACCCAAGAACTAGTAGGAATATGCATGCTAGAGAAGAAAATGTTACAAATTTCCAACACAGTTGTAGAAATATAGAAGGCTAGGTCAGTACCTGCTTCTGGGGGAGGTCCAAGACGGCGTCACTGAAGTCAGCACCTTCAATGAGGGCACCCCCAAGATCGCTTCGGGTGAGAACTGATCTAACAAGCACTGCATCTTTGAGATTAGCATCATTAAGGACCTGTAATCATCATAATTCTTAAGCAATGGAAATAAAACTAGGTAGTCTTTCAACTAACTCCTTTAAGTTTAATATCAAAACTGTGCCTAAAACTATGCCGAAGTCAAATGGTTAAGGATTTGTGCTGAGATTTTAGGCAATACCATACGATCCATCAATGTGTCGCTCAAATCTGCACCTGTCAAATGTCAGAAGATGTTAACAAATTAAAGATTTTGTGTATGAAAATTGACACCTGATACAGTTGTGAAGATTAGTTTAGTTGTAAGATACCAATGCAATAAGATTCCTGGCAAAGATACCAATCCTGGATCCTGGATCATGGATCATGATAAGAAAAGATGCAGTAGCTGGGTTGCAAATCTTTCAACAATATAAGAACTTTTGAACCACCAAATAAGTGCAGGGCTGGATGGATATGACCTCTCAGGAATGGAAATAATGATGAAGTGGGGGTTTCTGTCTTTCTGATGTGAATTATTTACTGGATGATGAAAATGCTATAGTCTCAGTGTCACTTGTGCATATTGCGGTTTCTCTATAAGTATACGATACAACGTTCAACGACAGCAATCTTACCTGCAAAATTTGCCTTATATGCGACTGCTTTCTCAAGGTATGCACCATTGAATGTTGAACCACTGAAATCAGATTCCCTCATATCCGCAGAAGTGAAATTGGCTCTTCTGTATTAGTCATTTAGATTGATTACAAATACAAGATTGCACAAACTGAAAAAAATGCCATAAAGCAGCAAGCTTGCAATCAAACAAAACACCATGTTACTGATAGCAACAACAAAATCAGCAACATTCATGTTAGCTCCTTTTCTTTTCATCTATTTTCTTTGTAAAATTGGTCCAAATTATGGGCTATGACATATGGCTAAACATGACGCAGAGATGAAAAATTACCTGAAATTTTCATTCACATGTACAGCTTTCCTGCATAACAACATTGGAAGGGAATGCAACCTTTATACTCAGAACCCAAAAATGCTTGCAACATACAGTTTCTAAAAAGAAATGGGACCTGAGGTCTGCAGAACCAAATTGGGCAGCTGATCCAATCCCAAATTCACCAGGTGTGTCAGCTTCAAACTTATTGAGATCAGCAATGGCGGGCATGCCAGAGCTAAAGCTAATAACTGCAGCTGCCATTGCTGCTGAAACAATGCTTCTCCATTTCTTCGAATCTTCATTAACTGTCTTGCATTGCTTGCTGGAACAATCTGACCTTTTTGAGAAAACCCAGTAAGCTAGTATGCTTGAAACTTAGATGTTCATCACAAACAGTAGCTTACATATGCTGGCTAGGAAAAGAAATACTTACCATGAAAATGGTGTCTCTCAGGATCTAATTGGCAGACCAGTGAAAAGGGCTTGTTGGAGAGGGATTGCAGACGAATTGGGGGAGCCTTTGGATTTGGAGAAGATGTGGTTAAGGATTTAATGGATAGTGAGGAAATAAAAGTGAGTGCCATTACAAAAGTATTTGGATGCAAGGAAGTACAGAAGTTGGAATATGAAGTAGGACTTAGGAGAAGAATGGATTAGGAAGGTTTAAGTTGAACATGGGATGAAGCTCATCTTTTGTGGTCGGGATGGGGGCACATGTGTTTGTTTGTTCTTTGGTTGGTAGTTTGCCACTTGTTACCAAGTCAAAATCTCTACATCAAGGGCTCTAAAAGCTTGAGATAAAATGGCTCTTAACAAATACTCTCTTTCTACTCTGGTTAACAAAGGTATTGGATTCAACTCTTGGCAAAATGCATAATGTTAAAATTTACCTCCCAAATCCTAAATTGTCCGACCCTTCTTCCTTCTTCTCCTTTCTTTTTGGTCTCTTTTCTATGTAACTCCCTTTGGTTCAAGGTGTTTTACCTTGAAACCAACCTTTCAGCTAATAAACCGAACGATTCTCTCCCCCCATCATGTTGTAGAGAGATTTTTCTCCCCACTTTTACACTGGGTTTTGCTTCTTCCCAATTTTGTCCTGGGTTTTGTTTATCCCCAGTCCTTTTGAACTGACTTTTAAAATCCTTTATGTTGAGAAGGTAGAGTTGCTAAATCTAGATAGTTTCATACTGGGTGTTGTGAGATCATGTGGAATGTTGAAGGTGTTATGGCCTTCTTTACCAGTGGATGTTGAGCGGTAAGACCCTTTCACTTTTGGTGCTTCCATTTCCTGTTCATGCATAATCCATTGTTCTCATGGTCTCTCTATAGCATTGGTGCTGTAAACAGTCTTCTTGATCCTCTATCTGTCAACTTTGAGTGAACTGGGCTTGAATTGGTAATAGTTATTACTCAATGTCTTGTTGGATTTATTGTATGCAAGAACCTCCATTTGGAGTGTGTTCTTCTTGAACATCTCTTGTATTTACCCTTTTATCAATAAAATTTGCTTGTTCTAGAAAAAAAAAATCCTAAAATGTCAAAATTCACATCAGTAATTCCATAACGTCAAAATACAATCCAAAATGCCAAAAGCTTAACACTCCAAACTCCAAAATATCAAAATATCAAAGATCAAAAACTTAGGGTACTCCCAAATGCGGTTGTACAAAAGAAGTTAATCCAGTTTAGTAGAATCCAATCTAATCCAATTTTAAACATTTACCGGAAAAAACAAAACCCAGAGCAACTGTCCATCGGCTTGTCTATAGGCCCAACCCAAGCAATACTAAGTTTACACAAACTTTGGGTGTCGAAGAAATTAGGCATGGGTGTTCTGAAAGATTAGTTATGCGTGACTGAGATATGGGTACCCGTAGATCATTTTTCTTTGTCCATTCAAGTCCTTCAATTCATTGAGCTTAAGAGGCCCATGCATTTTAGCCAGCATGAACAATTTGCCAGTTGACGTAATTAATTGGTACAATTTGGTTGACAAAATACAAAAGATAAATAGGCTCTGGCCAAAATTTGATGGGGTAAAAGAATTAAGGTGGTGACAGTGGCCCAACCAAGATAATTGCTTGCAAGCAGCCCCAATCAAACTCTTATTAAACAAAAAACCCCAGCTCAAGGATCAAATCGAAAATTTTATTTTTATTTGAAATAGAAGAGAGATTGTATTCATAAATTACGCTATGAGGGCAATACAAATACAATAGTTACAAAGACTACTGCAACTATCACAAAGGTGTTAAAACCACTACCCACAAAAGGGGAAACAAATACGGGATTCAAACCAAAGTTAGCTAAACTATATTTTCCTTGATCGATTTATATATTCCATAATAGAAATAGCCAAGATTATACGGGTGTAAAATGAACCAAATTGAGCCGATCCATTCATCCTTGTGCTTTGGCCAACCCAACTCTTGGGCTGGCTCAAAAACCTTTGAATTTGAGTTGAGGCTTGGGCCCAATAAAAGTAGTAATTTGATTTATTTTGAGACACATTTCACTACTTTTATCCTTTCACTTTAATAGAATAGATGGCATTGGCTTTTATAGGAAGCGGCCTTAATTTTTGGATGGGAATAAATTTTTGAAAAGGCAAAGCAAAACTTTCGTCTTGTTGTTGGTCTTTTAATACTTTTTCAGAGCATGAGTTTTATGACCAATGTGGAAGTTTCAATGTGCGTGAAAGAATATATATTTTGTTACTTGGTTAATTATGGACACTTCTTTTAATATGCGAAATGCATGCAAATGCTTTCTCAAAAGCTTAAAGCTGAGTACTGCGTTGGTTGCTGCAATGTTGGAGTTGAAGATTGCATTTTGCTTGCAAAATGGACAGCTCATGAGTCAGCCGATGAAGCTTATGGCATGCTTTTTGAAGTAAAATGGAGGGACAAAGATTCAGATGGAGAAGCTTTTTTGAACAGAGATTTGTATCCACGTCTTCATGATTTCAACTGTGCTTAGATGTTGTTGGGACCATAAAATCGACTTTTGGTAATGGTCGCATCCTATGCAGATATATAAACACATCATGCTGTCATACTTTACAAGTCACGCTTACCCTGCTATATAAAGCTTTGTTCATGTTGACCCTGCTATTCTGGACCCAAAATGCATTTATATATTCCCTGCCTCTACAAAGTTAGGCATCTAATTATTTATTTATTTTTTAATATATATGCAATTTAATCCTCCCTACTGTGACATTTGTGAGTTGCTCGTATAGCTATCAATGTGTAACTAGGCTTGTAAACATGGCCCAAGCTCGATGGGTTAGTCCGAATTCAGCCCTACTTTTTTAGATATGGAATTGGCTCAAGCCAGTACTACGGGGGTTTGGCCCGATTCGTTGTGTAAAGGGTAGCGTTTGGGCCACAATTTCTAAGTCCATGAGCGACCCATCACAACTTAATATTTAAGTTATGAATTAGGGTTGTATTTAATTAGAAGATTCGAAAAGAATATAATGACCTCATTTACCATTAACGTGAATTATCATTACTTTTAAGATCTTTATAAAAGTAAATTAGTATTAATGATCATTGGATTTAATTAAGCATAATGGCATTTAATTAATTATATTCAGCCTATTTGATATGGCCATATAGGCCGGACCCATCGACCCGCCCATAAGCTTGAAATTTTTTTTATCTTTGGGTAGGCCTGGGCTTAGCCTATTTAAGATAGGGTTAGCCCGACGAGACCCATTCAACCATTAAGGCCAAACAAGCCCGTCAATGGGTAGGGCATAGGCCAAACCCTCTTAGGGTCGGGCTAGCCTGACTCGACCTATTTTACAGGCCTAGTTATCCTTTCCGTGCAAAGTCATCTTGCCATTTCTCTAAATATGAAAACCTTATCATGAGTTATGAGCCAACCAAGGTTTCCTTCAAAACCAAAAAAGAAAATTGAAAGTGATGAGACTGAACAGATAAAGAGACCTAGAGGGATAGTACCCCAAGGATTTGGATTGAAAATATTAAAGGCATAGGTCGATAACTCAAACTAATAACCTAAGAGTTCGAGCTTGCAATGGAATATGGCATTGAAAATCTAACAACCATAACTGAAACTTCAAACCAACAGATTGACGGGGAAATAATTTGTACAAAAGTAGATCAGATACTAATGAATAAGCCCTGTAAAGTTTAGTCACCTCCAAGGGCAGAACTACATATACACATACAATAATAACCTTGGCCTTGGCCACAAATTATCTTTAGCATAAAAGTTTAAGTGTCATTCATGCTTTTATAGGCCCAACCCATCAACCTAAATTTTTTTGGCCATTAGGCAGGGGCTGGGCTTAGTCTATTTAAGATAGGGTTGGCCGGGCTTGACATGTTCAACCTTTAGGGCCAAAAAAAGCCCGCCACTGGGTAGGGATTGGGTTATTCCCTTTTAAAGTCTGACTGGCCCGACCAAACCCATTTTGCAAGCCTAGTTATCGCTTCCCTGCAAAGCCACCTTAGCTTTATGTGGATCTTGCCATTTTTCTGAATATGGAAACCTTACTATGAGTTGTGAGTCAACCAAGCTTTCTTTAAAAACCAAAAAAAGGAAATTGAAAGTTAATGAGACTGAACAGATAGAGAGACAGGGAGGGACAGTGACTAAGGATCTTGATTAAAAATATTGAAGGCAAAGGTCAATAACTCAAACCAACAACCACAGAGTTTGAGCATGCAATAGCCTATAACATTGAAAATTTGACGACCATGGAAACTGCAAACCAACAAATTGACAGAGAAATAATTTGCATAAAAGTATATCAAATACTAATGAATGATCTGTGTAAAGTTTCGTCACCTCGAAGAGTAGAACTACACATACAATAATAACCTTGGCCTTGGCCACAAATTATCTTCAACATATAAGTTTAAGTCTTATTCATGCTTTTATAGGCTCAACCCATCGGCCTGCCCATAAGCCCATAAGTTTTTGGCCTATGGATAGGGCTTGAGCTTAGTCTATTTAAGATAAGGTTAGCCCGACCCTACCTGTTCAAGCTTTAGGGCCAAAAAAAGTATGCCACTAGGTACGGCTTGGGCTAACTCCTTTTAAAGTCAGGCTGGCTCGATCTAACTCATTTTACAAGCCTAGATGTCGCTCCCTTGCAAAGCCACCCTAGCCTTTATGTGGATCTTGCCATTTTTATGAATATGGAAACCTCACCATGAGTTGTGAGCCAACTAAACTTTCCTTAAAAACCAAAAAAGAAAATTGAAACTTAAAGTTTACTGAACAGATAGAAAGACCTGGAGGGATAATACCTAAAGATCTGGATTTAAAATATTGAAGGCAAAGGTCAATAACTCAAACCAACAACCTCAGAGTTGGAGCATGCAATAGCTTATGGGATTGAAAATCAGACAACCATAATTAAACTTCAAACCAATAAATTGATAGAGAAATAATTTGTACAAAAGTATATCAGATACTAATGAATAAGCCCTATAAAGTTTCATCTTCTTGAAAGGCAGAACTGCACATACAATAATAACCTTGGCCTTGGCCATAAATTATCTTTAGCATATAAGTCTAAGTGTTATTCATTCTTTTATAAGCCCAGCCCATCGGCCTGCCGATAAGCCCAAAACATTTTGGCCCTTGGGTAGGGTTGGGGCTTAGTCTATTTAAGATAGGGTTGTCCTGACCCGACTTGTTCAACTCTTAGGGCCAAAAAAAGCCTACCATTGGGTAGGGCCTATGATAACCCCATCTTAAAGTCAGGCTAGCTGACCCATTTTACAAGCTTAGATGTCACTCCCCTGCAAAGCCACCTTAGCCTTTATGTGGATATTGCCATTTTTCCGAATATGAAAACCTTACCATGAGTTGTGAGCCAACAAATTTTTCCATGAACTCCAAAAAAAGGGAATTGAAAGTTAATGAGATTGAATAGATAGAGAGACATGGAGGGATAATGCCTAAGGATATGGATTGAAAATATTGAAGGTAAAGGTCAATAACTCAAACCAACAACCTCAGAGTTGAAGCATGCAATAGCCTATGGCATTGAAAATCTGACGACCATAATTGAAATTTCAAACCAACAAATTGATGGAGAAATCATTTGTACTAATGAATGGTCACAAATTATCTTCATCATATAAGTTTAAGTATTAGTCATGCTTTTATTGGCCCGGCCCATTGACTCGCACATGAGCCCAAAATTTTTTGACCTTTAGGTAGGGCTTGGCTTAGCCTATTTAAGATAAGGCTGATCTGGCTTGACCCATTCAAACCTTAGGGTAAAAAAGGCACATCACTAGGTAGGGCTTGGGCTAACCCTCTTAGGATTAGGTCCATTTTATAGGCTTATGTGTAATAGTTACTTAGAAAAAGCATTATATGTATTAATGATGTGAATGAAGACTATATGACTGACGTTACCTTCATTTACACATTTGATTTCATTTGATTTGGGTGTGTGGAAAAGATTGCGTTAATACATTTATTGAGTGAGTTCAAATGTATCTCAACTAGGTAATTTTCGCCTCCATATTCGTATGTTGTGCCGTCTGTTGAGGCCTAAAAAATCCAAGGCTGGGCCCAAATATATTTCTAGCTCAATACAACACTTAATCGGGAAAGAAGCTTGACTTGGGTATGCAAGAATTTGTCGTACACGATTGCACAAGTTATGATCCACATGCCACGCCAAGCAAACATGCAACCTGCCATGCAAAGAGGTCGTAACGAGCCTATAAAATGTACTGGTTCTATGAACCCATGCTTACTATTCTTCAAGCATCATTTAGCCCGACTATAGCCCACTGCAATACGAGAAAGCTCGAGCACAAACATGCCAAGCAACGTGCAACACCAAGGGAAAATCCTTTATTTTGGCACCAAGCTACGCTACAAGCTTAAGTGGGCCCAAGCCACGTGAATGCATATGGCTTGCTGAGGGGGTTGTGCTATGGATGGTCACGAATGTTCATGAGGCCCATTGATGGACCGAGGAGTTGAAGTTTTGGGCTGCTTGGGAGCACCAAAACTCAGGGCCATTTCTTGAGCCCAAACATATGGGTAAACATACGATAGAAAAAATGAACCAACACCTTAGAAAATATCCAATAGCCATAGCCCACAACACTTGGAAATATCCCACATCAGTCAAAATATCCAGCACCTTGTCAAAACCAAGGCAAACCCACGTGCACACAGGCTGCTCCCAGCACCTTATCAAAACCAAGACAAACCAATATGCACATGTGGCTAGAAATGAAACACCCTTTAGACCAGCAATCTTACCCATTTCCTTCCTTAGCAAGCTTTGGCAAGAAAAACCAGGGAGAAAGCATGAGATGCCTCACCCAAAACGAAGGAGTCCAGCCACAGGAAAATCTTGGAACCCAGAAGGCTCTGTCCCTATGCGCTTGGATTGGAGAGGTTTCACTAAATAGGATTGAATGGAAGAGAGTGAAGGAAAATGGAGAGCATAACTTGGTAAAATTAGAGCTTCCAGCACTTATAAAAGGGGGAATCTCCTACCTAGCAAATGGGGACATCCAGAGAGAGCAAGCATCCTCACTAACTGTTGGAACCTTCAATTCCAAGCCATGTTCTCCCTTCTTCTGGAAAACCATCCTGAATGCGACAAAGCTTTTGTCAAGCGGCTGGAAGAATCTTCTCAAGCCACCATTCCTCTTTTCCCTTATCAAACCTTCCCAAATCTCCCTCTCCCCTTGCTATGAACCTTTGTTTCCAAATCTCTCTCTCTCTCTCTCTCTCTCTCTCTCTCTCTAATGTTGAACTCATGAAGGCTCAGCTACCATGCCACAATCTTCTCATGCCAAGCCATAATATTGATCTGTAACAATTGTCTATCTTGTTGGTGAGAGGAACCAAAGTGCTTCCTAAGGCTCCACGAGCTTTTCGAAGCGCTCTTGAGGCTTGGTTCTTGAACTCAAGCAAATAGGCAAGCATACTCTCCCACTACTGGAAACACCAGATTCAAGCTCTGATTCTTCCATTTTCTCATTAATTATATATATATATATCATATATCTTTCTTTCTTTTTCTCTCTCTCTCTCTCTCTCTCTCTCTCTCTCTCTCTCCCCAAAAACCTTATTCCAGATCTAAAACATTTACCTTCTAAAGCTAAGTTGAAAGTATGGGCATCACCTTTTTGGTGAGAAATCCAAAGGCGCGACCAAGCATTCGTTAAGCTATCAGAAGCCTAATCAAACAAGTAGCAACTGCTGGAACACCTATTCCACTTTGTTTCAGGCAAACCCTTCATGTAATAACCCGATCCTTAATTAATTTTTAATTATTAATTTATTATGAGAAAAGACTATTTTGCCCCTAGAATATTTTATTAGATAAAAAGTTGACTTTTTGTTCGGGGAGGAATTTGGACATTTTAGTTGGACCGTTGCGTAGAGCACGGTGATACAAGTCCGTATACATGCAGTGAACTCAAATCGAAGTTGTAACGAAGAAATGACGATCAAAAGAAGCTCAGCGGCATAATCGTAATTTTTACTAAGTCAGATTTTTTTTTAAACCTGAAACCTCTTTCTCTGCTCTCACGCTAACAGACCTCTTTCTCTTTCCTCTTTGTTCAGGCCAGCCACGACCTCCGTGGCTTCCGACGAAGATTCTGGCCACATCTGGCTGCCTACGACCACGATTTTGGATCCATTCTCTTCATCTCTCTCTCCTCTACACATCTATACCAATTTGCAGCTCCAAATCTAAGGAAATTAAAGCCAAAATTCGAGCCAAAGTGAGCCCAAAAATGGGCTGTTTCAAAATAGTAAATTTGGGGGTCTTTTTCGGTGGATTCCAACCGCCACAGCTCAGGTTTTCAAGTGACAAAAAGCTTCGTTCAAGGGTTTTAGAGGTGGAATTGATCGTCGACCCAAGGCACCCGGGGCCAGGCAGACCCGCAGGAGGGATCTTCAAGAGGTCCAGCTAGCTCGAACCTGGAGTGAGTGGACTTTTTGTTTTATAAATGATTTATGCAATTCAATTCCATTATTTGGTCTTGAATAAGTTTTATTCGAAGATTAGTGCTTTCATGATTTGATATGTGCTTTTACATATTTTAATTTATATGTTGCTGAGTAGGATATCCTTTAAGGATATAGGAAAAGGAAATTCTAGCTAAATATCAGATAAATAGCAGCAGAGTTCTAGATTTAACAGAAATGCAGTTATTCATAAGATCTTTCAGAAATTTTATATTTTCTTAAGCCACCTTAGGTACCCATATATAAAGATGTTGCCTTTGGAATAAAAGTTTCCTCGGAATAAATGTTGCCTTCGGAATAAAATTGTTGCCTTTGGTATAGTCAACGTGCTTGACAGTTGCCCCACGAAGTTCGGGGACGCTTGGACCTTGGGAGCGAGGATTGCGGGTCAGGTTGACTAAAGGTCTCCTGAATCCTGCTAGATTGCGGCTCGGGTCGACCTTGAATTACCGAGACCTGCGAGGACATGTCACAAATTGTGACACGAAGAATTGACGGATATTAGGAATTGACGGATATCAGGAATTGACGGAAATAAAGCGGTACACCTAGGTGGTAGTTTTAAATTGATTTCGATGCTTTTAAGAGAGTTTTATCGACCATGAGAATGATTGGCATATATGTATATAAATATATTAATGCATTTATTTCAGTACGAATATAATGAAGAGGATAATTTAGTTTTGCATAACTGTTTTTACAGTGGGGTTAGTATGTTCTTATGTATTTTCTAAACTTTATTTTTGGTCCACTCACATTTTCAATGTTTTGCTCCCCCAGGCAGTAGACGTGCATCCGTGAGCCACCACATGGTAGTTTCCGCTTCCTGCACTATCTTAGTTTGATGTAGGGTTCTTGGTTCACAAGTTGTTACCTTCCTTGTAAATTGATCTGTATAGTTGCTCTAATATTGCCCTAGGACGTATTTAAGTATTGGAACGTATTTATATATGTATACTGGCAGTTGGTGTACATATTTAAATGCTTGTTGACAGGTGTAAATTTTGAGAATGTTCCATTTACAAGGAAAACTCTGCAGAATTTTTGGCAAAAGTCAAACCTAAAATAAAGTTAAGTTTTGAAAAGAAGGGCAATTAGGTCATTTGTGCCCGACACTCGCCAGGTGTCGGACACGCACAGGGTTCGGCTCAGATTCCAAAGTAGAATTTGGGTCGGGTCCTGTCACTTCTAGCGTCTGCTCCACCTCTATCATCAAGCAATAGCTTCACAGTAGCTGATGTATCCTTCTCATCAAAACTTTCAATGTATTGAAGATCCATTAAAGAAGACCAAAGCACTCTATAAGGTATCAACTCTTTCGGGGTGTTTTGGGGCTTGATGCCGAGAACTCAAACAGGGACTCAAGAGAGCTCAATCTACTTCGCAGTAGTCCAACAAGCCCATTGTAGCTCTCAACAAAAAGACCCCAACACCTTCAAAAGTTTTTCATTGAGGTTTGATATATGATGTTGAACAAAATAAAGGTTTATTAAATTGACGTAGTATTTTAATTATTATCATCTTGGTAGATGTTAGGATTTTGTTTAGCTATGTTTTTATCTTTTCTTGCCAAACTTCTAATCTTGAATGTAATTTCTTATGAACCTAAAAGCTCAATTAGCTAGTTTTAGAATGGTTGTTTCAGCTGAGTTCAGAGTTCAACATGGCACAGGTGCAATCAATGATCATTAAAGATAAATCACAGAGTTCAACATGGCACATGTGCAATTAGTGATCATTAAAGATAAATCATTCATGACTATTGCATTGCATTTGTGTGTTTATACTTAGTTGCCTAGTATGGTTAACTAGGCAATCTCATTAAAAACATTGAGATTTGTGGTGTTTTAAATTGCGCAGCCTTGTCAAATTAAAATGATTTCCTTCTGTATGACTAGTGCATATCACTAATCATCCTTTGCATAGTTTTGATCACATGTTATCGTCACCTCACTCTCGTTGTCACGTGAGCCTAGCTCATTGCCAGTTGTAGGTGTTCTTACCACATCACTCTTGTTCTCACGTGTTACTGCCGCCTCACTCTTTGCTCCATGGATTTATGGTCTGCTAATTTTAACAAAAATGGTGGCTAATGCATTTTCGGAGTTACTTCTCACCCTTTCAATTTTTAGGGTTATTTGCTTGCTCTAAATTTTTGAGTGAGAGGTCATGGTTTTGAAATGAGATTTCAATTGTGGTGTTTGAAATTTGCTTATGTTTTTCATAAATCTGAATCTAGTTTTGCATATCATTCATACGTTTAGTTCTAGGTTCCGATTCAAGTTTGGTTTCTTCAATATTATAATATCTTGAAGAAATCAATTCAACTGCATTTAATCTACAAATCATATACTGAGGTTCTTGTTGAGAGATCTACTTGCACCATAGAGCGAAGAGTTGTTGTGAAGCTTTCATTTCCATGAAGACCAATTGATAATGTTGCCGAGCTTAGTTAGAATATTTTACAAAGGTATAATTGCTTCCTTAACTATATCTAGGAAATTTTAAGCTTGTTGGGTTGATCTTTGTAAGAATCTTCTTAAGCTTAGTGGATTGCCTAGTCAAAATGATGACCCCCACACTAGAAAATGTTCACTTAGGAACCCACCACTCGGAAAAGTTGGGGGGTGGGGTGGGGTGGTGTTGGGGGTGTGGTGTCATCATTTGACCAAGAAATTCACTAAACATGAAAGATTCTTATAGAGAACAATACAACTAGCTGAAGGATTCCTAAATCTATTTAGGAAGCAGCTCTACATAATAAAGTAATCTTCATGCTCAGCGCAGCAACGCTAGTAGCTAGTCTTTATGGAAATGGAATCTTCAACATCAGCTCTTCACTCCATGGAACCATATGCTCCACTCAAATTCAACTTCGAAGAGATAAATGTAGATTCAAAAATGAACTTGACCGATTCCTTCAAGATATCATATTCTTGAATAAACCAATCAAGAATCTAACCTAGAAACTATATGAGTGAAAGATGTGTTGTGCTAGATCCATATTTTTTAAAAAAACGAAAGCAAATTTCAAAAACCATATGAAAATCCAATTTCGAAAAAAATGACCTCACAGAGCAGAAATGCAGAGCGAAATACACTCTCAAAAATTCAGAATCAGTGAAGTCACGACTCAGTAGAGTAAACAACCTTTTAGCTAAAAGAGATAGGTCGGAAATTTATACACTTGGCGGCTAATCATTGGAGCCGTAATAGAACAAAAACAGTTATGTAAGAGAGGCTACAACTAGCAGAGGTTAAAGCTCACATGAGTAAAACAATGATGTGGCAATAACACGTGAAAACCAAATAATGACTAATCATACAAAAAGATAAATTTGGTAAACTTGACTAGTGTGATACGTACAAGAGAACACTATAACGCCTACAATACAGTCATGAATTGTTTACCTTTAGCTTTGATTGCATCGAGTCATTATCAAGCTGATCTCAGCCATAATAGCCAACCTAGCACTAACATAAACTAGTCTAGCTTCAAATCACACTTTCTGTTATGTGGTCCACAAATACGATTGTTCAATTTGTTCTAGCAACCTCTAGACAAATTGGGTTGACCTTAACTTACATCAAGTTGCATTCAATATTCGTTTGTCCACTTCTATAAATGTGTTGAGTAAATTCTCCATTGCCAAGCTAAGCATTCATGTGGTGAACACCATTCAGCCGCGTGGCCACATTTTAATGTGTGAAGGTACGATTGGCATTAGGGTTACTGTTTAATTACCTACATTGCCCGATCCGATGGAGCTAGGGGCCAAAATGCATGTCCACAATCTTAAATGATTGCAAAATAATGAGGCAAAAACATAAGGAGACAATCATTCAGCCATTTTTATTTTTATTTTTGCCCTTTCTTTTATTTGAACACCTAAGGCGATAAATCCAATGAAAAATCCTGCAATTTCTGGTTCTTCATATGTAAAACAAAATAACGTTTGTAGAAACACAGCACCACACCTTTACATGGTCCTTTGTTTTTTGGCTGAGAACTGTCATGGTTAAAATAGCATAAATAAGATTAATGTTCTTAATTAATCAACATTGAGAATTTCTTTGTTTTGACTGAAACTAGTGAATTATGATATTTTGTGATAAGTTAGTTTAACATGAATTTGTATTGGGGAGGAGTGGTGGTATTACTTTTTCTTGACCGGATTTTTCTCCACTGGGATTTTTTTATGACAATGTTTTAATGCGGCCACATTTTGCTCCTACGGCCATTAGGATTTCTTATGTTGTATCCTGATTTTGGCTTAGTCAATGAAGTTATCCTTTTTTTTAAATAAGAAAAAAAACATGAGCTTGACTTAGGCATACTCTTGCTGAGAATATGGAGAACAAATCATTTCAGTACATCAAAAAAATTTTGTTCGCACAAAACATGCTTTACATGACATGATGTAAAACAAATTTCTACACAGAAGACATTATTTATATTTTTATGGGATTGCCAAGAAGCAGCATACATGCACAATTGCATATGCAGATAGATTATGAGATAAAGACAAAGATGGATTCAGTAAAAAAAGTAAAAGAAACTATTAGGGCTCTTGCTAATTTCTGTGTGTGTGACATGATAGCACAGATCAAAGAAAGAAACAAGTATGCAAAGCCAAAAAAACACATTTAAATCAACAAGATATGCATGGAGAAATAGTTGATTGGCCGCATCTAGCAACACTGGTGAGCTATATATTACCATAACATAATAATTAAAGGATAATAAAGTCTTCAAAATACAAGGGTTTTTCTTTTAACCAGACTGTAGATATTAAAATCTTAAGCCTACATCTAAATAGTTATCAACATAAGGCCGTTGTGAAGAAATTAATTTTAGACTTTAGGCATCATCACAATTCTGCGTTTCTTCCACCACCAGAACAAACACATCAAAGCTGCAGCAGCTTGCAGCTTGCAGCTCTCACTTAGTAAGGAGAGACACGAACGTTATTAGCTGAAGCAAAAAACCCATCTTTCATCAGAACATCCTCTCCTTCCTGCACAAATCCAAAAGGATCAAGAAATTAATTAAAATATTAATCTAGCATATAAATTTGTGTGCCAATTTGGAAAATCAGATGAAGAGGGTTAATTGTACTGCATGGAGGGGAGGGGAGGGGAGGGGGGTAAATAACCTGCTGGCGCACGTTTGTCTTCTTCACAGTCTGGTCAGGCATGAGACCAAAGTGAATGTGTGGAAAGTGGGCCCACTGACAAAAAGGAAAGGAAAATTAAGAGGTTCACATACCAAAGGACCCCACAAGACAGAAGTCCACAGTAATAACGAAAAGCAAAAACCCTAATTTGGTAAAGAAGAAGTAAGCCTATAAGAAAATATTTTACATTCTTAGCAGCTGCACTGAAGGCCTCTCTATGGGATATATCAGGATTCACAGACTTGATGCGTTGGATCTCGTCCCTGCATTTTTACAGACTCAGATGAATCGACCATTCAAATGTTTTGCTTCAATTTTGGCAAGTTTATAAATCCATTAATTAAACATTACAATGCAGGTTTTGTGCGTTTGTATTTGTGCCTCAGAGAGAGAGAGAGAGAGAGAGAGAGAGAGAGAGAGAGAGAGAGAGAGAGAGAGAGAGAGAGAGAGGGAGGGAGAGAGATAGAGATGAATGATATAGTTGACATGATTACTCACTTGATGAAACGGTTGTACGCAGAGGGGACTCTCTGTCTCTTCTCCGGGGCTGGACATGGCATGCACAGACAAACAGACAGGCACAGAGAGCGACACATTAAAGTTAAATTTCATCACTTCTTAATTAATTTAGCTTAATAAAAAATTTCGGTGTGAAATTAGTGATGTTCTTATTGATATTTTAGCCCACACCCTATCTTGCAAGTACTGTCATCAATTATCAACTCTTTCTCTGTCAATGATCAATCCATCTGATATCTATGTTTTCCACTAAATCTAAGGTGGTCCACCAATCTTTACCATCTATATTTCCGGGGGGCCACTACCCTTTTATGATGTCGCTTATCATAAGAACTTGAAAAACATGGTTACTATAGGTGTTCAGGAAACCACTCTGAAAAGCTTGTAAGGCATACAATGTTATGTTTGCCTTTCAAAATACAGATTTCAAAAGAAGGGTTAGAACAATCTTGTCAAGTAAATTAGGCTTTAAAACAAATCCCAGCTTACCGGTTTTAAAAAAGACTGAAGAAAGAAGTTTTGCATTTTGTTAGGTTTTTTTTACCAAAGAAATGTTGGGGTAAACAAAGTTACCACATTACTAGCTATTACTGTAAGCTTCCCCTAAAATGGAAGCATAATTTCAACCTAAGATTGTTCCTCTCCTTCACCACCAGAAATATAAAAGGACCTTGACCATAATTTCAAGGATTCTAGAGTTTATGATCAAAGTGGCTAATTTATTTATTTTACCCACCAATCCTCTTTTTCCAAGGTCCTCTTGAGGGTATTTTCCACAAGGAGGCCAATAAAAGATCAAGTTTTTGTTTTCTGGTTTTTGTCATGTGGTCTGAAAAAGATCGTGCATTTTGAAATGGTCTTTGTTATCAATACTCTTCCTTGACTAAAACTGAAACCTAAGGGCAGCTAGGTGGCTAGTGAGCGAAGAATTTGCTTGACAAAGACAGTTTGAGAAAGCTAGCTATATCTAGGCACTTATTGTTTCATAGAATCTGAACTGGAGGTCTAGGATATCGATGGATGGACACACACACACACACACACACGCATAATAAGGAAAGTAAAGGTGTAAGGAATCTCATCACTTACGTCTGGTAATAGCTGGGGGCCTTGGAAGTTCATCAGCTCCTCCTCTTGGTCGTACAGCAAAGTCATTCACGCTAGTTTGGTTCATCAGAAAGTTTGGGGCTGGATTTGGTATCTCTTCCTACAAACACAACCAATTAATCGTAGCGAAGATATAGCAAGTATGGATATTCAAAAGAAAAGAAAACAATCAAAAGGGTAAGCAATGAAATTAAGCGTAATACAAGAAGTACCAGAAGATTATGGGAATTATTAGGGGATGAGAAGAAAGAGTGACCAAGATGATGAAACTGATTGGGCGAAGGGAGAAGCAGCCCACGCATGTTCACTGGAAGCAGATTGGTGCAGTGCCCGCATCGCACCGTCACAGTCTTGAACAAACTTGTGCAAGGAACACTCACCTAAACCATTTTTTTTAATCAAACATGTATCAAAAACATGAAATATATGTTCTTCCACCAAATTAAACAAAATAAAAGTAAAAATTAGTAACTTGGGATAAAAGGGTACTCAAAAATAATATAGAAGTATAAAGAGTATATACCGCAAGGACAGTGTCGCAAATGTTGCAGTGGACATAGCAAAGCTGCTCGGAAGGAGGGAGGTGGTCGAGGGACAAGGTTGAAGCAGAAGAGGATGATGACATGATTTTTTTGGATGTGATTCTTCCTTTTCTTTTATAAAAAAAAAAAATTTGAGAATTTTGATTGATGATTGGTCTCTTGAGGGTTTGATTGATTGATTGACGGATGACAGCTTAACCACCACCTTGGATCTGCTTTTTTTTTTTTTCTTCTGTTGAATATGAGTTGTGTGTGAAAGAAAGGAGAGAGAGAGAGAGAGAGAGAGAGAGAGAGAGAGAAAGACAGAGATACAGAGATAGAGATGGGGAAAGAGGGAGGCTGCAAGGTGCTGTATTTGGTCTAGTAGATATAAGAGAGGGGCTTTGGTGTGTTACAGAGAAAAACCCTATAAATTCTCTTGCCTCTGTTTATTGGTGCCCCCTTTGCCCCAGTCTTGTTTATAAGCTCACTTCATGACCCACCATGTCATCACATATGTTACATGCAGATGCATGGATACATGTATGCATGGATGGATGGGTGCATTTATGACTTACCATATATATGCAATGTGTATAGAAGCATGGATGTGGCTAACATGCGCATGGTGTTAATTATAGGATGCAAGTAATAAACATATATGTATGTGGTTGGCATTCCCGATGCTTGCTTTGTGTTTGTGTCTCTGAGAGAGAGAGAGAGAGAGAGAGAGAGAGAGGCGGCAGATGTGGGGGAGAGGAGCAAGAAAGGGACGTGTGCATGGGGTGATATAGCTTTCACACACTCACCTGTTGTTTTCACAACTTAAAGAGCCTCGTGTCTTTGTGTGTTGTTGCTAAATAAATAATTAATTAATTAAGTAAGTAAGTAATTTAATTTAATTTGCCTCAATTTCCGAACCCATTAAACCATGGCCCTCTCTTCTACCTCCTGGACAATACAATTATCCCCTATTGCCATTTCTTCACTTCGTATTTATTTCACCCTCCGCCTCCCTCTGCGCCTCCATAGGGCTCTCTCTCTCTCTCTCTCTCTCTTGAATTCCATCTTCAGTGACCCGTGAATGGGATGCCCCAAACCCAACACCATCATAACACAATCATGCCTACATAATAATGCCAATTTTGTGTAAATCCAAAAAATATAGAGATATTGCACAATTTAATGGAATTCTATGTATATATATTTTTTCAGTGATTTGACCACTCAATCTCTCCCTCGTCTTACGCATACAGAAGAAACACAGATACGTATTTAAGTCAGAAACATTGGCCACCCTCAGCCTCAGCTCAGCTAGCCTAGCTAGCTCTCGATTCTTTCCTTACCACCTTTGTCCTTTCCTAATATTTCATTTCTCGTTTTTAGGATTGTTTCAGCTAATTTGGTTAGAATCTTTTCCCACGCTTCCTCTACATATCCACACAATCTCTAGGGTTTTTGTTACAAATTTTGCAAAGCTACCCCAGCCTACCCTAGTTTAGTTCAAAAACATATTTTCCCCTTCCTTCTTTTATATATACTATATATAGGATGATAGTCTCTTTTTCCCAGAATTTTAAATTGCGAGACTTTGAATCTAGACCGTGAATCACAATCTTAAATTACAAGACTGTGAATCTAAACCGCACATCACAGTATGTCAAGAGAAGACCCTTATGATGCATATCTTAAGAACCATCACCATCCTACTCATTAAAGACCCTTTGGATTTCCTCTTCCCCAGAAAGTGAGATGATCAGTTTTATTGTTCGTTCATTCACTCACTCACAAATGAGAAATATGGGTTCTGTGTAACTCGTATGCAAAACAATAAATGAGTGGTAATGGGAGGGAAAAGTTGTAAAGGTCCTTGGCCTTTTACAGACCCATCACAAGCCTGGCCTATTCAAAGTTTCAAATCCTACCCACATTAACAAAACAAGTTGAAAGGGAAGTGAGTCTGAGAATCTGAGACACAAACTTGATGACCCATTTATTTGACGGCCAAAATAAAGCTAACCAAAAAGGAAAAATTTAATACAAAAAATAAAAAGTAAATCCTATAGCATTGAGTCATTGACAGACAGGTACTTGGCTAGCTAACAAATTTAACATTAACAAATTTAAAGCCCCTCCATATGGTGATGATAGGTGTTTGTACAGTACGAGAAATGGCGGATTTGATTTTGAAAACATCTGCCCATATTTTCTAGAACATGTCTTCTTTTAATAATCACTGTCCAATCAACTAAAGTCATGACTCATGTGTGGCATGATACAAGTCATTTCGAGTCCACAGTTATTTACTTTGAAGGTCTCATTCTTTATCTTTTTTTTGGGGGAGATGAACATCAATTTAAATTTTATATATGCCTTTTTAATGACATAAAAGGTGGGTGGTTAGTTTTGCAGGAAAGGGACGAGACTGAGCAGGGCTATATGTACCCAAAATAAATGTTTTACAAATTTGTTTTTTTTATTGCTAGCTTACATTTTTAGTTTCTGTAGTAGTTCGACTCATTTTTCACTATGGACAAATTCTGTTCTGTTGGTTTGCAATCGAGTTCAAATTATGAATTTGTTTATAGATAAAATTTGACGTGACAATATGCAATCACACCATATGATGGAAATTTTATCGCTTCAAAACATTTACAATTAATCCAAAATGTAAAAGTAAAAATTTAAAAAAAAAAATGTCAAATCACAATGACAAGAAGAAAAAAAAATGATTTTGGCCTTTTCTTTTTCCTTCTGCAAGATCATCAGTTTGGGTTGCATGTGGCTTCAGCTCAGCCATAGACTCTCTTCACCCTTGACATCTAGTATTGGGCAGATAGCATAAAGTGAACGTACAAACTGTGTTGTATGTGGATGGATAGGATTGAGGGAAGTTTTAATTTTCTTATTATAAACAAAATCACTGTGTAAATATATAGTTCGATTCGGACCTCAAATCACCCCAAACTCGTGCAATATATAGTTTGACAAGTTTAAACCACTTCCAATATTACATTTGTGTTACTGTAAGTGATACTTTTATTTCTCAAGAAGTAAGTACAAGTTTAAAAATACTTTTCCCATGTGACAAACACATCTGGAAATAAGTACTATAGAACATGTCCTATAGACATGTTAGATATGTACACAAGGACTCAATTGGACCATATGCATCAGCTAGCAAGCGGATTTAGAAGTGGGAGTGCATTCAGGGATAATGGGTACTCACAACACAATGATACATGTTACTTCATTACTCTTTATCACGTTAAATTCATCGATAAAATTGTTAATTTTGTTGACGTGTTATATATGGAATTCATTTTTTTGCTAATATTTATGTTAAGAGACTGCCATGTGGATAAGAAAAGCAAATATGATATTTTTTAAGAATTGTTGTGCAAAAGTGATTGCTTCATCACATGCTAGAGCTTGCTGTGCAAAAGCGATCGATCGGTTTCCAGCCGAGACTTCTCTTTCTTCTTCCTTCTTCCTTTGCTGCAACCTCTTCTTGTTACGTACACTTGGTTCTTCTTCCTTTGCATCCAAAGGTGAGCTAAACTCCAACAATGACGTGATAATGTTTAATTGATTTAAGTCTAATGAAACACTTTAAACTGTGTTTATTACAACACGATTAAATCACATTTGTATTTTTCAGTGTTTTAATTATAAAACGAAAAATTAACGATTCAAGGTTTACTAATGACATGTTACTGAAAATTTAAATATAACAACATCTAAACATATCTTGTGAAATTCTTCGCTCTCCACATCCTTCTAACACGTTCCTTTTAAGAATTGGATCACATTAGTTGGGGCTGTTCATAATATATAACTTAATGACCCAAATCAACTATATTGTACTCAAAATAATAAGGGTTTAAACTAATATGTTTATTCTTCTCTTAAGGAGGAATGTATATACTACATATAGAGTGATTACAAATAGGAAATATGTACAAAATTAGATATAGGGTTTAGATAATTACAATAAAACATAAATTCTACTCAAATTAGATAATTACAATAAAACATAAATTCTATTCCTAATAGGAATGTTGACTCACGTCAACACTCCCCCTCAAGTTGGTGCATAGATATCGGTAATGCCCAACTTGTCAAGTGAGTCTTCAAATCAGCACTTTGACACGGCATGGGTCAATATATCTGCAAGCTACTCTGAAGAAGGCATAAAAGGTATAGAAATTAACTTATGCTTCATCTTCTCCTTAATGAAATGTCGATCAACTTCTACATGCTTAGTTCGATCATGTTGCACCGGATTGTTAGCAATTTCAAATGCAGACTGATTATCACAGTGGAGCTTTGTAGCAGCATTCGGTCTAAACCCAATTTCAGCAAGTAACCACCTCAACCACAATATTTCACAAACCCCTTGGGCAATCCCTCTATACTCAAACTCTGCAGAGGACCGAGCCATAACATTTTGCTTCTTGCTATGCCACGTAACTAGGTTACCACCAACAAAGGTGAAGTAACCTGATGTAGAACGTATATCTGTAATATTCCCTGCATAATCTGTGTCAGTGTAACCTTCTAGATCCAAGTGACCATTTTTCTTAAATAATAAACCTCTCACATGAGCAGACTTTAAGTAACTCAGAATATGCATTACAGCAGCCATATGATCCTCACTTGTGAATGCATAAATTGGCTAGCAACTCTTACAACATAGGCAATATCAGGGTGTGTCAATGATAAATAAATCAATCTCCCAACTAACCTTTAGTATCTTTCTTTGTTAGTTGGGACCTGATCCACATAAACACCAAGTTTATGATTCTCAACAATATGTGTATCAGCTGGTTTACAATCAAACATTCCGGTATCTGCTAGCAAGTCCATGACATACTTCCTTTGTGAAAGAAATAAGCCATGTTTAGATCGAGTGACTTCCACTCCGAGAAAATATTTCAGACTGCCCAAATCTTTCATCTCAAATTCAGATGCTAAACGCTTCTGTAGTTCCTCGATTTCTATAGTATCATCACCAGTCACAATCATATCATCAACATAAATAATCAACAAAGTCACCTTACCGACCCTATGTTTAATAAATAGAGTATGATCAGTATTGGCTTGTTAGTAACCAAACTTCTTCATAGCTGTAGTAAATCTGCCAAACCATGCCCGATAAGACTGCTTTAACCCGTACATCTCCTTTTTTAATTTGCACACGTTCCAGTTTCACCGGTAACCCTATACCCTGGTGGAAGACTAATGTACACTTCTTCTTTTAGTTCACCATGTAAGAATGCATTTTTTACATCAAATTGCCTCAGGGTCCAATCCAAGTTTACTGCTAAGAACAACAAAACTCTGACAATATTCATCTTATCCACAGGTGCAAAAGTATCATGATAATCAACTCCATATGTATGAGTGAACCCTTTAGCTACTAATCTTGCCTTGAACCTCTCCACAGTACCATCTACTAATCTTGCCTTGAACCTCTCCACAGTACCATCTGCATTATATTTAATTGTAAACACCCATCTGCATCCTACAAGCTTTGTTCCCTTTGGTAGATCAACAATGTCCCATGTATTATTTTTCCGCAACGCCTCCATTTCAATATTCATGGCTTCAGCCCACTTTGGATCATTAAATGCCTCCTCAACAAGGGTTGAAATTTTAATACTATCCATTCTAGTCACAAACGCTTTGCACTCAGGAGATAACCTGTGATCAGACACATAATGAGCAATAGCATATCTCGCTTTGCCTTTTGGTGAGTAACGATCAGATAGAACCCCACGATTTCGTCTAGGCGATAAAACATAAGAATTATCGGAAGTATGAATAGAAGAACTTACCTCAAGACTATCTAGGGGAGCTTGATTGGGTACTATTAGAGAAGTTTCACGGGGGGGCAATCGGTTCAATGACATTAGTTAAAATAGCAGGTTCAGCTAATGTAGCAAGTTCGGCTGGTGTAGCAGGTTCGGTCGGTTCTGCCCTTTGTACCAAACTATCCAATACTACTCCCCCTTATAAATCTAGCTAGTTACGTCCTTCACTACTAGTCTCCCCTTGAAGGACATGCTAGGGTGTATCAGAGAAAAACATTTCATCCTCAATAAATGTAACATCCATAGAGACATATAGACGTCGGGTTGCAAGATGATAACATCAGTAGCATTTCTGATGAGGAGAAAAACCCAGAAAGACACAGCATAGAGCACATGCTGATGGAGGTGAACATAGATGATACAACCAAACATCTTTGGAGACAGAGTCAACATAAAAGAGGCAGAGATATGATGGGTCAGTACCTGCATGGGAATTTGGAAATCCAAAACTCGTGAAGGTAGACGATTCAAGAGATAGACTGCATAGGTAACAACATCTATCCAGAACCACTTTGGAACTGACACATCAAGCAGCAGAGCACGAGCAGTACTAAGGATCTGCCTATTTTGATGTTCAGTAACCCCATTCTGTTGTGATGTTTGAGGGCAAGTAATCTCATGGAGTATACTCTTAGTGTGAAAAAAATGGGATAACGCCGAATTAACAAATTCTCCACCATTATCATATCGAAAAGCCTTAATAGGGAGCATAAATTGAGTTTGAATCATCTGACAGAAACGCTGACAAATTTCGACCATATCACTTTTATTTTTCATCCTATATAACCACATCATACAAGTGCAATCATCCATAAATAACACAAACCAACGAACTCCCAAGGCTGTAGAAACAAGGAAAGGTCCCCAAACATCAGAATAAACTAAATCAAATGGCATAAGCCGTTTATTACAACTTGGAGGGTGGATACCCGATGACTCTTAGCTAAAATACAAGTCTGACATTGGAAAGCAGACTCGTTGACACCACTAAATAATGCAAGAAACAAATGCCGTAAATATCCAAAGGAGGCATGACCAATCGGCACTGTAGCAACTAAATCCGGTGATGCTGAGAAGTTTCGACGATACCAGCAAGAAGAACCTGACTAGTTGTCACATCATCCACATAATAAAACCCCCCCTTTTTAGTACCATGACCAAAGATCTCCCGAGTCTGGATATCATGCAGTAAGACAAAAGACGGATACATCAGTACAACGCAATTTAACTGCTCAGTAAATTACGGTACTGATAATAAATTACTAGACAAAGATGGAACCAGTAACACTTTGTCCAATGGTAAAGCATGTGTTAAGAGTATAGAACCAGCCCTCGTGATAGGAGCAACAGCATTATTAGTAGTCAGAACTAGGGGTGGGCACTCAAACCGCGAACCAAAAATCCAAGCCGAACCACACCGAACCAAACCGAAAAAAAATCGAGTTGACCAAAAAGTTAAAAATCGATCAAAAACCGAACCGGACCGGTTTGGACCGATTCCAGATCCGGTTCCATGTCTTCAAAAACCGAATCGGGCCGAACCGAACCGGTGAAACTAAAAGAATATATAATTTCAATATATATTTATATTTAATGCTATATTTTTAATTTCACTAAAAAAAACCTAATATTTATCCAAGTTCAATGTCAAAATATCTCTCTTTTCTCATTTTAATATTTATTTTTTATATGAATTGAATAATTTGTTAATTTTTAAATAAAAAAATAATATTTCAGTTGAGAATTGTATTAAAAAAATAATTTTAAAAAATAATTTTTATAATCCGGTTCAAAACCAAACCGGACCGAAACCGGTTTAAACCGAACCGGACAGTTTTTGAAATTTTTTTAATTAAAATCGAACCAAATCAAATCGAATGAATAGTATCGGATCGGTTCTAATTTGAGGCAAAAATCGGTCCAAACCGAACCGTGCCCACCCCTAGTCAGAACATAATCACGATGATGCGGAAGAGTAGTAGAGAATAAAGCAAAATTATACGTCATATGGTCAGTAGCTCATGAATCAATAATCCAACCTATATCACAGGTATCATGGGCATGGAAAGCCTTGCCAAAGTTACCTGGAGGCGGAGGTGTTGGAGTGCTTGAGACCGCAGTCAAAGTCGGAGGAGAAGTAGCAGTAAGGTGGCCATGCCCAGTGGTGATGTCAGCCACAAAAGTGGGGGCAACAGCCACATGAGCTTTGCTGTCCAGTTGTTCCCTTTTTAAATGCCTCCACTCTTTCTCCCAATCTGGTACCTCATGCACAATGGCGGACCTACAGAGGCGCAAGGAGGTGCAGTTGCACCTCCCCTCGCCGGAAAAAGCCATGGATGTGCTGGATTTTTGCCCCTTTGCTCTCTAGCGTTTTAAAAGGTGTTATCAAGGCGCATCTCGTTGAGTGCGACGATCTGAGGCCTCCTGAAATCGCAAATGGCAAGCTACACGATTGAGGCACACACTGTGTTGTAAAGGAGGAGTTGCAGAGGTGTCGCTGATGGAGGCTCTGGTTCACGAATGAAGAAGACGACCCTATTTTTATTTGTCACAAACGGCATCGTCCTTGATTTATGTTTAATGGTTTAAATGAAGTGTTTTTAAAAAATTCAAACTCTTCGTTTTTTGTGCAAACCGTTTCAAGATTCATTGTTTGGCTTCAATTACTTGGTTATTATAATAAATATTTCATTATAATAATAATAATGTAATACCAAAAAGCTTACCTCAATGCTCCCAATTTGAAGAAGCCCATCTGTCAAAAAAATTAAATAATAAAAAACAACAACGAAGAAGAGTCCTTGCACAATAATCTCAAATCACACTTTGATATTAGAGTTTTTGTTTAATTGGGATTTGATTGATACTACTTGTTTGTTGATCTAATCTTTTCACTGTGATAATATATTTTTATTATTAATTATGTATTTATTTTATCGTGCTAATCAATCTTTAAATTAACTAAGGGTCTGGTTTTCATAATATGTTTTTTATTGGGTAGTATCAAAATCATTATTGCCCCTCTCCTGAAAAATTTCTGGATCCGCTTCTGCTCATGCAATGCCCAGTTAGTGTCGATAGTATGTCTCTTTTCACCATAGTGATCACACTTCAGTTTGTCTTTTCTGCAGAAGTTAGGTGATGAGGCGGAACAGCAGAAGAGCCAGATCTTGGAGGCCGAGAAACCAAAGCAGTATTTTTGGAAGCAAACACAACAGCAGGTTCCCCAATCCTGTTGCCGGATCCAAGCATAGTAATCTGGCATTGATCCTCTTGAAGAACTATAAAAACTGCATTTTTGATACTTGAAACTTTATCACTCTGTAGAATATCACTGCGAGCCGTGTTATAAATATCGTTAAGGCTAGCCAAAAAATCATACACACGATCTGCCATACAGCAGCCTGAAAAGTCTTCATATCATCAGCACACTTCATCTGAAAATGACGTCTATTGTCCAATTCAAGCCAGATTGCCTTAAGTTCGGCAAAATATATAGAGACAGGACGACCCTCTTGCTTGAGACGAGTAGCCTGGCACCGCAGTTGATAGAGCTGGGATATGTCAGAGCCATTATAAAACATCTGATTAACAGCATCCCAAATTTCCTTAGCAGTAGGTAGAGTATGAAACATATTCAACAAACTGGGTTCCATAGTTTGCAGCATCCAACTTTTCACAACAGCATCATCAATTTTCCACTTCCCAAATTTCGGGTCTTTGGAATCAGGGGCATCAGTGTTGCTAGTTAGGTAACTCAATTTGCCTTGTGTAGTAGCATGGAGTTCGATCATCGAAGCCCATACCTCATAGTTGGATCCATTCAATTTGAATCACATAGGTAGGTTGGTGGACGATTCGGTATGAACCGTCACAATAGGAGTAGAAGAAGAAGAAGATTCAGTGACATCTGACATGGTGATAGATGGTGGCAGCGGCAGTAAAAGATTAGATGGCGACGACGATAGTAAGAGATATAAGACGGCACATGCTTAGGTGTATAGGCTAGGTGCAGCGGAAATAGGTATTTTTAGGATTAGGGTTTTGACGTTGTAGAGACGGATTGGAACCCGCTCTGATACCTACTCAAAATAATTAGGGTTTAAACTGATATGTTTATTCTTCTCTCAATAAGGAATATATATACTACATACAAAGCGGTTACAAATAGGAAATATGTACAAAATCTCCTAATTCTACTCAAATTAGATAATTACAATAAAATATAAATTATATTCCTAATAGGAACGTTGACTCACGCCAACATATATTAGGTCTCTTTCCAATGATTATCCTTGGAAAAAATAGTCAAATCAAAATAATATGAGCTTTTTATTATATGCCAAAATTGTTGAGAGTCTATCATGTGAGAATGTGAAAAATGTTCCACATTGAAAAGTTGAGAAATCTAGTAAGGGCTTATAAGGAGTTGAGCTACTCCCCTCTATTGTCAATTGGTTTTGAGGTGAAACCTCAACTTCCTTCATGATATCAGAGTGAGTTTGCCCACATGTGCAAGCCCAACAACCACACATGCTCCACGTCACTCAATATGAGTTGGCCAAAGTGTAAGGCTTGAAAATTCGTTACATGTATGGGGTGTAAGAGTATCAAGGGTGGTGATGCTGCCAAGTGTAAACAGATTGAACTATGAGCTATTAGCAAACTGTTAGCAAGCCATGTGTATGTCACGTGAGTTGTTAGGAAATTGTTAGTTAGCTCAATACACAGTTAGGCTGTTAAGTAAGATTGCTTAAGCTGAAAGCAATCTCCAATTGTATAAAACACGAATTACTGTACTGAACATTCATTAAGTGAAATACAATTTGATATTCATTCTCAGTCTCTCTCTATTATCTCTTTCTCTACACTGGTTCTTTATAGAAATTCTGCATAATCGTTTATATAGTAAAATGGGGGTGTGTGAGAATGTGAAGGTGAAAAATATCCCACATTGGAAAGTTGAGAAACTTAGTAAGGGCTTATAAGGAGTTGAGTTACTCCCCCTATTACCAATTGGTTTTAAAGTGGAACCTCAACTTCCTTCATATCCCACATTGAAAAAGGAGAATGACCTCTTAATCTATTCTCAATTGATTTTGACTTGGATGATCTTCTGTAAAAATAATTACTTGTTCGGATGATTTTTAAAGAAGGTTCCCCAAAACGAAAATCTAAAAAACAAAGGTTTAGATTATTGAATCCCGTTGGAAATGGGCCACACACATGTTAGTTCCATTCAATTGGGTATATCATTCATGACCCATATCACGTTGTAACTTTCATTGATGATGATGGCAGCAGCTGGATGCATTCATGGTTCCATGCACACATGCATGCATGTCTGCATACATATATATGTACGAATGAGGAAAAGCTATCACTGTAAAAAGCCTGCTAGGAGCTATTTGTTGCTGTTTGTGGGGATATGAGGATCTTTGAATCTCTCTCTATGTCTTTCGGGATGGGGGGGGACGGTGGGGTTGGGTAAAAATCGATAAAGTTGAAATCCAGAGTTGCTCTGGTGTCTGATATATTTTGGCTTTGGCTTTGCCTCCTCTAAATCAATCTCTCTCTCTCTCTCTCTCTCTCTCCTGTCTCTGTGTGTGAGTGCTGCTGATCAGTGCAAGCAAGTACGTACGAATTTAAAGGGAGGGCGGTGGTGAGGCCTTTAGCTCTGCTAAGTGCTGATCATGGAGCCTTTAATTTTAGATACACCACAACCTAACTTAACCCCACATGCACTCCCAGACCCATGTTGCATGGGCATGAGCAATTTCTTGTTCTTTTTGAACCACACAAAGGACATGCCCTGCAAAGAAACAAAAGGGATGGCCTGGGGGTGCTTAGAGGATGCACAGGGGTAATTGCCCTTCTTTTATCAATCAGTCCCCTACTATGCACTCTGATTCAACTCGGAAACAGACAAAGGACACTGCTTTGGATTGATTATCGATCCATTTGGACCCTAGCCTGTCCTCCCTCTCTATGTACACATATCAAAAGATGAGGTGTTATTTCATCCAACTAAGATATTGCTTCTTTCCTATATGCCAAGGCACATATATATACAAAGAGTACCAAAGACACTGGTAAAAAAACCAAATGACTTTACTTCTCTTTCCCTAATTTGGGTTAACAACGTTTGACATTCGCGGTGAGAGGAAAACTTTTTGTAACGCGAGAGATGAGTTGTAAAGTAAATCATGAAAAACCTAATACACAAATACAAGTTACAACGTGGTAAGATGCATGTCATTATGTGAATGCTGTGATTAATAATGACTACTCACTAAAAAATTGTTGTAATGTAATGTTAATAAAGCTTGCATTTCTTCTAGTGTAAACCCTAAATGTTAGCTATTGCCAACAAGATATTATTGGTTTAAACTACATGAAAAATAGGATCACGTTTTTAATTATATATTTGTGTCCATGACTGTTATTTTACCCGGTTGAAGGTGGAGAGCAACAATTATGTAATGGGGATAATACATTTTGCTATTTCCAGCCAATAACACAATAACACATAAGATTTTTCCACGTGTCATTGTGTTATTAATGAAGAATAGTAAAACAGTATTATTCCCGTTACAAATAAATTTTTTTTTGATAGAAGGTGTGCCCTTCCCTCATCCACAGACAGCCGTCGTTCGTTGCAATAATGATCTATTGGTCCCGCATAGGCATTAAATTAGGTTGTGCTCTGAGACCATTTGTAATGACCCAAAGACTCATCTAAAACTGCCAACTGAAGTTGACTTTTGGATTCTTAGGTCTTACTTCAATTCAATATATGAGATCTTTCTAGGGCATTTCTGACGTGGGATTCGGGGTATGACCTGTCAAACCACATATTACCACTATATATATATATATATTAGTTCCCATCTATTGAGAGATTTTTTAAATAATTTTATTTGAAGGACATCCTTTAGGATATCTTACGAATTTTTTTCCAACGATCCAAACTATCTATTTTTAAATTCTACATTCATATATCATCCTTGCAAAAAATTAGACCAATCGGAAACTGTTTCGACATCCAATTGTATCCCTACAAAATCAATGAACATAGTGCTTCAAGAAAGTACTTAAATTTCAATAACACAATTAAGTGGTCAAACAATATCGGATTTAAGTGATTTTGTAGAGATGATCTTTGAATGATTATTTAAAATATAGACAGTTTGGATTAGTGAAATATAATGCGGAGTGGATTCTACAAGGGTGTCCCTCAAATAAGTTAATTTGAGGGATCCCTCAATGGAAGGATGTCCGCAAATTATTATCATGCGGATGCCATTGTAAATAGAAAAAAATAAAATAAAAAGAATAGTAGAAAATACATGACGTCTGCACGATAATCACCTTCGAACGTCCGCATTGGAGAATTTCTATATTATATTTCTGCTTATTGAGCATTTCTATCACCAATAGCTCTTGATGCTTTTACTGGCCCATAGTCTACTTCAAGAATTAATGGCTCAAAAGTCCGTATAATATTCTGCTTAGCCTTGGAGGTGTTGGCCCATTAACCCCTTTCATGCGCCCCCAAACGGTTTCTAGGCCATTCCCACAATTGGTTCTTGTATTAGTTTGAGCTAAATTTAACTCTCTTTTTTCTCTTACCAGAAAAACAAACCTAACCCTAAAATCTACCACATCTCCAACCCACTCCAATGTAAATTGAGCTAGAGTCACGCAGATCTATCCGTGTTTCTTTGGCAAGGTTTATTTGGTTTTTGGGGTTTTTCTTTTTTCTTTTTCCCGTGATAACTGGCGGCTTTATGGTTAGAACTTTTACTAAGGATATAATGATGACAGTGAGTTTAACTATAATGCAATATACAATTACAGTGGTTGCTAACTTGCTATTTTGTTATTACGAAATTAAAGTTGATATGTTGTAAACTTTAATTTTGTAATAAATTAATTAATAGATACATGTTTTTTTTTTTTTTTTTTTTATAGATACAAGTGATATTAGAAGAGGGAAAAATCGAACATAAGACCTCATCTACAAGATAAATGCTCTTAACCGCTTTTACACGGTCCCTTACTAAGTATGTGTTATAATAAGTGAAGCGGTAAATATATGACATGATGGTGGACCGTCACACGAGTGACAGCAAATTCCCCAGCACTCCATTTTTATGCGCCAGACAATCCATCTTGCTTACAGGCAAGTTGCCCTCAATGACAGCATTGGAATGTTCTGAATCCACGCTATCCTCATTCCTCCCATTTGGAGTTGTCAATTATGCTGCTTAAAATACAAATAATTTTTTTCCTGTTTTTTTCCTTTTTTCTGAAACAAAATACATATGCTTCTGATTGTTCATGCCATGTTTTTGGGTGGTCGGTTCTCTGTTTTTTTTTTTATAAATGCAGTGGATTTATGAAAATAATGTAGCCCATCTACCGCATTTAAAAGACAAGAAAAAATCACAGCACGCGTTGTTTTGGCCAACAAAAATGCACTTCAACGGTACACAAAATGAAAAGACATTCAAACATCCCAGGACCACAAAACTCAAGCCACAACAAAATATCAGAAACAGATCCGTGACCAAGCCAAAGCCAAAGCCAAAGACCCCACTTCCTCCTAACTCAGAGACATTTGGGGGGATCTTCAAGGTCTAGTACATTTCAAATACCTCATATAGGAGAGGCCAAAAATGTACAAACATTATCATATCTTCTCTTCAGCAATTTGAAATGCAGCAGTGATGTAAAGTAGGAAGTTGCATTGTATTGAATTGATGAATTAATTGTCAATAGTACATAATTTAAATAGGTAATAAAAGAATCATAAATCCAGATAAAAATAAACGAGGAAGCCGTGGAGCATTGAGAACGTTCGAAAACGAAATGAAAAAAAGAAGAAAAGAATGTCAAACTTACTAAAGATTTATATCAACAAGACTAAACTTACAAACCTAAGCACTCATCCACAAACCTCTCACTAAGAAACCAGGCTCCGACAAACATAGAGGGGACACTGGCTCTGGAAAACCAAAACCTCTAGTAGAAAATGGGGATCAAAGTGCAGATGATCATCAGCAGCGTGAAGAACAACTTTGATTCATTGATAATGATTGATGTTGCTGAAGAGATATCTTCCGGCCTGAAAAGCAAAAGTGAAACGTATAATCAGAATTTATATTTTGTGCTACTCATTAGCAAGTTGAGATGTTTAGTACATATGGACCACAGAACATACTTCTGCAATTTGCTGAGGGCGCCACAAAATAGGGCATTGTCTGGTGCAGGCAACTCAGTTTTGTTAGTCGCTTCTGGATTGACAACTCTGATATAAGTTTCTTGGCCAAGATACCATGAGTCGAGGTTTTCAGCTCTAATGTTCCAGACTCCAACATTGTCCAGAGATATCAAGATTGCTGTCCATGCCCCAGGATAAACCTAACGAGAGAGAGAGAGAGAGAGAGAGAGAGAGAGAGAGAGAGAGAGTCAAGACTTTACTACATTACAAATATTTACATCTATATAAGTGTTGGGCATCAGCAGCTATTGCATGTTTATTAGATAAGCATGCCTATTTCCATTGGAACAAATAAAGCAAAACAGCTTAAAAGGTTGACAGCCAGTCAGCACCCTTGATGAGGTGAGCAACATGAACAAGAACATGCTTATTAACACAAAAACATGCCTACCAATTCTGTGATAGTAAGTAAGTCCAACTGACATATTTACAAGGAATTATTACGAATCAGAAAGAACAAGTTGACAGGCAAACTAGGAAAAGTTTAGGAGGACCGAAGTAAGATTAAAGCAGAAATATACCTGTACTGTGGAACGGGCTATCCCATCCCATTTATTATATGTGCCCCTGCTATTCTCTGTCCAGTCACCATAGTCCATCCTGCAATTAAATCAATGCCTGTTAAAACCACTGAGGGGGAAAATAAATTCTTACTTAGACATGCTTGACGCAATAAAGTACAAAAATTCCTACCCGACAACAAAAAATGCATATCCATCTACATGGTAGCTCTGCATCTTGGTGTCATTGTTCTGTAGTATGATTTCTATAAATCCTCTAAATGTTCCATTAATCACAGATGTTTCCAGTCTGGGTGCTCCCGTAAGTGGCCTAGTTGGGAAGTCAAGCTTATAAACACCCTTCAATTTTTTCCAGTCAGCAAGCCTGATTGGTGTAGAAGGATTTACAAATGAGATTCCGCTGAGCGTTGTCCGGCGTCTCCCATTGATCACTACAGGTGGCTTGTTTTTCAACACATAAACATCAGTTACATTGATTGAGCCGTATCTAAAAGACCCCTGTGGATTAGGGCGTGCACCACTAGCTGATACATTCCATCTGCAAAAAATTTCCAGAAATGTTTCAGAAAGAGATTTTATATGGATAAACCAGTCAGGAAATTCTTCAATTTCTATCATATTGTGTCCGCTAAAAACTCATACACATAGGTCCAATGTTTTTTCCCCATTTGTGAACACAAAATTTAAGGATACAAAAACATCCCAACCCAGGAAATCTCTTGAGCTTAAAAAAGGTGGCACTGAATTTTAATACAAAAAGATGAACAGAGAACAAACCTGATTGATCTTGCCTGGTTCATTGAGTAGGTTTTGTCAAATTCATCATTTGGTGCCTCTGGAAGGGGCCCAGCTGCTTTTCCTTTAGAATTAGTATAGTGCAGGATTGCAACTCCAGTAACTTTTTTCCAGTGTGTCTCATTCACAAATCTAGCACTTGCCACAACATAATAATCAGAACTTGCATTCTGATCCATGGTTACCAGAAAAGAAAAAGATTGCCCGACGTGTATATCTAAGCTTGTATAATTCTGTTGCACTGTATATGATCCCTCTGACTCTGCTAGAAGAAGATTATGGTTCTGGATCCTGAAATTTAGAGTAGCTGACACCCCAACATTGTGGACACGAAGACGGTAGGTTTTACCTGTCCAATATTACGTCATGGTCATTGGAAGTATGGAGGAATTCAGCTAAAAGTCCACAAGTTCACAGAAACAACATTATCGAAATTACTTATTGACATAAGAAATGACTTGCCAACTCTTTATTCTTGGATGTGAATTATAAAGCCCCATCATGTTATATTCGGTGAAATGCTATGTAACTCCAAAAAATAAACATATATAAAGTCATGAATCCTTTCCCACTAATAACCTAATTATTATTGACGGGCAAGCATTACGCTTTCACATCTGACACTAATTGGCAACGATCTCACACCAATCAGTAAATGAAGCAAACTGCAGTGCAAAAGCAATCGTTTCATGTGTATGGAACGAACATTATCTATTGTGACTAATTTTCCAGATACGGTTTTAAATGCTAGTATGAGTATGATTACTACTCCAAAAAAAAAATATTTTGAGAAGAAACGAAGTTTATTAAGCAAAAGAACACGGAGGTGGATAAGACAACCACAACCGAAGTTTATTACTACTCCAAAATAAAATCAAACAGCCTGCATAGCATGGTATAATTAACATATTTATCCGTGTCTGGCAGCTCACGACATATTCACATGCGCAGATCAATTCCAAATTCTGACTTACAACATTCAAAAATTGAACATTTTTTAGCACGTGATTTTAAATATATAGTTTGCTAAAATTGTTTTACCTGGTTTTACTTCAAATGTTGCATAATCGATGCCATCTGGAACAAGTGTACTGTTGTATTGGTAAGGACCTTTCCCATTGATAAGAACACCATCTGGTATCCCAAGGTCTTTCCCGGCATCAAGGGCCTTTCTCAAAGCCTACATTCCAGAAAAGGAACTATCATCATTAAACATGTTACACACTAATCTAAAACCTGTACTTAAGAAGGAAGTACAAAATTTCACTAAGCACTAACCGTATGGTTTCTTGTGTACCAGTCACCAATCAAAATGGTTATATCCCCATCTGGGGTTGCAAAAGGAATGGGAATTATAGCCCGGTTATTTATAATAAAGCCACCAAATCCTCCAGATGCTCTCTGAAGATTAAGAGAAGGAAAGTAAAAGAAGCTCCCAATCTGATCCTTAACCTGAAAATTGTAAGTCCAATTCCACTTTGGCGGAATTGGACAATTGGTTCCAGGAACCCCATCTTGCCATGAACTACGGCGTTGCTGGATTCCAGCCCTGTTGAACAAATCCAAATTCAGATAACGGAATCCATGTGTAATAAGTTATCTGCATGAAATTCATGTGCACATTACAGTAAATCCTACCAAGTAATGAGCAGATTCTCGTCCAATTTGTTCCGAACATTGACAATGACATTGTTGTTAGTAGTTACATTGATAGTAGGACCTGGAAAATTTCCATTAATGGCAATAACCTGCAAGGCAATG
Organism: Prunus persica; assembly: GCF_000346465.2. Taxonomy (NCBI): domain Eukaryota; kingdom Viridiplantae; phylum Streptophyta; class Magnoliopsida; order Rosales; family Rosaceae; genus Prunus; species Prunus persica. The sequence continues at coordinate 8,964,864 of NC_034013.1, read as the reverse complement.
CAAATTTAGAAAGAATTACTAAAACCCCTAATTCTCAGTCTAACCTCAGCACTTGATATCACTGTGAGTTTGCAACTAATACACTAAGCTCAGATTTAACAGATCTGAAGATAAAGATTCCAACTTTATGAAATCTAAAGCAAACCCATTTGGCATTCATGAAAAACGAGCAGACCCACATCCACAACAAAAAGATGAGCTAAAAGTAGCAAGAGAAAGTGCATAATCTAGAGACAGAATGCAGCTACAGAAATAGAAAGAGAGAGATATAAGAATTAAGAGCAACATACCTGTTGAGGGACACCCAGAGGAGAAGCAGTGATGTAAGAGACCTCAAACTCGTGGTAAATATTTGGATCCTCAGCGGAAGAAAAGCTCGCAAATAAGCAAATGTGGACGAGAAACACAGCTAAGAAGCTCAAAGAAGCCATTTCCAGGACTTTAGACTGTTTTTTTCACAAATCAAAAGCCAATTTTTTTCCTTAGCTTTTGTTTGATTTACATTATCACAAAGAGAAAGAAAGAACAGGAACAAGGACAAAGCCGAGCCTCTAGAGAGAAAAACGGTAGAGAGTAGAGAGAGTGTGTGACAGAGGAGAAACAGAGAGAACGGCTCTTTTTTCTTTACTTTGTGTGTGTGCTGGTTTTTGGGTTTGGTTAAAATAAAAGAGTAAGACAGAGACACCGAGAGAGAGAGACAGAGGAGAGAGAGAAGATTGATTGGTTTTGAGGTCTGATCCCAAGCTAAGCTTTTGTCGGTAACCAGTCATCATCCACGCGAGCAAGAGAGATAAAAGTAAGCATTTTTAGAGACAGAAAGTATGCGAGGAAAGAGGGAGTGACAGCCAGTAGCCAGTTCACAGTTTGAACTTCTCACGCTCTCTCACCCCATAACTAACACCCACATTCATTTTTGACTCTTGTCTCTCTTAAACAAATAAAAAATCAGAGATGGTTACAACGTTTAGATCTCTCTGTGAAAGCGCCACATGATTGCCAGCCGTGAGCCACTGCCCTCAAATAGGGACCCCTTTCAATGTAGGGTGGGGTAGTGCTGATTGGATTACAACAGCTGATGACCGTTTGATTCTATACATTTTCAAGAATAGCAACTTCTACTTGGGGCTTGATTGAGAGTGCTTTAAGAGGGGTTAAAAGTGATTTTTGATAACCAAAAACATTTCTGACTGAGCATGACTGAAAAATTTACAAAGGTTTTTGGGTCATAGAATCACGTGCTAGAAGTAAAAGCACTTAAATTTCTTATGAAAATTTCAACATTTTTAATAAAAATGATATTATTAAAAATGTTTATGAGGAGAAGTGTTTCTATTTATATGGGTGGTGACAGGTAATTATGGAGGCCATGCACATCTCTTGACAAGAAACATATGGATAAGCATGTAGGTTAATTGTTGTGAGTTTCTGAGAAGCTTCTTGTTACTTTTTGTTTTCATCTAGCTATGAATCTTTATTGGAGGAATTATGGATGAAATGAATTGAGTTAATTTCCTTTGATTTCAATTTTTTTTTTCTTAGCTGCTTTAGGGTTCTATCATTTGATATCAGAGCTCTTGATCTAATATGGGCTATCTGAACTCAAATGACTTTTGTTACCAGCTCAAAGAGATTCTTCATATGGTTTGACTGCACCTTTTATTTGAATTTGAGATATCTTCACAATACTCATTTAATTCTAATTTGGGTTTTTTCTTTTGTTTGGAAGCGCAAATTCTAATTGGCGTTCTGATTGATGGCAAAATAAAATAATTGGCTTAAACAATTAAAATTAGGCTCAATCAAAATAATATGGGACTAATTCTCTTATTTTGATTGAGACTAATTACAAAGAAATTTCTCTTAATAATATGCGTGTCACCTTTTAATAGTGTTATTTAACATCATCATTTCAAAAGATACTTGTTTCTTAAAATAAATAAAAAACAAAACAAACAAACAAAGGATACAATTCACAATAATGCAATTAAAATTAAATTATCAGTATTTTTTTTTTGGGTAAATACTATGAGATGTCCCCACATCTGAAGGCTGTGATTAATTCCTGTTTATAGTTGAGATTGTCCCTGACCACAAAGTGCTTCCAATAAATTTCGAATTCCTATCATTGAGGTACCAAATAATTCACCAATTGGAAGTTGTAGTTTATAATTTGTCAACCACACCACCCCTTGTAGTTTAATTATCAATATTTTTTTATACAAAATTATCAGTATATCAAACCAAAAACATTGAAGTTGTACAAATAGAGTCAACTTCTTAACTGTCTACCCAAAAATAATAATATTGTATACGCTTTTAAATTTGAACTGAAACCTGAAATTTGTCCAGTGGATTTACCTCGAGATGCCAAATTCGTTTTGGGCTTTTTGAGCGTGGAAAAGAAAAAATAAAAACTGGGCCCTGCAACAGAGTGAGCATAAGCATAAATATATAAAATAAAATATATAAAAAAAAGTGGTTCTGGTCCTTGAAGTTGCGGTTAGGGCAGTGGCCTTAGGTTAAGGGTACTTTTATCACCCACTTGGATTGCCACGTGCGATGGGACCCAACCTAATAAGGGCTTCTTTTTCTTCTAAAAATAGAACCAGTAGGGTTATGCCAAATAAGTATAACTGCTAAATTGTATAAGCATAGCATCACCTAATTATGTAGGCAATGTAATTGCAAAATAAGTGCTAGTCGTATTATATTAATTACGAGTTAGGTAGTGTTTGATCTAACAAATAATAATGCATATCTACATAAGTAACTTTCATCAAGAACTCCTATTTATGTCATTTGAAAATTCTTGCTCCAATCTAGTGTTATAACCGGTCTTAAGTTTTTTAAGAATCAAGACGACGACAAATGAAAAACCCTACATACTCGAAAAATACCAATTATAAACAATGGAAAAATAATGCTGCAGCAAAATTCCAACCCGAAAGATATACTTTGTTAATGGGCATGAGCTGTGTGGGATCTCCCTCCTCATGCTCAAAGCAATGAATAGAGGGCGAAACGCATTCTGGCAGGTAGGGACCAAACAATATCCACCACCAACATTTCTTTTTAAAAGAGAAAACAAGATCAAGCAAATTATATTTATATGAAGCTTTGTTTATATGTATATAATTATATTAGACAAGAAAACTTTCTCTTCTTCTTGGACTTGGAGGAGGAAGTTTTGCTTTGAAAGCTGTTCATGCATGCACGCTATAATATATATATTTATATAAAAGTGAGTTGGTTTGTGTATCACAAAAAGAAAATAAGGATATGTTGAAATGAAGGGACAGTTTGAAAGGCAACGGTCCAACCAGAATGATGGAATATATATTGTTTTAGAAAGATATACTAATTAAAGAGACGCGGTGATTTGGGTAATGAATTATTATGATCGGCTAGGCACAATGTGAAATCCAGCTGGATTTGATTCTAACAGGCCCCCCCATCAATAATTAGACCAGTTTCTTCAGTATTAAGTTATGATCAACTATGAAAAGAACAAGAGTATGCATAAGCTAGGCAAAATGTGAAAGGAAAATTATAGGAGATCACGTTATCGTACCATATTATGTCTCATCTTTTTAATATAAATGGCATGTCGTACAATAATGCGGTCTCCTTAATTCAAAGCAACGTATACATTGTTAGAAACTCATGAATATAACTCGTCTTGAAAACAAGGTATTCATGAGTTCATATTCTAATTAAGATGTTAATTCACAAGTAGAACTTATAAACTACAACACGTACATAAAAAGAGCCACCAATAAACAACCCATAACGTACAGTAAGCCACTAAAAATTTATTAAACATAAATTGCATAGCAAGTCAAGATGTTTACTCAAAAGAAAATTGGTGAAAATTCAATTTTTTTGGGTTTTCTATGTTGACTAGAAGTGTCTATTTGACATTATTTATTTGGGGTGATTAGTGATTTTTCAAAAATTTTGGGAAGCCCAGTCTGTTTGGTAAATTGACTTATTGTTAAAAATTGTTGTGAGAGAAAACTATAAGGGAAAGCAGCTAATGAGGTGCTTTCATTTTATGATTATGCAGGAATCAATTTAAAAGAGGTGATGAGTTTAATGATTATGCAGCAATCATTTTTTGATTATGCAGGAATTAGTACCAACAACACTTTTAACAAAAAGTTTACCAAACTCCAAATTGCTTTATCTCACAGCTGATTTCTCCCACAGTAAATCTAACAGCGATTATTTTCACAGTACAACAATGCCAAACTTGCCCAAAGCGTCAAAATTAAAGATTTGGTATGTAAAAATCAATACTATTTATCCAACATGGGTATTTACAACCTAAGAGCATTTTCACTGGGAGGCTCTAGTCCGAGTTAGAGGCCTTCTAGGCCCCCAAATGTGTTTCCAGCGCCCAAGTTTGCCTAGGCTGCTGCATATGCATGCTGATGTCAACAACAAATTAAAAATTTTTAAAAAAATTGAAAAAATAAAAACCAAAAATTTATAAATACCTAGCCATATTCTTCATTTCCCACACCAAAACTCTATACAAATTCATCTCCTCATGTCTCATGTGAATAGTGATTGCCATGACAATGGGTGGAAAATCAACAAAAAAAATTGCTAGGACATGCACCATTCATGTGAATAGTAACAACTCTTGCCTCCTCTTCTCTTTTACCATGGTAAATAGGTGAAAATACTCTAATAAGGACTGAAAAATTATAGTTCAAAATATAATAGAGGGTGTGATATACAAAGAAAATGTAAAGAGAAAGTCGTAAGTGTGTTTTTTTTCATCATGGATGTTCATATAAAGAACCATTTAGGATTACAGTAAATTGGTCAGACAACATCATATGCAGTTGGATTATACCTTTTATTTAGGCTTTATATTTATCATCATGGATTATACCGTTGACCTCTTTCACGCCAAAAAAAAAATTCAAGGGAGTTCTTGGACCACAAAGGAAATTTTATCCTTCTGGTCCCTCATTTTGCAGAGAAGAAATCTGTGCTGTGGACATGATATGACCTTGTTTGCAGCCACGATTTTCAATGTTGCTAATGTTGACGAGAAGATCATATTCCTGTTCTTTCTTTGGGACCATGGGGCCATCAATCAGGAATATACCCAGTTTTCAAATTGGGCTTTCAAGCCTCAGAGTCCTCCTTTGTAATTATATTGGAGCCCAACACCACCCTCATTACCTATTTCTTCTTTATGTCACTTGAGTTAAAATGTACGGAGTGTTATGTTGTCTCCGAATTTGAATCTCATGTCATTTGAGTTAAAGTTTACACAAAGTGTTATGTTGTCAGTCTGCAAGTTCTAACGAAATTGTCTAACAAGAGAACATTTGATTAGATAAATTAAATAATATTGTGTAGCCCCACTATATCATTACATTTTCCACATAATTAACTCCTAATGTGGTGGATTGATTTGGCATAGTTCTCAGCCGTTGGGCGCTTTTCCTTTTTGGCTACTGACTTTTCATGGTTTACTCTTGCGCTTGTTGAACAGAGATTTAGGCCTCCATTCTCACCAAAAACAAACCAATAGAGTTCTGAACTTGTTGACATCAAGTTATCAGCAATTCAATTGCACGAAACTGGTATTGAAATTGAACTCTGGAAAAGAATAAAAATAAATGTGATTCCATGAACGAAATCGAAATCGAATAGCTTCCCTATCTAACAAAAAATAAAGTTAAAAAAATGAAGAACGGTGCAATTAATTTGATAAATGTAACATGGTTGAAGCTTGCGAGGCTGCTTTCGTCCTGGTGGTATGGGCGTATGAAAGCAGAGTTCAACTGCCATACTTTGATGGATGCTGTAACACTGATCTCTGTGGCATTGTTGAACACAAATAGCCTAGCAGCCCCATAAATTGCCTTGGTTGGGTAAATCCGATTTGTGATCGTTGTTCTTCCACCTTGAGCAAAGCTTTCCACAATCGAATGGTCAACCAGTATCCTCACTGATAATTTCTCATCCTTTAGAACCGGAATATAGCTACCAGTAATTTCTTTACGAACGTCATTTGCCACGGAAGACCTGTAACATATGCTTACGGTGTTAGACTGTGAATTTGAACTCCGCATTTACACAAGAATGTTTCTGATGAAAAGCTTACCTTGTTTGATCAGCACAGAAGAAAGTGTCGACAATGCCACCAGGTCCTTTGGCAACATAGAAGTAGACAGGAGTCTGCTCTGAGAGGCTCTCATCTGCAAGAACAAGAAGACCGAAGGGTCCCAAAGCGCCGCGTTTGGCAGCCCCACCGCTGGTATTGCAACTGAAGGCCTCATTGGATTCAGCTACGCTCTCTAAAACCTTCTTGTCCAATTCAAACTCGGCAACAATGTCCAACTGTTACATTGACATGCATTGTTCTGCTGAGAAATGCCCTCCAAAATGTGCCAATATTAGCATAAAATATAAATAAGAACAGAGAATGCACAAACCTGTGTGGCTGTGCCAACTTGAAGTGGCTCCACCGACCCTGCCTTCACCTCTACCTTGTTGAAATCCTTGCTGCTCAATCTCAACTTCTCAATCTCCTCCACCGGCCATTGAAGTAGGTTGCTTCCAGTCTTCTGGTCAAACAAAACTGTTCTAGGAATTCCCTGCATATAGTTATTCCACAAACATTGTAACTCCAACTAAAGATACATGTGCAAAGAGAAAAGAGTGTTTGGTACCGAGTACCAATCTATCACAACAATTGTTCAATATGGTGTTCGCAATATCAACAATGTATCAGATACTGTAAATTCGTATAATTGACCAAATCTACCTGAAGAGAGGCCCATCCCTTTTGTACATCAGCACTTTCACTATCAGACTCTCCAATCCAACCCCACAACACTCTCCTCCCCTTGTTTTGGTCATAGAAAGTCTTGGAGGCATAGAATTTGCCATAATCATACCTAATTCCAATACCAACATCAATCTTTTGGTTATCGGGAACCCATTTGCCAGTCTTCTCATCATAAGTCCCGAACGCATAGTAATCATTCCTGTCATCATCAAGGCTAGCCTTTACCACATGCTTCACATCAGGCCCGTTCGCAGAAGTATCCAATCCCTTGTCACTGGTTTTCGACACCGGATAAAAATCCACACACTCCCACATTCCAGTCCCAGGGACAGCATGAAGCACCCCATTCAGAAGCTCATAGGTTTTGAAGTCCTTGGTGTCATAAACCAAAGATATCCCAGTTTTGTTAAGCTTGGACCCAATGGTGATCCGCCATTTGCCCTCTGACGTGAACCATGCCGTCGTAGGGTCCCGGAAGTCCTTGTACCCGATGCCCGGGGGCGGGACTAGGACCGGGTTGCCGGAGTACTTGACCCAGTTGAGGAGGAGAGGGTCAGAGTGGTCAGCAGGATATGCAAGGTTTTGGACCTGGACAGACTCATTGGTTGAACCAGTGTAGAGCATGACAATTTTACCATCAGGGAGAATGGTGGCTGAGCCAGTCCAAACGCCATTGATGTCATACCACTGATCAGCCACCATGGCCAGAGGAAGGTGAAGCCAGTGGATCAAGTCCTTGGACACAGCATGTCCCCAAACTATGTCTCCCCATACTGCTTTGTTGGGATTGTACTGGTAGAAGAAATGGTACCAGCCCTTGTAAAATAATGGACCTGTATAAACAACAACAAAAAAATCACAAAATTAGATGTTACAAATTACTGTGTTACTTCAATTACTGTTTATAATTTTATTTTATTTTATTTTAGTTGTTGGTATTGAAAAAGTCAAGGATTGATTAATTTGATTTTCTTGTTTTTCATGTGAAGTTCATGTACACGGCAGCATCATGGAGTTGGCAAAGTTTGATTGCAAAAGTGTCACGCATCTTTCGTTGACATGGCCTCTTGAAATGTCAGATACTTCCTACAAAGTTGGGTTGCAACTTTTTTTGTATATTTTTTTAAAATGGAAACTTCAAACTATTTGGCTAAATCATGCAATTATAATCCAAAAGGTCGGAAGAATACAAGTTTGACAGGTCAATAAACAGAAACTTAGAGATTGCTTACCGTTGGGATCTGAAGCAGCCCGAAGAAGAGTCACCAGTCAAAGCCAACCATAAAGAAAGAAAAATGAATCAATAAAATATTAACATGCAATTTAATTCTAATAAATAAGAAGATGAAGTGTTAGATAGACCCACGCAACAATTACTTGCAAAGAAAAACTTCTATCAAGTTCATTTTATTAAATTTGAAGCTTGTTGAGTTAAATCAGAGAAATCTCTTCTTCTTATAGTTTAAATTATTGTTTGTATTTTAAAAAAAATAAAATTAAAGTGTCAGTAAGTTATCAGTTGTTATTAAATTATTAAAAAGTAACATAATAACCACTCAAAAAAAGTAACATAATAACTATTTTGTCTAATTCTGAAAATTGACTGGAAAAATCATATTAATTAGTATAGATATTTGCGTGAAGTTCATTTCAATTGTACTTCAATAAAGTACAATCACTTTATTCAAAAATAAAATTTTAAACAAAAGTGGAAAATCACTTTTTGCAACCAAATGAATAGAAAAAATAAATAAAATAATAACTAATGTTCTCCGTTTTTTTTTTTGGGTCAACCAGAAAGGTTCTCCTTTATCAATCAAACCCACGTGTTTTGATGGTCCATTTCATTTCATTTATGGACCAAAAGTTAAAACCACAAATAAAATAAAAAACAAAAAACCAAGCAATCATTTTGTCCATTCAACAGAAAAAAAGAAAGAAAAAAAAAAAAATCCACGTACCATTCATCCAATTCTTTTCAGGCTGAAAATGGAAGGCAGTTCTCTGCCATGACAACATGCTATTGTTCCATGGAAACACCGGCCCGTCCACGTCCCCGGCTAACCGGTTCATCTTCTCGGACACTCCGGCCGGCACGCCCCTAGAAACTGGCCTCAATTTCTCGGGGCGTGCTGTATGAGGCTGTTTAGCCAAAAACAAGGGTTCATGTTTGTTGCTTGCATTATGGGAATTTGGTTCCTTGCCACTTATAATGACCACCAAGAGAGAAACCATAAGCAACCCAGAAAAGATTGCTAGGAGCTCCTTCAAGTGCCTCTTCCGGGTCTCCGGGGCTCCTCCATCCGGGTTGGCTCCATTTGGCAGAGGGGTGTAGGTGCAGGGCAGGGTATTGAGATCTGATGGAAGAAAAGGTCTTGGGTCTGCCATATAAGATTGAATGGGTTAAGCTTGAGCTCTTGATGTATTATTGGCTACAAACTGGAATGGGTTTTGTTCATTTCGAATTGGGTCGTTTGGCAGAAAAGAAAAAAAAAACAGAGAGATTGAAATTTGGGTAATGAGTTTTCGGACAAGTGAATAATGTGTGTTTTGTGTTAATTATTTATATGCGTATGTGCATGAAGGGAGAGCATGAGAGGACAAGTGGACAAAAGAGTTGTTTTTCTGCTGAAGAAGTGGACAACAGAGTTTGAAGCGAGTCTCGTGGTGTTTGTTCTAATTGCTACTTTTCTTATTTATTTAATAATAATAATGATTCATTTTGTTACTTTGTTTCACAATGCAAATGGCGTTTCTGGGATGTTTAATTAGGGATGATAAACGTGAAGTAGCAGTAACCCACGTGGTAAATCTGTTGTGGCACAGTGTTTTCAACCAATTAGAGTTTACCCTAGCTAGTTTTTATTTCTCTCATCAATGTGATTTTTCAGGAAAAATTTCACGACTTACTTCCCCATTCCTTGTCAAGTACATATCACATAAATCAGATGTTTAATCGAGAATCAATGAACTAAAATCCCTTTTTCTTTCTGGTGTATATGATGATAGTATAACTCTATTTTTAAATCATGCATCTATGTGAGTTACTGTGAGCCGTTGATAGACATAATTCTTCGATCAAATTCTGGGTTATTATTAAGTTTTGAGAGAGTATCAATGAGTCGGGTGGTTTTTGGGTGGGGGTAATTAACTATTGAGACACAGAAAGGACAATGGTTCTAGAAGGCCTAATTAAGGCTTACCATTGGTTGGTTATAATGGTAGCTCCAAAGACCTGGTTGAGCAGTTTTATGTTAACACGGATATATATATATATATATATATATATATATATATAAGTCTTGTAGATTCAGATTTAGAAGGTGACAGCTACCTGGCGTGGCCTTAATAATTCGAACCTATCCAATAAATTATTGGACAGCAAATGATGACTCAGCTTGCCTAAGATCCTCGTTTTCCTTGGCCATTGTCAGGGAAGAAGCCCATTTTAATGTTTTGTCTTCCACTAATAATTAGCATTATTGTGGAAAAAACCAAAATGAACAAGACAACCACCCAAACCAGATCAGGACTCTTTTGTTTTCTAACACTTAATTTTGTGAGATTGATGATTAATCCAGTTGATTCTGCATGTTTCCACATGCCTGCAGACTGCAGCTTAACCCCCCATATGCTATCTTGCAGCCTCCACCACATCCACATGCAATAATGCAATCGACAGAATCACTATGTAGGGTTAGATTGGAAGATTGATTGGACCATTCATGATGCGTCACAGTATTTGAGTCAGTTTTGTTGTCAAATCGGAGTTGGAACGTCCGACCGACCTCCCACTTTCGTTCTTTTGCTCTTTTTTCTTCTTCTAACACTTGATTTCAGCTCTCAATAACCAGAGGACTGCTACTAAAATTCCTTTTGTAACGAAAGCACACCTACCATTTGCCCATGAAGCTTTGAAAACCACAAGCAGTTGAATTTTACTTGCGTGAATCGTACACACGTGTCTAGGCGAAATCGTCCACGTGCAAAATTTGATCGTTAAAAGGTTGTGAGTTCTACACGTATTAGAAGGAACCGTTCACTCAATTCACCGTAACATATCTCGATTTAGTAGTTTGAGTACAAATACATATAACTATTTTTACACATTGAATTTTTGGTCAAATTTAGACATTAACTTATTACACTAAGGAAAATACTTCTCTCATTTCTTTGTAAGTATGAATTTCTACATTCTTGCCAATGTCAATAATATATATATATATATATATATATATATATATTGTCACGCCCCGTGAGAGCAGTTGAATACAAAGAAAAAGCTTTACAGGTTGGTAGCATATTTTCTTAAATATTCATCAACATGATTGCGTTCAAATTTCTTTGCTGGTAGCATAAATGGACAGTACGGGTGACCACATGAATAACATGATTTTCTTTTTCGTCAAAGGCAACTTTTCATTCAGACAGAAGCAACCAAAATAGGCGAGAAACATGGAGGACATGAATAACACGGTTTTGGAATGCGATTTTTATTTTATTTTTAGCACAAGCAACTAAAGAAGAGGAGTTTATACAAATATTGATTGGGTACTTGGAATTTTGAACCGGAATTTACATAAATATTGATTAGGTGCCTCGGAATAGATGAAAGCCCTCAACCAACTAAATTATATCCCATTAGATTGGAATGCGAATTTAATTGAGAAACATGGAGGAGCAGCTAATTTTTTTTTTAATGAAATTATTATTTAACCAAGCGGAAGAACTTTGGTGTTTATATCTGATTAAATTTTTGTATACGGCTTTTATTAATTGTTTTAGAAATTATTAGTTTTTTTTTTCCTTTCTGATCACGGCATAGGCATTCTCATCTCACGTGTGTATTAACAAAATTCACATTAGCTGCACGTTTTTATGATAACATAAAGTTCTTTGCTGAGATCAAGTGTTGCTGGAGATAAACATTACAAGAGAGAAGGAAAAACGAAAGCCAAACCAGTATTTCCCTCTTATTCCATGAAAGGCAAGGCAAGATCAGCTTAGCAACAGAAGATAGCACTTCATACATTTGGAGGTGGCCAAATTTTCTCAAATAATTCCTCAACTCGATTTGCTTGATTAGCATAACCATCTAGTCCACTGGCCAGAAGCTCCACGGCTGCAGGTCCCACAGCTGATGCAAAGCTTAATTGGTCCCACTTGACAAGCTGGACACAAGGTGAAGATTGGTTAACAAATCTAAAACCAAAAACATTTTGATAATCTTTTCAGAATAGATTTACACCAGAGAGGTCTATCAATTTGAACCAATAACTATTTTGGACAGGCATATATGCATATAACTGATTTAAATTAGTCTTAAACCCAATCATTCTACAACTTCAATTCCAATCATAGCAACCCTGTTTGGTTGAGCAATGAGAAATTACTCTTGACACACAGCAAAAGAGGCTTTCTTATTCACCAATTTTACTTTTTCAGAAAGGCTATAACAAAACTGTGAAAAAAAGAAACACGATATTTCTCATACTAGTGAGCAGAGTCTCCGATTTTGGTGATTGTGATTACGAAATGGACCACCTACATAGTGCGTGCGTGCACGAGCGAGTGTGTGGGGCATGAGTCCAATATCAGTCCCATGCAGACTGTACATCTATAGAGGGTCTAGGCCTAACAATGCATCGAAGAGCATTTCCTCCTACATGAAATCAGAAAGCATGCACACACATGGTCTTTAGCAGGAAAAGTATGGTGATTATACTAAAAGGCCAATGGTATTGGGTGGTGACTTGGAAACCAAGGCATAGAAAACAAGACCTCTGTTGTAGTGGTTGTATACTAATGCATGACAAGGCAGATGATGGAAGTAGCGAAGTGCCTGGTGCCAAACATGGATATGATTTTTATTTTCTAATGGGGTAGTGACATTCCTATCAACGGGATAGACAATGATGGTGCAGCCATATTGGTGATTCTAGAGGTTTGAAGAAATTCCATCTCCACGTTCATTGAAGTTCTAGTAATAATGATGACGCCTAAACTATTAAGCTTTGCTTCCAAAATGAAAGACTTTCAAACTTTAAGATACTGTCATGAGTAGCTAAGCACGCTTATCACAAGTTGGCGGGTTTTATTAATACTAATAGCTGAGAAAAAAAAGGGTTAATACTAAAATATTTAGTCCTTTTGGCATTCTTCCTTTTTCTTTTCTTTTTTTCTTTTGGCACTCAACATGTCTACTTCTCAAAAAATAGAGGCACTCATTATTTTACAACTATTTGGCTTTTCACATAGCTCTATCAAAACTGGCAACCTTTTGTCTTTGCCACATGAAATAAGAGATTAAAATTGAAGTACCAACAGCACTACACACAACATGCAGGTGAACCTGTTAACGCGAGTCATCATTTTGCTTCATGTATTATTTTTTCATTTTATTTGAAATTTCATTTTATTTTTTCATTGCTGATGTAGAATAAAAAATATTGAGCACACAGGATGGAAAGCAGACCTCTTCTTCACTGAACTTGTAGATGGCAGCAGATTGTGGAGATAGCCTCCTGACGAAAGAATACTTCTCTTCGGGGGTAGTGATTGATTCTTTGAGTGACTGCAATACCTTCAGTGGTGCAATGATGTAGTCAACCCTGAACATGTACCAGACAACATAAGCAGGAAGATCGTTCCCTGAGTTGAGTTTTGTTGGAAATTCCCAGATACATAAGATTAAAAGGTGAGTCATACGAATTTACCCCAAGAGACTGAACAAATCCTGCTTATTCCGAACTGCTGCTGCCATTAACTTTGATTTATGTCCATATTTGTGGATGTAGTTATACGCCTTCGTCACCTGTAATGTCAAAAAGCATCTCATATGGGAACAGTTTATATTCATTACTATCCTTTACGAAAGCTCTAGTGTCACCTGAGAAATTCAAGGCATAGCCAGAAGTTAAAGCATCTAACAGACTCTAGACAGTGATGGGGAAAGAATGTTAGTATAAATTATTTAGGCTCATTCCTAATGGTTGTCAGATTTTAGGATAAAAACAATACTGGAAAAACAAAAAGTACAAACCAGTTTATATTTGGTAATTGCTTACAACTGAGATGCATCTAGAGGTCAAAAATCAAAACTCAAAACAGAGTAATCCCGTTCAAGGACCACGACAAACAACAGTACATAATCACAAAACCACAAGATGAGAACTTTCCAACTTACCAAGGCTAACCCAGGATCCTCCCCTCTCTTGAGAGCAGCTTCTATCTCAGGGTCACCAGAATGGTTGCGAGACCAATCCTGAATGATAAATTTGACCATTAGCGGTTACAATAAACTGAAGTTGAACTAAATAAAAATTCCATTATTACCCTAAGACGGCCAACAAAAATCTGAATAACAGAAGCGCCAGCTTGGGCTGCAGCTGCAGCTTGAGCAAAGCTGAAGAAAAATGTACCATCACCAAACACAACTAAAAAATTAAAATGAATTCATCTTAGAACAGCATTGTGTGTGTGTGTGTGTGGAAACACATATAGAGAGAAAAAAGAGAGAGAGTCATGAGAAGTACAAAGTTGAACTTGAACAGCAGATATAATGGCAAAGGAATGTTCATAAATCACAGATGAAAAAAAATCACAAAGCAGCATTCTGATTTGTTGTTTATATAATCAGAACCTAATAGCTTCTGCCTCAGCATTTTAGATTGATATACAAGCAATTTTCAATTCCACAATAAGAAAACATGTAATTCTAACTACAAAGGCTCCTTTAGACATTGCCGGGATCATGGATTTGAACTTTCAAAACAATAGCAAGCTAAATCAACAAATTTTTACAATTCATGAAAAGCAATCTTGTTGCCCAACCAACAAGGAAGGGGGAATGGGAAAAGGAGAGGGCGAGGGAGAGAGGGAGGGAGGGAGGGGGTATCATAAAACTTTATCCTCTATTACAACTGTATAAAACTATGCCCTTATAGAAGTTAGTAGTACAACATCAAGTCTAAGATTTCAAACAGGTTTGTCAAGCTTACACAAGTTAATTACAAGAGATTTACCTGTACACAAATGTCAAATGCGTCTGTATGCCCTCAGATTCTAGTAATCTTGAAGCTTCAATTCCCTGAACAGAAAACCAACAATCGATGAGCAACAAATGATGCAAAACAATCGCCTCACAACAGGCCTGAGCAATTGTCATCAAGTCCACTCAGAATATTCACAACAGGCCTAATTATCTCTGACACTTACTTGCCAAGTTGAAGGAATTTTGAACAACAAACGCTCAGGAGGAACATTAACTTCATTGTACAACTTCAGCAAGTCATGCACCTGCATATTAGATAAACCAATTGTATCAGACTGCAATGAAAGAGAGAGCAAATAATCTAAGTGACAGGGAGAAAACGATATACCTTAGGAAAATGAACATAAAAATACTGCACTTAAAATTTCTGGGCACTAAAATTAACAAAGTACACAACCGTAAGAAAATGTAACAAAATTTCAGTATCATTTTTTTCTCACACATTTTCTGCAAGACTATTAAATCTAGTCATATTATAGGCGTTTTAGAACTTTAATGCCAAACTATTACACCAGCCATGACAAGTATAGCTCAATAAAATAAACAACATGACAAAACTTATCAAGATTATCATTAAAAATCATATAGTTGCTTGAAAAACAATCAAGAATAAGATGAATGCATACACAGTTAAAATAGAAACCAACAAATTGTTGTTGAACATCAGCATTTACAGTATGTTTAATTTTTGTGTAATGTATTAGCATTTTCTTTAACTAGAAAATATAAGACAAGATTTCCAGGAAGAAACGAATACCTTTCTGATAATGCCATGCGTGTCATAAGCAAGACGTGCATCCACCTCAGTAGACACTCGGCCAGGAACTAGTTTCGCCAAATAACCACCAACATTCACTAAAGCCTACACGCGCATAGCTAAATTTTGAACAATATGATCAATCTAACAAGGCATAGCTATTTCTAATGACAAGATACAAGAAAACCAACCTTGTTACTGAAACATGACAATCTCAATTCGGAGTTTTCATGCTTATTACACTCTGAATCCGCCAATGCCATATCCACAGCATTCTACACCAAAGAAAAATTAATCAGAAAACACAACATGTAGTCCCATATCGAAATTGGTAAGCACATGTAATTTCTTATTTATTTTTCGAAAGATTTCTTCCCCAATGGAAGATTGAAGGCTTACTCTAAATATGGTGTCAGGGAGGCTACATATACCCAAGAGTAGGGAAGAGCTCACTGTAGCAGCGGTTGGAGGAAACCTTTTCATAAATAATCAGTAAACAGCCAAAAGTTCAAAATTTAGAAATAATCCTTCATGAAACCATGCAAAAATATGAAATAAATGAAATTTTAAACAATATGGATATGCTACTTTATTACTCCGAGTTTCTGTTGCTACCAAACTAAAATCTAAAAAAGTAAATGAATATTAGAGCTATTCTGATCATTAAGTAAAGACATTATTATCAGTTCATAAGAAATTCTGATTCATAATTTACAGCATGATCATGAAAATTTCAAATTCCACTTCTACAAAAACAAGCAAAAGAAAAAGAATATATATTTGGATACCTCTCGAAGTCATCGAAAATGACGGTGTCTGGAACGATCTCACTGAAGCTAGAGACGAGGTCCAATTCTGTGGTTGAACCTGAAAATCCAATTCAACCAAAAATGAAAAAAAATAAAAAAAGAAGCAAAGCTGAGTATTGAGACACTGAGACAGAAAGCTCACTGACCGGTGTCGAGAGCGGAGGCCCGAATGACAGGAAATGATCGCTGGAAGTTGAAGAGCAGATTGGAAGCTGGAGATCCATTGGAAAACCTCAGCCTTGTTCCCTGCTATGATTAATTTTGAATGTAAAACAAACAAAATAAAAAATAAAAATTCAAGGTTTACGCTCGTACAGCAATAGTTAACGACGCAGAGCAGGGAGAGAGGAGAGAGAGATAGAGAGTATTGAGTGCACCTGGAAAGACGAGACAGCTGAAGAGGGCGGAGATTGCAAAGAGACTGACATTTTTGGGCTTCGCTCGAAATCGGTAGCAGTTGGAAGTTATTTGGGCGGATCAGTGAGGCATGTTTTTATATGTACACACCTCATCCTCTGTTTCCAAAAAAACAAAAAAAAAACACCTCATCCTCTGAATTTTAATGATGCTTTTTTGTTATGGACATTTTCACTTTGTCTATGTAAAAACATGTTACAAGCAAGGAAAATGTTTTGCAACCTTGTCTTTTTAGAAAGAAGACTGTCCTAAGTTGGAAGTATCCATCTCTATTGATTTAGGGAAAGAAAAAAAAAATTATTGTGAAATCTATTAAAAACACGCGTCATGTTATTATCGATATGCTATGTGATGTAATATATACATATTGTATGTTACGTTGTGTAAATAGCGTTACTCCTTGTACAATTTCAAAATCAAACTTTGAATTGGGGTAAATGATGTCTAGAACTATGCTTTAATAAATAGTTTTGAAGATAATATATAAAAAAAGGTGCTTCATAAGAAGTCGGATAATGGATATAGATGATAATAACAAGGACGATCATTTGAGGATTTTTTGAGTTGAGAGAGAAGTCCTTTGTATTCTCCGCTGGGCAAATATTGGGAGATTGTGTTTTGTTTTGTGACCCCATTTGATTTTTTTTTATGAAGTACAATGGGCCTTGCAAAGCTTCCAAGTTATTTCAGTACTGGGTTAAGTGATAAAGTCCAAAATGCCAGCCTTGCTGATCTTTCTAACAAACAAAATTGTTCTTCTTCTGCTATTCACTTTGCATGGTTGAAAATTGATTGGTTTCGATGCAGTTATACTTAAGTTAACCCCAATAATATCTTTTCGACATACGGGTTTAACGTGTAAGTTGTCGAAATTTCAATCCCAAAAGTGCAGGATCCAAAGTGAAATAAAAATTTGAGAAGTTTTTGTGCAGTACACTGAAACAGTTTGTGACATTCCACAAAGTCTACAAGATTAGAAGGAACCATCTTGGTAAGGAAAGCTTTGAGAGATGAAAATGGGGAGAAAATACTTATTTTTTTATAAGCCAAAGACATGAAATAACAAAATAACTGAGAAGCTCTGAACTGACAACTGAGGTTGTAACATAACAGCAGCTGCTTTTAGCAGCCTTGAGTTCTTGTGGAGTACAAAATTAAAAAAAAAAAAAAACTAAATGCCTATTATACTATATTTCAGATCAACTAAGTGCTCCCTTAGCATTTAATTGGCTTCTTCCTCCTCCTCCTTCCATCTCACCAAGGACTTGAGAAATTCCATGACCTGCATAAAAATTTCAATGGATTTTTTGAGATGAAATTAAAAATAACACAGCCAACATGCCTGCAAATTCACACATAATACATTATACATATTAAGGATGAGAGTAAAACCTCTGATGGGTCCTTGAGAGAGTAGAAGGCACTGGTTTCTTTTGGAACCGGCGACACCAGAATTCCATAACCACGCTTCTTATTCTTCTTCAAGAACTGAAACAATGTATGAAGATTTTATATTTAGTGTCAATGTTACGAACTCTTGTGGGTAAGATTAGTAAAAATGCAGTGATGGTAGTGTCACCTTGAATGCATCTTCATCGGTCCTATCATCACCAATATAAATTGGGAGCACATCATCCCTACCATTTAGCCCTGCACCATTTGTCCAGGTTCTCATAGTGTGAATATGTATCATTTAAGAGAGAGAGAGAGAGAGAGAGAGAGAGAGAGAGAGAGAGAGAGAGAGAGAGAGAGAGAGAGAGAGAGAGAGGTTTGGTTCAGTACCAAGAGATTCAAGCAGAAATTCAACTGCTTTTCCCTTGTTCCAGTCAATAACAGGGCGGACCTCTAAAACCTGCAAGAAAAAACAATGTCCAAATTTATATGTTAGATGGAAAGAATTTGGCTTATTAATGCAAATGATAATAAGATGAAAAGCAACAAAATTAAGGCAAACCAGTGAGATTAATCACCTTCCGCCCATGAGTTAATCGTAAACGAGGGTAGTCTTTGAGAATATCATGAACACTTTGTGCAATTGTAGACCAATTCTGAAGTCAGAACACATGCCAAAAATAACCAAAACAAGTCAGACAAACTCTTGCAGATGCAATTGTAAGCTTTCTTCTATTCTTCTTAAAGTAAATGCTTACTTTCTCATCTACATTACGGTAATGTACAGAGGCGCAAAACTTGTGATTTTCAACTTTTGCACCTTTGATCCCTTTAGTATTCTCGACGAGGGTTCTAAAAACCTCGTCGATCATAGGTATAAACTCCCTAGCAGGCTGGAAGAGGTTTACCTCCTTACCCTGCCAGATCAAAGACAGATAATGAGAACTCAATTGAAAAAAATTATACAAAAGTGCAAAGGACTTGTAGAATTTTATTGTCATGTTACCTGTTGGTCAGTAGATTTCACACAGTTTGGATGGTCATTGGAGTCTGTATTAGTGACAGGACCCATTATGTCCATTCCATGACTACCAGCATAGTAAAGTTCTGTTAGTCCTACCAAATCATATACCTGAAACAAATCCGCTCATCAGACTGCCCTAATGACCGGCATTCGAATGGCATCCACACAAGGACCAAATAGACAAGATGAAATTAAACTATGAGTCGGAAAAAAGGGGGGGGGGAATGCTGCAGCTACCTTATCGCGGCTTCTTCCACTAATAATAGCAGTTGGAAAATGCTTCGCAACGTTTCTTACAGCAGAACGCATCTGGCAACAGTTTCTTTTGGTTTCAGACACAGAAGAGAAATAAAAGTCGAAATTTATAAGCATAAAACAACAAAACACAATTCTTACAGCATTAGACATTATTGCACGGTCAGGGTCATCAACTATCGGGGAAAGAGTCCCATCATAATCTAGAAATATTGCTATCTTCTTGTTCCTTGCAAAATTTGTAATCCGCTCGAACGAATTCAGTGCTGATGGATGCTTAAGCTGCATCATCACAGAGAGCACAAGACGAATAAGTTTGAAGTCATACAAGAACAAATGGATATAAACTGCGAAGTTATTAGAAGAGAAGCAAATATACCATCCAAGAGCAGTAAGCATTATCAACATCATCTGAAGCAACCTCAAAATTGAAATCCTTAATGAGCTTCTTCCGGGGAGGTGAAGAGGATTTCATGGCATCAAGCCAACCATTGGACCGAACATCATCGAGCTTTCCTGGCTTTTTCCTTGGGATGTTAATGTACTTGCCAGAGGAGAATGATGCTCCTTGCTGTGAGTATGGCAACAAACTAGAATGGAGGCCTAGTCTTGACTTACTTATCGGTGGAGGGTCAGTGAGGACCGAAGCAGCATGATTTGTCTTCAACTCCATCGGATCCAGTTTCGTTGCCAAGTGCTAATCAAAGTGACAAAGTTTTGTAGTTTGTAGTGTTTAAAAGGAATGGCTCTGTCAACAACACAGAGTATGCTCCTAAGTTCAAGAAATATACTTGTTTTAGCCGACCCTTTTGTCAATGAAAAACCACCTCTTCAACGTTTTCTTGTCACTGCTGTTGGGTGAGCAGTCCATTAAGCACAGAGTTCCTCAAAACTGTCATGACATTAAAGCGTCAAATGGAAAGATAAAAAACAACCAGCTTCAGAATACCAATGTCCAAACCAAATTCACACCAAGTGTTCAGAGTCACACCTTCTCATCCCCAGAACAACACTGCATTCATAAAAGGCGGTCAAACATTCTTCGTACAAGGGTCTTCGGGAGGAAAGAATATAGGTGTATGGTTTCAAATTGCAGCAAGTTGTCCTAAGCCTCTTCCTGCAGAACCATAAAATAAGTGGCTTAAGTATTGGTGTATAACAGTATATGCACTTGTAAATGAACATTTGCTTCAAGTTTCAACTACAACACTTGCAAATTGCAATCACTTTTACCAGGGTGAATTTAAAGCATATCAAAGGGCAGTTAAAATAGGGTTGGCACTCAAAACAATCCAGAAGCAAATGAAAATCTATGGTGCTTAAGAGTTGCAGGAACAAAAGACTTTGAAGGGAAGGTAATTTATATGCCATGTGGTAAAAAAACACCAACTCTATAGGACTCATGAGATCCATATAAATTGACAGAAAACACATGTGACTCTTTACAACCACCCCAAACAAAAACAAAGTCAAACTAATTTGATAATTTATTGATGCATTAAAAAAGGGGCACAATGCACAAGTCAATTAATACATAGATTCCTTTGATTAACATAATTAGTCATAGTTAAATATATTCTTACCAAAGATTTGGACATAGAGGCTACCTAATTTTTGAGTTTAAACAAAAGACAATAATTACTGCATGCGGGGCAAAGGGATGGTGAGGTGTAGTATATATTAGGCCATTTCTCAAAGACCCCACCATTGAATGCTGGCAATAAACTATACCACAAATACAAGTTTTCTTGGCATTATATCAACTTATGTTGTGATTGAAATTCAGCAGAAATTATATAAGTTGCTATCTACAAAGTATTAGGGTCGGTTCAATTTGGGTTAGTTCGGTTTTGGGTTCAACCAAGATACCGAATCAATGGCCTCGGTTTGCTAATAATTAAAACCAAAATTAAAACAATACGCAGGTGTAAACCGATGGGAGTATTGTTCAATTTAATTTCCCAAAAAGATAGCATTAGTATTCTTTCCCAAAATTAAGCTTCAAACAACCAAGATCATTGACTACATAGCTCTAGTAAACAAAGATAAAATAACAATGGAGAAAGAAAAAAAATCAACCCAAACAGCTATTGATAAAATAAGAAATAGCATTAAAAATGAATCATATATGCAATCAGATAATAAAATATACACACAAGATATAAACCATTAAAATATACACTTGAATTTAAATGTTCACAACCTGTATAGAGTATAATAATCTAACTATATTTGTATTTTATGTATGCATATAATGCTATACATCATCATCTAGTTACTTTATAGAAGCAAAATATAAATTGGGCTCATTAAATAAAAATTCAACCATACCAAGACTTAATGCACAAAGCTGAAGCTGAATCGGAAGGAGCCATAGATCTAAAGAATACATCACCTTCCGAATTGATTAAATTTAAAATAATATAAATTATTATATATATATAAAGTTCAAAACAAAACAATTCCCCGTGCTGTGACAAGACATCACAACTACCACAACGAACGTAATATTTAATCCCCACCAGAAAAAAAAATACAAAGTATTCAAAACGTAAACACTTTCTGAAGACATCACAAGTGGAAAAATAAACTAATCACATAGACTGTCACGTGAAAAAATTATTAAGTTTGTTATGAATAGATAATAAATAAATAAATAAATAAAAGAACTTTCGTTTGAAAAATTGCACCCAGAAAAGCAAATAAAGCTTCTCGTTCAAAGTCCATGAGGCTTTTTGTTTTGTAAGCTACATCAAGGGAGGTGATTTAGGCACGTTGTGAAAATTTCAACATATTTTCCTCAGTTCACAGCAACCGACAAAATTGAAATCCGTACTAAAATAAGGTAAAATGAACATATTGGCTGTCAAGTCATTTTCTTTAATACAAATCATATCAGATTTCCACCCATCAACAAATCCCATTATTCAAAACACCAAGATTTGGCAAAAAAATTATATGAAAGATGATTGATCCATAAACAAAAACTTGCAGCATATATATATAAATGTTGACAGCAACACACATCCATTAATTAATATATCATGATTCATATGGTCCAGAAGCCAACCATATATGTCATGGATTTAACAGCAACAAAACTGATGATGCTATCCAAAAGTAAATGGCCTAGGGGCTCATGGTCATGACACCAAAAGCTCCGCCATAATCCATGAAAAAGGCTTCATCTTTGCCATAATTGGGAGACAAAAACAAAAGGGTTTGCTTTCTAATATGTAAAAAAGCTAAATCGAGCGACTTTGGGTAAAGATCTGAGAAGAAAAACTCAGAAGAAAGGTAAAATGATTGGTTTTGGTCATGTTATATGGATCCAAACAGCATTTGCTTATATATGATATCAACGAAAACAGAAAAGAAAAATTAAAGAGAAGGAGAATTGTATAACCTGATCTTTAATAGTCGATGAAGAAGAGACTGAATTAACCTGGAAACGAAAGAACCTCACATAAACAAGCATTCACAGGCGGCCAAATAATTGGAAGGGGGGAGAGAGAGAGAGGAATGATCACCCGCCTGGGAGAGAAAGTAGCTGGAAACCCTAAAAATGGCGAGGGGAGAAGAGAGAGGGAGGCAAAGATACGAAATGCAACAGAAAGAGAGAAAAATCAGAGAGAAAGGGAAGGAAGGATCTCAAGGCCGAAAGTTTGGGTATTTATAGAGTTCTGAGAGGCCAATTAACAATTAGTAGACGTGTTTAACAAGGAAACCTATTTGGTTGTTGAATTAGGAAACACCACACCATATAATTTACCGTATTAGGTACTTTAATTTAAGCAATTAGCAATAAAAAAGTCCGCTAAACATGTGTGCGGCCTGTGTGTTTTGATTACCACTTGTATTTCATTTGAAGTAATCCAACGTGTACGTGTGATATAGTTATGTTTCGAGGCTTTTTTCGGTACAATGTCCGTAGATTCCTTAAAATAAGTATTATTCATGAAAAAAATCAACTGAATTATAACGGTTTAGTTATTTGATTATCCACATTTTTGTTTCCGTTTAATTTATCGAACAGTATTTTTTTTCCCATTTTAAATGACCAACACCTTTTAGTCTAGGATGATTCTTGAATGAGGATTGCATTGTGGGGTAGTCCTATAAAAGATGTGTGTACTTTTATGAAAATAAAGACATCTTTAACAGAGAAACACTTGTTATGTGTCAACGTTAAAAAGATGTAATGTGTACATCTGACTTTAGCATTAACCGAAATGTCGTTACTTGTTACGTAGATACAAGATATACTTGTGAGTTATTGAAGTGTTGTTTTCTATGAATGTATACATGTGGCATGACTATGTCAGTGTAATCATCACTCAAGCATTAGTTTTTGTAAATGTATATATGTGACATAATTATGTGTTATTGTAATCGTCACTCAAATTGTGGAAGAGACAAATTTAAGTTAATGAAATGTAAAGTAAATGTATACCTCTCATAACTATTTACCTATGTTAACTATCACTCTAACGGCGGAACAAATAAAGTTGTGTTATCAAAATATTCTTTTTTTGTGAATGTTTATATGTGACATAATTATGTGTCAGTATAACTGTTTTGAGAGCGACAAAAAAAACAAATTTTGCCAACGAGACGTTTTCATGCACACCGATCTTTCTCGAAATAAAAGTTCCCTACAAGTATATTATGTTGTATGGTACATATTATAGTATTTGTTGTACGAATTTATTATCTAAAATTCCTAAGAACATTGTCAATTGCTAAACAAGAAGTCAGTTATCTAAAAACTATGGGTTGTGAATGCCAATCAATCGGCTATGTAAAAAATCGTATAGGCAGGTTTGCACCTAAAGCTAACTATCCAGTTAATAACTGCTTTAATTTATATATATTTACAACAATAACAAAAAAATCGACATGGGTAGTAGTTTAATTACTTGATGCATCATTTTGATTCATAAAAAGTTTGTTAATGTCAAAATTTTAAGTCATCAATACAAATTTTGTTTTTTATTGGGGAGGGGATTACTTTTCCTGGGATTTGACCTGATGACCAAGGGAGGAAGGGGGAGGTACCTAACCACTGAGGTAAAATCCTTCGGTCTTGTCATCAATACAAATTTATGTTGCCAGCAAATTATTTATACTTTCATACAATAATAAAGGTTAAATACTTTTTTGTCACTAGGTTTATACGAAAATTCAATTTGGCCACTATGAAAAAAAAATTTAGTTAAATTGGTCACTGTGTTTCCTAAAATTTATAATTTATTGACATTCTGTTATCTGCCGTTACTACCGTTACTAGTGCAGTGTTTATTTTTAATTTTTTGTAGGAAGTACCTTCAGTCTTCTTCCTCTAACTCAACTAGTTAGGGTACATTGTGCTATTATTGTTGAACAAATTGAGGGCGATTTTTGGTTGGAATCAAAATTGTGAGGTATAAAGAAAATCAAAAATCTAAACCAAATTAAAATGAAATCAATAGCTTACCAATATATAGTTTGGTGCTCTATCACCTTTATTACATCTCATTGTCATCTAAAGTCGCTATAGGGTTCTCACTTAATCTATTCAGGCTTCAAGATAGAGCACCAAAATATAATAGAGGAACAAGATTGAACGTGCTTCCTAGAAAACTAAAGAGATTTTTGTACAAAGATCACATGAACTTATACATGAGTTTCAGTTTGTCACCTTAAAGAAAAATTTAAGAGAAATGTCACCTTAATTTTTCAAAATTCATGATTTATCATCTGACTTTAACAACATCCAATTTTCCATCCATTTTTAAGGGTATTCTAGTTTTTTCATTTTCAACGGTATTTTAAAAATGGAAAAATCAATATATAAAAAATTGTATATCTTTTAAACAATTAAAATTGAAAAAAAAAATCTCACATGCCTCCATTCCGTGTGCATCACCGACGGCTCCAACCAGCCCTACCCACCTCCATTAACCCTTCCCCCTTCCTCTTCCTCATTCTCTCTCTACCATGGAACACCTACCTTCCACACACAAATTCCCTCAACCTACCTAAACCGAGTCCACCTTTATCTTCTTCTTTTTTCATTTTGGTATTTTTCCATTTGCATATTGAAAATTTGTGGAAGGAAACCAATAACTCGGTAGCTTACATAGCAGATGGTGACCAAACTTTAGATCCTTCAACAGAAACACAATGACGTAAGTTAATGAAACTATGAAGACAAGAAAGGGTTGGATTTTAGGTGGGAAGCTTAAGTAGTATCTGAAAATTTTAGACATGCTCCATGAACACCATAAAAAATATATATACATGTTCATAGAGAGAGAGAGAGAGAGAGAACAGGGGGAGTGGGGGCATGTGCAATGTATTTTCGAGGCGGATGGGGGAGAAAGGGAGAGAGATGTCTTTTTTTTTCCTTGAAAATGGAAAGACTAAAATACCCTTAAAATGGATGGAAATTTGAATTGTGTTAAAGTTGGATGACAAATCGTGAGTTTAGGATGACATTTCTCTTAAATTTTTCTTTAAGGTGACAAATTGAAACTTTGGTATAAGTTCAGGTAACATTTCTACAAAAATTCAAAAACTAAAAATAAAAACTGCACTTAATGAAAGATAATGGAATGCCTACAAATTGTAAACTTTGAGAAATACAGTGATCAATTTGGCTATTTTTTGTTTTAGTAATCAAATTGAATTTTCGTGTAAAATTTAGTCACTAAAATGGTGTTTAACATTTAGTATGCGGAAATATATATAGGGGGCAGATCTGTGGCACCATATTTTTGACACAAGTTTTGACAAAATTTTTGAGCCATTAGATTACTCCACTTTTAATGAATGAGATTAAATATGACATGACTTTTTGACATGAAAAATAAATTAAAATGTTTTTCCCTCTCCTCTCTCTATTTTCTCGAAAATGTAAATTTCTATCACAAATTTTTTTTTTCTCTCTCCTATTTCTCTTCATCAACACTCTATGCTAAACTCTTTCTTTTATCAGACCAAAAAAACTTCTTGATCTCTCTCATTCATTTCCAAAAAATTTGAAATCCCTCGTGTAGAGAGAATGAATGAATGTCTATTCTGAATGAAGCGAAAGAACCAAAGCATCAAGATAGATATTTATTTTTCTTTTTTTGAATTAAAATTCTAATCTCAATTGATTTGAGAAAGATTGTCCAGAACAATTCGATGTTTAACAGAACAACTAAGAATAAGGACTTGTCTACCACATTTGCTTTAAAGCTCCACACAAGATACAAAGCAACACAAACTACAAACCTAACCAATGAACTTAGAAAAGAGAGGTCCCCTTCACCTTCTTTTCTCCACCACCTCTTGATTGGGTGCTGGGCAGTAAGGCTATCATTTCCTTTCTTCTATTGGTGACCTTGTGTAAGGTGTGCTTGGGAGCATTCACCATGGCGACGGCTGCCTCGTCTAGTGATGATAATAAGCAGAGAATGGTTAGTGGAGAGAGAAAAAAAAAATATTTTTTGATAGAATTTTACCTTTTTGAGAAAATAGAGAGAGGAGAGAGAAAAATATTTTAATTTATTTTTCATATTAAAAAGTTATGTAATATTTAATCTGATCCTTTAAAAGTAGAGTAATTTAATAACTCAAAAATTATATTAAAATTTATATCAAAAATATAGTGCCACGAATTTGCCATATATATATACACGTGTGGAGAGGTGGAGGTGGGAGAGTGTCACGTGAGAAAGTGGCTGCATTCTGATGAGGCCAGTGTGTGGCGTCACAAGGCTGCAAAATTGTGGTGACAAACCAACGCGCGAGAGGCCCTCTCTCTCTCGGTACTCGCGTGTAAAGCGAGCCCGCTTTTTTGTTTTTGTTTTTTCACAGCTGGAGCCGCACGAAGCTCCTGTGACTCGTCACGTGGCCCACCATCCCACCTGTCAAAATCGCCCTTGGGTTGGGACCCTTGAATAATAATAATTTTTTTAAAAGCTGCTTCCTCTTTTTTTTTCCCGTATGTGCTCTTTTTTCAACTTTTAAAGGTAAAAGCTGAAAATGGAAAATGGCAGAAACACAAAAAGGAAATTAAAGTGAGGGATGTGGAGGATGGGGGTAAAGCTGGAATTCTGTGTTTTATGAAAAGAAAGGCAGATGCGGTCCAATGGTTGCTTTTTCTCGGCGGTCCAATTACTGTCTTTGAATTTGTGTTAATTGAATTGGGTTGGACCATAAACTCATCTGGTAAAGAAGAGTGATCCTGCATATATAGTTTTAGGTTAGCCGGTCACGCTTGCATCGAGTTTAAATATTCTTTTTGAATATTAAAATAATTTAGATTATCGTTTATATTTTTATTTATTTAAAAAAAATGATGCTTTTTTCATCTTCCTTTCTTATTTTTCCATTCCTCCTTCAAGATTATTTGTATTTTTCCATTATTTTTTAATGAAATTGTTGATGACAAATTTACCACTTTGCAAATAGACATCTAAGGACCTAGATTTTATTTATTTATAAAAGTTATCCTTCTTTCTCCACCCACTTATCTACATATCCATCTAAACTCACTAGACCCTATAATTATTGTCTAACGTTTCTCATATCATTCAATCCTTTGATTGCGTGTTTTTGGGCAATATATAACAAAATGGACTTTCCTAGCAAGATCTTGTTATCTTTCATCGTACTTTTACAATTTTTTATCCACAATATTAAACAAAAAAGTTGAGTTATCTTAGGAATAATAGTAGGTGGGAAGAGAGTGTTTTGTTAAAGTAGAAATACAAGGTCGGTAAGGAAATAAAATAGAGAGATTCACTATTATACTCAATATAGGGGCCCAAATTATAAAAATACCTCATATGAAATGGACTTTAGAAACACACCCAAAGCTCATTTACAACATAACAAAGAGGCTTTTAACTTCTTATAAATTACAAAACTGCCATCAATTTCTTAAAACAAGTCCAATCCCAAAATCTCATAAAAATACCCAAAACACTCAATTGGGCATCAAAGTAATTTAATAATTAATATTAAATTCAATAAAGCCAGCTATTTTTTTTGGAGTTTTTTTTTTAATTTGTTTATAGAAATTCAATGGTGTATGGTTTATTTATAATATTAGTGCTAAAAATGGGTATATCATTAAATATCTCAATAAAATAAGCAACAAAGTTAAAAATAATTTGGCCATATACGGTTTCTTTAACATACATATATATATATGTTAGATACCAACTAGTTTGTGGTCTAATGGTATTTCTCTGGAGGAATGGTGAGAAAGAACCAAACATATATGATGGATATTCTTTAAGAGCAACATTTCACATCCTTTATGGTCAATGGCAATAAATTAAATAAAAGTCCTTAATATATACTTATGCTTGCATGGCCAAGCAAGTACACGTTGCTAAATATGTGACATGAGTTCCTCTAAGAAGTTAACCTTTCAACATGTTGAGAAGGCAAATGCAAAAAGCAGTATAATACTTTTGAATTTTCTAGGGCAAGTATTTGATGAAATAACTCATGTTTTTTTTTTTCTTCATATAATTATTTCTATACAAATCTGAAATTTAACAAATACACATCATCGTGATGCAGCATAATCAAAGTAGAAAATTGTTAATACATATATCTAATTAACTATAAAAAGTAAGTAGACAAAAAGATATCTTTGAAAAAGCTAAAGAGATTTGTTCAATACAGAGTTATGAGTTGTTATAGTTTCTATAGGTGCTTGATACATTGGATATAGACTAGGTATGGTTGATACATTGTATATAGAACTAAAGTTCAAAAAAGGTCGTTACGGTATGGTAGTACTCTGAACGTTTTAGAGAATTACTAAGCAGAGTCACTCAAAACGATTGAAACATAATATCATTTGCAGTGGCGGATCCAAGATTATGTAGGCAAGGGGGCTTAGTGTAAAAGTTCTGAAATTTTTCTACAAAGAAAATAATGCTAAAAAGATACAAAGATAGTACTTCCATTCATAATTCATAACAAAACCAATAATACAAGTTACAATTGTCCACGACGAGTTTTCATATTCTGAAAACGTTGCATTATAATTTCGTTATCAATACAAGCAAAAACATCTCTCTCAATGTAAACAATCAAGCTATCATTCAACCATTGATCTCCCATTCTGTTGCGAAGTGGATTTTTAATAATATTCATAGCGGAAAATGCCCTCTCCACTGATGCAGTTGCAACCGGTAAAACCAAAGCCAATGTAAGAAGCAAATACACAAAAGGAAATATTTCATGCATTCCTTTCTCCACCATTTTTTTCGCAAGACTACTAATCCCTTCCGATTGAGAAAAATCACTACTCGAACGCATATGATGAACATAAACACCAAGTTGATCTTCAAGCATCAATAAGTCTCTATCCGAAAAATCATAAGGATAAAATTGAGCAAGACGAACTAGCTTTCGTTTGTCAAAAGCCACAAAGTTATTTTTTGGACTCAAGCATGCCAAACAAGTAAGTAACTCAGTACTTACCTCATTGAAGCGATCATTTAATTCCGCAAGTTGCCCATCAATTACATGAATAAAGATCTCCACACGATAACGATGATAATTTGTCTTCATTGGAGCATTACGCCGTGATCTCCCTGGAATTACATATTCCTCATCCATGGTAGGAACTATAATATCATGTTTGTAACAAAACGAGGATGCTTGCTCAACCAATTCTTCAAACTCATTATCCCTCATCAACTGCAGGTTTTCCTTGCATGTTTTCACTAAATTCATTGCACTCACAATGTCTTGATCTTTCTTTTGCAATGCTAGAGACAAAGTGTTTGTCATTCCCAATATAGCTTTCATTACAAATAAGTGAAACACAAACTCAAAAGATTGTATTTCTCTCCATAACTTATAGGCTTCACCCGAACTATCATTAGGATTATCATCAACAATCATTTGAAGCACATTCACCACATATGGGAACATAGAAATGATACTAATCAACGTACCATAATGTGAGTTTCATCGTGTATCGCCGGCACGTTTGAGAGTCCTTTCTTGATTTAAGCCACGCCCCGTTATAAGACAATCATCTTCAAAAGCTCTCACAAGCTCTTCTTGGTATTGTGCTCTAAGTGCATCGCGACGCTTACAAGATGCTCCAACAACATTAACCAAACTATTAGCCGTTGTGAAAAAAGAGTTGACATCAATGTTTTTCTTTGCTACCGCAACAAGAGCTAGTTGAAGTTGATGAGCAAAGCAATGAACATAAAATGCACAAGGTTGTTCTCTCAAAATCTTTGTCTTAAGGCCATTGAACTCACCTATCATATTGCTAGCTCCATCATAACCTTGTCCTCGTAGCTTGGAAAAGCTCAAATTCGCGGAAGAAAAGAATTCATCAATTGCTTCCTTTAGTGCACTTGAAGTAGTGTCAGTTACATGTTGAACCCCCACAAACCTTTCAATTATTTGTCCTTTGTCATTCACATAACGCAACACCATCGCCATTTGCTCCTTTATTGAAACATCACGTGCTTCATCCACCATTATTGAAAAATATCTATCTTTTACATCACTCAAGATAAGATTAATGGTTTCTTTGGCACAAGAATTGACAAGATCTTTTTGAATTGAATGAGCTATTAACTTTAAATTTTCCGGAGCATTTTCCAACACAACGGCCTTAACTTTTTCATCATGATCCGCAAGAAATTGCAAGAGCTCTAAATAATTCCCTTTATTACTTGATTGTGCACTTTCATC
Organism: Prunus persica; assembly: GCF_000346465.2. Classification (NCBI taxonomy): domain Eukaryota; kingdom Viridiplantae; phylum Streptophyta; class Magnoliopsida; order Rosales; family Rosaceae; genus Prunus; species Prunus persica. The sequence continues at coordinate 8,933,625 of NC_034013.1, read as the reverse complement.
ATGACCACGAAAAGAAAGCCCTTGCCGCAACAAATACCTAGTGCACTTAAGTGATGCATTCAAGCAAGTGCGATAAGCCGTGCGAGCTTGGCTTGTTTGCTTGATCACAATTGTTTCAATGTGTGTAGTTTGATGCATTAAATTGTAAGCAACTTCTCTAGCTTGGTTGTGAACACTACCAACCGGTCCAATATGAAGGTTAAATCTTTCTTTCGCCTTCTTCCAATTATTGAAGCCTACCCCAGTGAATGCATCACCACCCACTTGATCAAAATTAGATTTGAAGAGATAACAATGAAGACAAAACGCAGCATCTTTAGCAATACTATATTCCAACCAATCATGATCATCAAACCAATGAGCAATGAAGCGTCTATTAATTCCTGATTGATTAGTTTGTGGAAACTTATAACTTCTAGGTTGACAAGGTCCCTTTTGTAGATATGCCCTTCGGATCTCATCCCGAATATTAGGACTATAATCCGCCATTCGAGTTCTTAGTCCAGGGTCTGCTTGAAGATTAGCTAAGATCTCATCTACTTCAATTGGTCTTGCATTTGAACTACCCGGATTAGACAGAGAAGAACTATCCGTAGATAATTTTCTTTTAAAGAATCGTTCCATAAATCTACAAATCAATTAATTCAATCAATCATTAATTTTTATCCAAACTATCATATGAATATGAAAATTTCAATAACCCACTCTCAATATTCAATATACTCCCTAAACCCATATCAATCAATATTCAATATACCAAATTATCATATCAAATAGCAATCAATATTTAATATACCTAATCAATTCATATTATCAATCAAGCATAAACTCAATCAATCTACATTAATATGATTATCACTATGATTCATATCCATAAATTTAATTACATAAAAAAAAATATCAATATGATTCATATCCATAAATTTCAAGCATAAACTCAATCAATCAATATGATTCATATCCACAAATTTCATTACATAAAAAAAAAATATCAATATCAACAATATATATTATCACTATAATTATTAATATCAGATTTTCCATGCTTACTTACTTGTAGTTTAAAAAATGGGCGGCGGACGGCGGTAGAAGGTGGTGGTGATCGGCACTGGGCCACCGACGAAGAGTTGATGGAGGTTGTCGAACGTTGGGAGGTTAGGGTTTGAGAGGATGGGAAGAGGGGCTGTGGAATTGGGAATGAAAGGTTTGGAGAAAATGAATCTGTGCTGCTGTGCGTGCTGTTCTGTAATCTGTTTTTTTTTTTTAACCTGGCCCAAAACGACGTCGTTTTGAGGCCAGGTCAATTAAAAAAAATTTGACTGAGCCTTGGACCAAACGACGTCGTTTGGCAAGGCTCGTTTTAAAAAAAAAATACGCGTAGCGCAGCAGCGCAGGACATTTCATTTGGGACTTTCGTCGAGCACTTTGTGTGCATACAAGGGGGCTTCCAGCAGCTGTCTAAGGGGGCTTTCATGAAGTCCCTTGCCAAATTTCCAGCCTTTCAAGGGGTCGCCCGACCCCTCTTGTCCCAACGTGGATCCGCCACTGATCATTTATATTAAAATAAAATAAAAAGTTGTGGGCACCATCTTAAATTAGTAGTCACGTGATTCCTGGGCCTAAGATGACTCCGCCCCTAAATATAAAGATAATTTCTACATCAAGTCGTGAAAAATGAGCAATAGGAAGGTTAAGTATAAAGAGTGATAGTTGAACATGAACTCTTTTTAACTTGAAGCTAAAAACTTCAATGATAATTCGACAAAGTATTTATTCCCTCCAATATGTTGTGGAAGCTGGACCAAATTAGGGTTTGGTATAAAAAAAAACCTCTCTTAATCTTGAAGAGACATATCAAAAGCCGAAAGACTTGATCTTGAAGGGAACTAATCCCCACGTTTTTCAAATTCTTCCTTATTTTTCTCAAACCTTTGAAAAATATATATCATTGCAAACGTGGGGATTATTTTAAACTGCAGTTTAGTAAGTATCGATATATATATATATATATTATGGGTAGCTGTCTCTGTAGCAGCCACCCAGAAGTGGTTTTTGTTACCTTTGGTTACAAGTTCAACTGCCAGAAAGTCAAAGGCAACTACGACACCAATAGTGCATTGGATCAAGCGGCGGTATGCATGCTTGAATTATTGGCAGAGAAGAAAGGACCTACCACACAACACGTGCTACCCTTTATTTTTCTTCTTAATTCCTACCGACCATCTTTTACAATTTTCACTGTGCACATGTAAATGTTTTTTTTCCTTTATGTTCACTGTGCACATGTAAATGCGCATATGTCGGCTACCTGGACGGTGTGAAAAGAAATCCACAGTCGAACCGTAATTGGAGGGACTGTTTGACTGTGAGGCAACCTAAAATAATATATTGTTCATGCAAAATGATTGGTTGTACAGTTAGTTTTGAATATTTGCCTTGAGTGTTCCTCCTCCATCTGAGAATTGATTGTTGGTTGATTGGGATCCTCTCCTTTTATATATATTTTTCAAACTCTATTTTGTTACTACCAGCTTTACTCACTTTAACAGGACCCAACAATCATCATGCACTTTGCAAATCAACGAAAGTCATGAATGAGGATCGAACTCATAATCACTTGCGAAGAATATATTTTTTTCATTGATAAAAAGGTGGTAAAATTTTATTAGATTAATAAAAAGTATAAAAAATAACAAAAGATGTAAAGAGAGTCACCCTAATAATAATATGACAACTATAAATTCCTAATAACCTGAGCCAGCCGAAAAGCTAATAATATTAGACGAACACTATATACTACAAAATCTAAGGTGTTAGACAATGAATTAACAATGTTTATCAAGCTTTTATACTCATTTTAATAAAATTCATTCTATAAAAGTAAGTATTGTTCAGGACAAGATGCAAACTTTGCTCTCTCAGTTTGAATACCAACCAAGTAATTGGTTAAAAAGTTTACATAAGAATGATGAATTTTCTTGTGCAACCGACACACAAAGAAACTACCAATTGAAATATCGTCATTGGACTACATATAAAAGAACATTGTCATATAGTAGATATTTTACGTAGCTGCAAATACAAAATGTGTTTACACCACTACATTGTAAGTACAAACATATGAAAATGTCACACTCGTTTAAGTCATAATCGTCGATATATCATTTAAAAGGTCAAATATATCACTCAATAAGTCATGATGATCAATCAATGTGGTATTTAAATATGTTCATGTCTATGACATGAATGTACCGTGAAAAAATTTATAAAAAAAATGTCCAAAACTACAAATAACTAGTTGACGTAGAACCGCAGGGCAGGATCCTGGGGTCAACTGATCCACCTCAGTTACACTAGGCAAAACCTTGTCCTCAATGTAAACGACAACCCCTGCTGGGCCCCCACCAACCAAATTACGTTGCTCCTTGCTGCCCCTCTCCTCCCCCTGAAAATCGAAATAATTGAATTTGAAGTTCACATGCTGACGTGGCGAGATGCTTTAGGCGGGGGCGGAAGCTGACTGTGACTGCCCATCCAATGGGTGGGGGGTGATTCTCGGTACGTTCCGTATGTGGGCCACCACCACGCACGAACTTCGAGGAAAGTGAGTGGGTGACGTGGCGGTGACACGGCAACAGGGGCTAGAAGCTGACTCGGAGCTGACGGGAAATTTAGGCCGACCCAAGACTCTGAGTAAAGTATACAAAACCTCCAGCAGTTTGGGACGTGGAGTGGAAGCTGTAAACCAAAACAAAAGCTGCTTCTGTGAAGTTGCTTAGCTCTTTCTTTTTTTTAATTTTCTTATTTATTTGTTTATTATTATTATTATTTAAATATTTAATGTGTAATTTGAGTGACTAAGGACAGTGAAGCATTTTCGAAAAAACATGTTTAATTAATTAGTAAATTTGATATATCGGCGGAGATGTTTGACTTCATATTTTTTGTTGTTTATTATAATTTCAGTTGGTCGTTAATTATAATTAACCAATAATATCGGTTAGGTGGGTTTGATTAATTACGAAGTATAACATTAAAATATAAATTGTTTTGTCACACATTTTTAGTAATCTTTTTCTGGGTTTTGGTTCTAATATTCTCAAGAACATGTAAGTATCTTTGATGAGAATCGAGCATTCTCTTTTTTTATCCTAGACAATTAGTAATAACTTGATGGGAATGTCTCATTCTATTCCCTTTATTTTTGGATTGGTAAATATGCACTATAAATAATATCGATGTCACGCATTTCATTTTCATCATTTAATGTATGTTGTATACAGCGTCAATGGCGGAACTAGCACGTATTAGTATAGACGTCATGGTCACTTTAAGCTCACACGTAACTCCACTCCTTCGTAACTTAATACCTAAGGAAAACAAATTCAGCTTATAGAGCTACCTTAGGTGGGGTGAGAAAGAAATGAGAACAAGAATAATGTTAGGATTGAGATACATGATGAGTTTGAACTTTTTGATAGTTATTGAAAAAGAAAATCAAACTTGATATATTCCAAGACCGACCCATCAAGGAGCTTTAAAGTAAAAATGATTGGGATCGATGGCTGTGAATATTATTCTACGTATCATGTCTCTTGGTCTAATTAATGCCAATGCAGCAAGCAAGTTAGGTCTAATAATAAATTTAAAACTCCGAATGATCCATCAATTGAGTGCGAATATGCGGGATGATTAATTAGGTTTACTGCCATGCAATTCATTGTTAGAATTGACAATAACATTATTCTTATCAGGATAAATAATTTAATTATTTTGGAGAAGAAAATGGAGAAAAAAAATATTACGAACGGTGGTTTATTGGCAAAGTCAGAATTTCATGTATGTGGGGTCATCTGATAAAAAATATAAAAAATAAAAAATTTGAGCTAACAATACATACCAAAACATTATATATGTCACATATATGAAAAATCATATTGTATATTTATTACAATCATTGCATAATAGCCTTGTCATCTATACTATTTCTCAATATAGGCAACCAAACAATCATTCATCCACTACTTATCAAGGCTTTGATTTTCTTTTGAAGAATCATTCGATAAGTGAAAAAAACATATGGACAAAATTTAAATTGAAACAAATATGAAGATCTTCTCAAGCTTATAAATCGAAACAAATTGGGCAATCAATTCAATACACAATCATATATATGGAATCAAATAAATTAAAAATTGACCAACACAAGTTCACAATTGCAAGAAAAATGGCAAGAAATAGACAAATACATTACATACTATGATGCCATTAATGTACTAAAATGCATAACATCATAGTAGTTTTTAAAAAAATAAAAATTTGAGTGGGGGCATGGGATTACATTGTTCCCAATGTGCCTCCTCCCGTATTTATTAACAAAAAATATAAGATGATAACACTACGTGCACGATATTAAATCTTACTATCAATAAAACATTGCCGTAAAGACATGGGATCAATTGATATCATCAATGACTTCATCAGCTGGTTAGTCTTGCACACTAAGTGTATCTACTTAATTTGTTTAATTTTACCACGTAATATTATTATAAACAAAATATGACCCCGATTGCTACTTCAAAGTAAAGTTAGGTACATACATGGAAGCAAGTCATAGTGATGAATTGGAGTTTTCCAATTAGAAGACAAAAACTAAATCAGTTTGATTCTTCATATATGAGAAAAAGACTTGCCCCTTAGTTAGTCTAATCTTAGCTAAATAATTGGTTTCTTGATGTACAAATAGACAAAATCTAGATATAATTGAAATTTCTACATCACTAGGGTTGCTTCCCGTGAAGGTAATTGCTATTTTTGACAAAGTCTAAAAGGATAATAAAGTCAAAAGTGACACATTATATATAGTGACACAAAGTGCATTGTCAATTTCTCATGAAAATTAATGGCGTTGTTTGGTGAAGAAAGACAGTCCCCCTTTTCAAACAATGGCAATAATAATGTTTTCGTTTGTATATAAGATACTTTTACGACGATCCAATACATTCACATCAAAGTTATACTATTACAATGAGGTTAACTACAAGCAAGTATCAAATTCATCACAAATATATATCCTCGAACCTGAAATCTCCTCAAACTAAGTCAAAAATTAGTTGATATGTCTTTATTTTTTTGATTACGATAGTTAACAAGCCTTATGAACTGTCATGTTAGGATTGGCAACAAAGGCTCTATTATTTGCATAAATGGAGTGGTAGTTATATAGTGTAGGGTCCCCACACCATGAAATTAAGCTAAGCCAATTTTGTTTTAGATAAAGCTCAGTCTTAGTCATGTGATTCAATTTATATATTTATAACAACATTATTATTGCATGCATGCATGCATCTGCCAAGTTCTCGATTGAAAGACTCAATTTCGCAGCCACAAATTAATTATGTATATATGCATACAGTGACTGGTAGAAAGATAATATTGGGAAATTGGCAATTTGCTTGTAGCTTTTGCTATGGACAAAAATCATTGAATTATTTGAACATCGTGGTGTCGGCCACTAGATGTTAATTATGTCACATGCTCATGTGTGAATGAGTGAGGGTCCTGGGTTATTTTTTTATAAAAAAAAGAAAGAAAAAGAAAGAACGAGATTCATTCATATTCATTGATCATGAAAAAGAAACACCAGCAGCAAGAAGATTGGGGTCAGCCAGCAAGTTGGCTCCTCCTCAATCCATGTTACATAATTTGTGCAGCTTAACGCAAACCGCGCAAGAAAATGAGCTACTCTATTGCATTGGCCATGTTGCCAATAACAATTAAAAGAGCAAAAACAACTTAAGAATTTCACTTCTTCAACCAATGCACCGTCTGCCTCATAACTTTCGTCCCCCGAACAAACAGCTTTGATAACCTCCCTTGCTTTACTGATGCCAAACACCATTCCTGACTAAGAGTAACAAAACATTTTTGGCTTTTGCTAATTCCTACAATCAATACTTACCTTTAGTATAATTAGTATTTATATCTTTAATTAGCAATTGCCTAATTGGCTAGTAAAACAAACTATAGTACTAGTGTTTGGTATATATATATATATATATTTAAGTATTAACATGTTGCACTATTGGTCATTGAATTTCCATATCCATGCAAAGGTTTCTGATTTATATTTGGGAAGAAGATAAGGATTATATAACTAGTGCAGCAGAGCAGCACAAGTGTATATAGATATAGCAGCTAGGATATGTTAAACATTCTAGAGAGAGAGAGAGAGAGAGAGAGAGAGGAATGATAAATAAATATGATCAATTTGGGGTGGAAGATAACCTTTAAAACAACATTAAAAAGACCAAAAGTTCTGAACTTTTCATCATTTGCAGAAGAGAGAGAGATCTGTGTCACATTTTCAAATTACCAGATTGAGCAAAAACAAAGACCTAAAAAGGCAAGTTGCATAGGTTAGAAGTTGCCAAGGCCAAAGTTGACCGTCCTGATTCTGCAGGGGCGGATCAAACATTGATATATAACTAATCCTATGAAACAATAAGCATCTCAGGTATCTCTCTTTATATATCTTAATGAGTTGGAATTCACGTTACATAATACATATGATATGAGACCAACCACAACGTGCAATCAAGTTTTCAATTTCATGAATTTAATTTGACTCTGGACAGCTGTTGTTTTGCAGAATCTGAAGCGTGGCCTCAACTTCTCACAAAACCCAATTAAAATTAAATTAAAAACTAAACATAAGTTTCCTACATATGTGCACGTACTAATTACGAAGTGACCGCGCTTAAGTTTCTTAATCTAGTACATAATATTATAACTGTTTTAACTTTCTTTTATGAACCTGGGGAACAGTTTTGATTCATATTTTTGCTGACAGTTAATTGATCAAATGGATAAGGCAACCAACAAATCACATCATAAATTCATAATCCATGCTTCTGATCGATGCGGTCACTGGTCAGTCAGTGTTCCCCTAGATTTCCTTTTCTCTAGTTAATAGTTAATACAAACAATCAAAATTAACTTACTCCTTTTGCAGATGAGCATGCAGTTTTCTATGCTCTTCTGTTTTATACACTGTAATTCATCTCTCTCTCTCTCTCTCTCTCTCTCTCTCTCTGCTACGGAGATATATATATATATATAGAATAGATGAGTCTCCATGCAGTTCAGGTGATGATAGGTTGAGATGAGTAAGACATAAGATATAATAACAGGGGAAATATGTGGATTTTGTTGTATCCCTTGGCATTAAGAGGACCACATGCTCCAACGGAAGACAAGGCACTTGATCTGTTTTCCATGTTTTAAAAACTAATATTATTATTGAATATATGCCATCTGGGGGGGCTGCAGTTTCGCAGGTTATTCCTTCTTATTTAGACTTAATCTTTTGCCATACACAGAGGTCCACAATTTCCAATATTAGAAATCACATTATTAATCTGTTGTTGTTGTTGTCCTTTTCATTCTCAATTGTAATCCTTGTCATCATCATTTTAATAAATAAAAAAAAGGCATAGTTGCATAATTCAGCAGGGCATGGAAGAGACTAACATGGAAATCAAATTAAGAGTTGTTCTCCGATGCGGACATTATTACTGTGCGGACTCTATTGTAAACATGGAAAGTTAGTAGAAAATATATGACATCCGCACAGTAATAAAGTCCAAACGTCCACATATGAGAAAATCTGATCAAATTAAACCCCATAGTTTTGTCTGTAGACAAACTGAGCTATGAAAGTGCAAGGTGGCAGGCCACGCATAAAAAATCTCTAACAATAAGATTTGGAAAGAAAGAAAGTGGGAAGTTACAAAACTTATAACTGGACTGATTGAAGGGCCAAGAAGGGTATTTATAATGGGCTTTGGGCCATAATTATTACAGACAATCAGGCTGTATGTAACTGTTATAATATGAATGTGTGGACAGGCCTGATTTTAGTATCAATCCCAATATATATGAATTGGGTTCAGAACTCTGACCAAAAAGAAGAAAAGAAAAAAAGAACTGGGTTCAAAACAACAACATTCACCAAGTTCCAATCTCTACATCTTGTGCAAATCAAATCATACTTTAAGCCTTCTCTGATAAGCATGGCAGATAACAAAATCAGCACCAAATCAGAAAAATACACAGAGCACATAATGCTGCTAAATCAAACCATTCAAAAAACAAAAACTTGAATTACTCCAAAGGCGTCAAGATATGCAAGAACATTGCAGAAAACCCAATCAAATCGCCAACAACTTACTCTGCTTGCTGAGAGGCGTCTTGCAGAGCTCAAACTGAGCAAGCAGTTCAGGATCTCTGAACCCAACAAGAAATTGGGCCAACCCTTCAAGAAACAGAGCACCCTGGAAAACGCTAGTTGCACCCATAATCTCCACAAGAACACTCTTCCTCAGCCTATTGGCGTCCACAAAAACCCCCACCATCTCCTCATTCTGCTCCGCCATCGCCTCCTCCACCGCCGCCTTGTGGGTCCCAAAAGCCCAATTCCTCGCCACGCGCTCCAAGAACCCGACCTGCGCGTCCCTAGCACGCGCCGCCAGCGCCGGCACCATAAGCCGCAGCCCGCGCTCCACCTGCTCGACCCTCTCCATCAAATTGTACGACGGCCTCCTCCACGCCGTCGCGATGTGCCAGGGCCGGTCGAAGCGGTCCCTGTCTCCTCTGTCGCACTGAACTACCATGCTGTCGCCGTCGTTTTCGTTGTCCGAGTCGGTGTCGTTTTGGGTGAGGAAGGAGCGGAGGAGGTTGGTGAAGAGGTAGGGATGGAAGTCGCCGAGGAAGAGGAAGGGCTTCTCGAGAGGGTTGCGCCAGGTGGGGCAGAGGAGCTGAGCGACGTCGTTCTGGGCGGCGAGGTCGAGGGCGTCGTAGTAGGACTGGAAGTGGAGGTGGAGGGCTTCCATCTGAGTCGAGAGCCGAGTGAGGGACGAGTCTGACTCGGACATTGAGCTTCGGAGAGAAGGGAGGAGCGTGTTCTTGAGGGTGTTGAACCATTCGGCGTAGAAGTCTTTGAATTGACGAGTTGTCTTCTTCCGGCCAAAGAGACCTGCAAGATTAAGGAATTGGGTTAATTGAAAATGGAGATTAGGAGATTAATTCAGGTGGGTTTTTGAGAAGATTAGAGAAATGCAAGAGTGAGATTGAGAAAATTACCTACTGCCTTGAGCATCTTTGGAGATGGGTTTTTCAGATTCTTGGTGGGAATTCTTGGGTTTTTTTTGTTTCTGTTTTTGGGTTCTTGTGGTGTTCTTGTGGGGAAGAAGAGAGGAAGAGGATGATGATTTTGATTTCGGGAAGTTTGGTGATAGGGTGGAGTTTGTGGAGGGAAAAGGGAGTTTAAAGGGTGGCTGGGTTTTGATATTTGACAAACCAAAAACTTAATTGGGCTAAAACAGAAAACTCTAGTATCAGCCCAAGTAAAATCTTTCCTTTTTTATAGCGAGTTAGCAACCTCAATTAAATTCGAACTAGGGAGTTTTCTATTTTGATTTTTTTTTTTTGGGATTAATAAATGGATAAATTTCCTAAATAATCACATGTGTATTAATCACAATTTTTTTTTTCATGTCTTTTTAATTTTTTATTGTTTATTTTCAAAATCCAAAACAAATATTCATAGGATAGCACTCCGTATCAAATTTCAATTCAATTATTTGAGTAGGGAGTTTTACACAAATATTCATAGGTGTCTGCGATTTTCAAATTTCTACTCACATAAATAGATGTGGAATAGCTCAACTAAGTGAGCTATATCCCACTGACAATTTCAATTCAATTATTTAACAATTGCACTTGGACTCCTTCTGCTGAGTTACATTAATTGTAACATACAAATTAGATTTGATTTTTAATAGATTCAATACAGTTAGCTCAAACACAATTAAGCTTAGGGTTTCAAGTTTCTTGAGATTAGGCGGAAATAAAATTGGGGATCTAGTTTTCTGTTTAAGGAACATTAAAAGTAGAACAAGTCTTTCTAGTTTGCTATTCTCACGAACTTCACTTATTATTTGCTGCCCATTTGACTTACAAGAAGACTTCCACTTAATTATCAATCCCCCAATTTAAAATCCACAAATAAATACTTGTATTGTAAAGCGCCGAAAACAAGCCAAAATCCGCCGAAGCAGGAACGCCGCCGTATTATATCCACCTCACCGACATTGACGGGTCAAACCCCACGTACCATGCACTCATGTCATGCAGTTAAAATAAACAACCTGCTCTCTAGCGCTCTCTCTCTCTCTCTCTCTCTCTCTCTAGACAAGACAACAACTATTTTCTCTGTCAAAACAAAATAAAACAAAAACAGTGAAAAAATAGGGAAAAACAACAAACACAAAAACCAACTCCTTGTGGGTTTTTGTGAATGGTGTGGTGTGAAATGAGGTTCAAAAGGGAAAGATAAAACAACCAAACACACACAGCACAACCATAACAACATTTATAAAAAAAAATCTCACTCTAAAATATCCACCATAAATAAAATTAATAACCCATTTCCTCCAATCTCTCTCTCTCTCTCCTCCCCCATCTTTCTCTCTCTGCATCTCTCCATGGCCTCCAACAAGTCCACTTTACTAATCCTCTTCTTCTCCATCTCCATAACCATACAATTCCCAACAAAAACAAGCTCAACCCAAATCCCCACCAATCCTGATCATCAGCAATCAGACTCGGACTGCACCAACCGTTGGATCCACATCAGACGGCTGCCGCCCGCCTTCAACCTCGATCTCCTCACAAACTGCTCCGGCTACCCATTGTTCGACGACTTCTGCCCGTACTTGGCCAACCATGGCCTGGGCCAGAAAACCCACAACCTCTCCCACAGCTGGTACCGGACCGACCCGTTAATGCTGGAGCTCATTTTCCACCGTCGGATGCTCGAATACCCATGCCTCACCGCAGATCCCCAGGCCGCCGACGCCATCTACGTCCCTTACTACGCCGGCATCGACGCCCTCCACTACCTGTACGGCCCAGATTACAACTCCAGCTCCGAGCAGGGCCTCAATCTGTTCGAGTTCTTGACCACCGACTCGCCCGAGTCGTGGAATCGGAAAATGGGTCATGACCATTTCATGGTTCTGGCCCGACCCGCTTGGGATTTCTCTCAGCCGCTGGGAAACGACCCGCCTCTTTGGGGCACTTCGTTGCTCGAATTGCCGCAGTTTTACAATGTGACGGCTTTGACGGTCGAAGCTCGCGCCTGGCCCTGGCAGGAGCACGCCGTGCCTTACCCGACGTCGTTTCATCCGCCCAATTTGTCTCTGTTGGAGAGCTGGGTGCAGAGGGCGAGGAGGTCTCGGCGCACCACGCTTATGATGTTTGCCGGGGGTGGAGGGGTTGGACGTAATCCCACCATTAGGAGGAGCATTAGAAATGAGTGTGAAAATAACACCATGAACAAAAATGTCAAAAATGTTAACAATGTGGGCATGTATGGAAGTGGTGTTGGTGGGTTTTCAAAGCTCTGTGACGTTGTAGATTGCTCTAATGGGATTTGTGAGCATGATCCCATTCGGTTCATGAGGCCGATGTTGCAGGCAAGTTTTTGTTTGCAGCCTCCCGGGGACACCCCGACCAGGCGGTCCACCTTCGACAGCATTGTTGCCGGCTGCATTCCCGTGTTTTTTGAGGAATCGTCCGCTAGGGCGCAGTACCGGTGGCACCTGCCAGAGGATCAGTTCGGGGAGTTTTCGGTGTTTATAGCCAAGGAGGATGTGGTGTTCAAGGAGACAAGGATTTTGGATGTGCTTAGGAGCATACCAAGAGGGAAAGTCAGGAGAATGAGGGAGAGAGTGTTGGAGATGATACCAAGAATTATGTATAGGAAGCATGGAAGTTCAGTCGGTTTGAGAGCCAAGAAAGATGCTTTTGATATTGCAATTGAAGGTGTCTTGCAGAAGATTAAATCTAGAGGTCAAGTTTTTGCTCAGTGACCTACCTGAGATTTTGCCTTTTCTTCTTGTCATTCTGTAATTGTAATTATTAATTTGTTTGTCTTTGTACTTAGTTAATTATGTATGCCACTTGATAAACCAATTCTGCAGTATAAGATAAATTTGAACTCTGTTCTCTCTACTCTGGTTTCGGAAAATGTTCATTACACAAGTGAGATAACGATACATAATTGTGACTCAAAAAACAAAAATAAATAAAATTATTGGACTGAGGAAGAAAGAATACATTTTTATTGAGGGTACCAAAGCTACAAACAAAAAAAAAAAACAAAAAAAAAAAAGAGGAAAGAAAGGAAACAAAAGGGAGCTGATGGAGATTATGACACTGAAACGCCCCCCAATATCCAACACATTTGGAATGTGAAGCAAGAATTGCAAAACTGTGCTTCATAGGATTAGGATGTTCTCTATCTTGGCAAGAGAGATGAAGTTTCAACCCCATCTGAAAACAGTAGAACCCCAAGTCAGACCTGCTCCAAAGCCGGCAGCTGCAATTGTATGGCCTGGTTTCACCTTCCCGCTTCTCACAGCTTCATCCAATGCCAAAGGAATCGAAGCAGCGCTTGTGTTACCATAGTTTGCCAAATTTGAAATCACCTGTTCTGATGGGATTTGCATGCGAGAAGAAACTCCATCAAGGATCCTCTGGTTTGCCTGCATTGATTTATCTTCGTCATAACCCATTACCCATCACCTTTGACCATTATCAGAACAAATACAATGTCGCTTGTTTACTCTGAAACCCTTAGGTGATTAAAAGCTAACTTTAAGAACTATTTTCCTGCAAACTTATATTTTTTATGAAGAAAAAAACAAAGCATTATTCTCAGAATTGTACCAGTTTAATTCACTTAACATACATGACAGGCTGGTATATTTTTGGAAATCAAGAATTATTAGGCTGATCAACTTGCCTTAGATATGTCTATTTTCCACCCTAAAATATTTTTTCTTCAAATTCGACATGATGCAAGAAAAATATAATAGTCAAATGATGAATTATATGCAAGGCCCCAGGTGGACTGTCCAAAGAAATCATGCTTCATACCTGATGGAGCAGTAACCAATCAATGCTAGATGTCGGGAGACCAGCCTTGGCAAGGGCAGCCTCAATTGACTGTGGCACAACGCGCACAGCAAAGCGAAAGACCTCTTTGCCATTCATTTGAAGGCAGGAAAATGAGGCGCGCCTTGGAGGGAAACCTAAGACTGAACCATTAGAACCCAACTCATCTGTTTCACTTTCTTTGAAGGCAGCATTTAGATGTCTGCAGAGAAAGGGAGAGAGAGTCGAGCAGTCATGTATCAGAGAGGAAAAAATGATAAGTGCCCCCGGTCATAATCAACATGAACGCCTTAAGATATTGCACTCGCTAAAAAGGTCAAAAGGATAAACAAAAACAGAAATCGAGAAAACACAAACCTGTTTCCGTCACCATCACTATGCAAATCAAAAGCAAGCAAAGAATCATCCTCACTATCGCAGGCCTACATAATTATGGCAATTTCAAATAAGTGGGATCAAATGTTTTGCAACTAGATCTCCACTAACAACTTAACTCATCAATTTTGGAAATGGCGAAATTAAGACAGTATGATATGAGTTTCTAAAAAATTGGAAACAGAATTGGCTGCCAAATAAAGCAAAGTTCAAAGTCACTAGGCGACAGGGAACCCACCACCCTTATCTAGAAAACTAGGGCACGTTAGATATGTCAAAACTTCAATAAGACACATAAACACACCTGTACTAATACAGCACCAGCAGCATCCCCAAAAAGAATACACGTTCCTCTATCGGTCCAGTCAACAAACCGAGAAAGAGCATCAGCTCCAATAACTAGAACATTTTTGAATCCACCTCCTGTAGTTTGCGCATTATAGTTTAATCAATTAAACATGAAAGTAACAGTGGCCTCCTTACAGCAAAGTAAGCCAAGTCGTTACCCCTAATGTGGCAAGCAGCTGATACTAGACCCATAACAAATCCGCTACAGGCAGCTGTAATATCATAAGCCAAAGGGTTCCTTTTGCAGCCAAGTGCTTTCTGAACCTAAAATTACAATATAAAACAAATTTAAGAACTTAAGAAGCTACCATATTGAATAAAACAACATAAACACTCAGATAGTAAAATTTTGTTAGTGAATTTATTAAAATGACAAGCTCAATTAGTCAATATTTAGCTGTTCTTACACTACAATGGTTTCTAACATGCAAAATAAGGTATTACTCAGTTGTTCATTCATTATATCATGTGTGATCAATGTAGTACAGTATTTGGTCAAAGGCCCATTCCACGGAAAAAGCATAAAACTAAATAAGCACAATAAGCTAAATCAACAAAATAACCTACTGGAAATTTTTTTATACTAAAAGAAAATTCTATAGAAAGAAAGAAAACAAATTATAAGAGCAGATGGATAAGAATTCCATCTATACAGAGAAAACTGAAATAAAATAAGCTAAGCCACACTTGGAAGAAACCAAACAAATCGGATTTAAAAAAAACATGCCACAGTTAGTACAAAACTCCAGTCCAGTCAACATGAATCACTAAAGGGAACTTTTCTAAAATGCTTATGCCCAGTTTGGCATTGCTGTGCTGTGAAAATAATCGCTGTCAGATTTGCTGTGAGAGAAATCAGCTGTGAGACAAAGCAGTTTGGCGTTTGGTAAATTTTTTGTTAAAAGTGTTGTAGGTATTGATTTTACGAATAATCAAAAAATGATTGTCACATAATCATTAAATCCAGCGCCTCTTCGAAACTGATTCCAGCATAATCAGAAAATGAAAGCACCTTATTAGCTGCTTTCCCTTATAGCTTTTTTTCACAGCAATTTTTAACAATAAGTGATTTTCTCACAGTTTACCAAACGAGTTGGGTATCTCAAAATTTTTAAAAAATCACTTATTACCCTAAATAAACAATGCCAAACAGGCACTTAGTCAAAGATGCCCATAAGGAGGCAAGGATCTACTTTGTCCCAAATAGAACCCCTATATAAAATAAGGAAAGCTAGGCAGTGAACGTTTGCTCTTTTTTTTTCTCTCTTATAAGAAATGGTCTTTTCATTGTTCATCTTAAGATAACTTCCAAATACAAACCTAGATAAATGAAAACATTTTACCTAGAGATTTATGCACCATCAAAGCATAGATAATAAAATATAAAAGGGGTCAATATTGACAAAACTATCACATAATACACCACTAAGAAGCTCAACCTCTAATTTTTTTGACCTGAATCCAGATATGGGATATACCATCCAATGATCTATATACCTGAGGAGCACTGCCAAACAGATCATCAGGTGAAGATGTGCACATCAAGATTAGGTCCACATCATCAACATCAACTTCAGCCATCTCAAGAGCTTTAAGTGCTGCCTCTACTGCTAACGCTGTCAGGCTCTCTTTGCCTGATATTTTACAATAAGGATGTCAGTATATAGAAAGGGTACAAAAAAATATCCATCACACCTAGATATGAGGACCAGAAAAGAGACACATAGTTGTATAAAATATGAGCTGAGATAAAAGGTAAAAACATTAAAAATATCCAGCACAACCACAAGAAAGCCCCTCTTAGCAACATCAACCAGGTCAAATTTCCCAATATCCATATCATTTTAGCTGTCCGAATAGAATGGTGAAGCCAAGGAAACTCTGTAACAGATTTGTTCAGTACGGGCAGAGAAAAAGGGTCATAAAAGCAGCTAGCTAACCAACCTAATCCCAGGTAAGCTCAGACTCATCAAGCTGAGTGGCCCATCAGATAGCTTCCTCTTGTCATGCAGTGCACATGCACCGCAAATATGAAATTATGAAGCTGAATTCCTTAAGTTAAGCTCAACGCATGCTAAGCCACCTCAAACTGTTTACAGTTACTAACTTTACGACATTATCATGCACAGCAAGTATGAACAAACCTGAAAGAATTCGTCGATTACGAATGCCAGTGCGAACAGATATCCATTCATCGTTAGTGTCTACTACTTTTGCAAGATCATCATTTGAAATCTTAAGGGAGGGTACCGCCGAGCCACATCCAATTAACTTGCAGCCTTTACTAACAAGCCTGTAATTATATATATTTTCAAGCATGGGAACAAGAGATGAAATTTAAGATCAGTCAGATAATCATTTACCAACTTGAACTCTTACTACATTTAACCAAAATGCAACCTCAGTACTAAAACACATAGAATCAGCCAAGGTCCAACTCGGTCTAATTTTTACCTAGCAAAATTATAATTTGATGTGGGAGACAATATTAAAATCCATTTACAAAAATCAAACTTTAGTTAAAGAAAACAGATAACCAACTCATTCAGGACAGAATTCAACCAACAGACCAGGCATTTAATAAAGGGTTACAGTAATTTGGTTATATTCTACATTTAGCACCCTTTTCCAAGCCGTTAAAGAAGACGGCTACTGAGCACAAAGAGAATCCAAATGCAAGAAAGAAAAAAACATTAATTCGATTATAAAAGGCCAATATTGATAACTAGATAGAAGCGAAGACTGATGGATGCATCACCAACTTATTCCTAAAGGCAATGTGAAATCCTTCAAGAAAACATGTTTTAAGGGGTTCACAAGATAACCAGACAACAATAGGCAAGAAAAGTCTTTTTCAACTTCAGCCAGTCTACAAAAAGAGAATAAACTGATATGTTAAACCTATAGTCTCTTCATGATTATTGCATTTGTTTCCCTTCCTTCATCTAAAACATTCTCCTACTTGAAGAGAGAGAGAGAGAGAGAGAGAGAGAGAGGACATATGAAGTAGCCATTGGAAGAACACTGATACAAGGGGTTCATAAGATAACCAGATGACAATAGGCCAGAAAAGTCTTTTTCAACTTCAGCCAGTCTACAAAAGAGAATAAACTGATAGTTAAACCTTTAGTCTCTTCATGATTATTGCATTCGTTTCCCTTCCTTCATACATTCTCCTCCTTGAAGAGAGAGAGCGAGAGAGCGAGAGGACAGATGAAGTAGCCATTGGAAGAACACTGATACAAGCAACCTCAAATGACCAATATGATCCTTGTAACCTCATCCAGAAGTATCATCAAAGGGAGATCTAATAGTTTTGCCAGATACTGATGCACCTAAGCTCATGCCCACAAACTGATTTACATAAGAGAAAGACTCTTAAGTTAATTTTACCCTCAAGTTAGTCATAAACATGCTTTGTTAGACAATCCCCTTAGTTGTGCCTTAATCTAAGCCTTGCACACACGCATAATATATACACAGATACTTTACCTAATCTTACACTTAAATTGTTTGTCATTACTAGAAAGTCGGCTTGGTTTGTTCAAATTGATTGTAATTGGCTTAGTTGATTAAGTCTTGTAAATTCTATTTATACCTACAATGGAGATGAATAAGATCATATAATTCTCGACTTTTAAGTAACGGAAGTATCCAAAATAAACTTCACTTACTAACCAGGGAACTAATACACCTTACATTTCACAAATCATACACATTTGATCATTTCTGACTCCAAAATTACTTCAGTAGAACCATAACCAATACTAAGCGGTTGCTGCTAGACTATTTGTTCTTGCATACAAAAGTCAGTTTATATATGTCTAACGAACTGGCAAACAAGGTAAAGTGATTTTGCATTGAACTCAGTTCTACTCCTTAGTGAAATTTAGCTCTACAAACAATTACAATTGTGTTTGAATTAAATACAACGTCCTTCCAGTTCAAGTCCAGCAGCCAGTACGAACTGTAATTGCTAACAAATTTGAGACTCGTATCCAATGTCTTCACAACTCAAAGTTCACATAACCTCTTGTTAATCGCAACCCCAAAAATACTTGCATATCTCTATATGGGAAAGCAGGCACCACAAAATTCCAGCTCATGAGAAGCTTAAAAGTAAGAAATAAATGAAATTTATAGGATTTGTACACCAAAAGCTAACATATATGAATTTAATCTCCATCCCTTCAAACAGAATATGCACATGCAATGTTATGTCATCCATGCCTATGAAACAATAATCATATTATCAAAACAAATCGAGCAGCACAAGTAAATCCATAAAACAAATAACTCTTTGATTGAATGCACATCATAAGGCTTTCAAAAAAAAGGATCATGAATCAAAATCCATAAAGTATTCTTCAAACACAGTTCAATAATATTCTACAGAAAATACAGCTATACCATATCCAACATATGAAACAATTAGGGGCTAAATCAACTGGAAAAAATGGAACTGAACTCACCTGGGTGCTCTAGATTCAGAAGGGGAAGCTCCAACGTGCTTCTCTGCGCCTTCAAAGGTACTGGAGCAGAATACCCTCTTGGAGATTCCATCAGGGGAGCGAAACCCAGATCCAAAAATGCGTATTGAAGGCTTAATCTTCCCCCTCAGGCTTGGAACTGTAGGAGTAGTAAACAACCCAGATGCATTGGTGGCCATTTACACCCACAACTCTAAACCCAAGTAAAACTTCAGACCCACAAAGTATGCCAACCCAGAGAGATTGAAAGCCAAGAGCTTCAGCTAATATATGACACCAGAAGCATGCAATTAATGGAGTAAACGAAACCCATGAGAGGAAAAGATCAAATACGTTTGGCGGAGACAGAGATACACGGGCTTTGAAGACCCTTCTTTCTTCGGAGGGTCCAAAGTGAGATAGAAAAGAGGAATTAAAAATAATAATAAATATGGCGATTATGTCAAACCAAATTTGAGCAAACTCCAATGCTTCCAATTTCTCTCAATAAGTTACAAGCTGGTGCAGAGGAGAGAGAAAGACAGTCATGCCATGCCACCATGCTTTGCTTGCTCCTTTCCAAGAGATGTTGTTCTACAACAAATTCAATTCAATGGGTGGGTTGTTTGGAGGAAGGGGGAGTAGGGAAAAAGCCTCGACGCAACCTAAGAAACTGTGGCATTTATTTCCCTTTTCATTGTTTATGTGGCTCAATATGATCGGTCCATCTTTGACAATTGAACGTGTTGGAATGCATAGAGTGACAGCTCCAAATCATCATCGTGTGTGTACCTTTTGGATTCTTCAAAGCATTTAACTCCTAAAGTCCCAACACCTAACTTCTCTCTGCCCCCACGACATAAGTTAAAACTAGTTTCTCAAACAAAACAAAAAACCATTTTGTTTAGCTACTTCTACATTACATATTATGAGAGTTCAATTACGAGTTAATCTCAAGTTTAATTTGTAGCTTAATTTGGGGATTAAATTAGTTGCAAGAGTTTTCACTCAAGAAACAAAAGAGTTAGTTTAGAGATCAAGCCCGCCCCGTTTTTCAAATCCTAGCTCCGTCGGTGTTAGTGATAATAATATTATTATTATTCGAGTGAATTACACAATCGTCTAAATAAGGTTTAAGGAGCAATAAAGTTGGTGACCAGTTATTTTACATGTCACAGTTGTGAAAAAAATAACATTATATCATTCAAATATCAGTATGATTTATATAAAAATGTGATTTCTTTTAGTTGGATGTTAATTTGAATAGACCAAGAGAGTCCAAGGGGACCAAGACCTGTGTGAAAGGTGAACCATTGTTTCCATTGACAACCAGGTTAACTTATTACTTCACGAAATGTGTTGATTATGTGTTGGTAGGTTGATCGTTTTCAAATTTCAACTGTCAATTTGGTAAATATAGGTTTTTTAGTTATGACTTCAAGTCGCCCATAGAAATTTAAGTTTTGGGGGGTCAAAAAATAAGCGAGTTTGCTTTTGTTGAAATATAACACACAATGTTTTTAAAAAAAAATTAAGCGAGTTTGCTCTGTTGGTGATTTTTGTACCTACCCACTATTGTTTTCATCTTTTTGCCCCATCTCCTATTCCTTTCCATGTTACTCTCGGTTGTAGATTGTTGTTCATACCTTAAATCTCATTTATAAATATTTATAAAATTGGAAAGTCAATTGTGAAATTTTTTTTTAAACCACACACATGCTTTGGCAATTTTAAAGAATGTGTCACATTTAGAGTTATTGAAAGTAGCTAAAACAAGATTTATGTCAAATTATATCTTGTTAAATAGGCTAATTGATTGTAGTGAAGCACTACAACTACTATTATTCAAAGAGCATGGAAAGATTTGTTGAAAAATTTAGATGAAGGAAAAAGGAATTTAGCTACTTTGTTTCAAAATACCGTGCAAGATGATAATTTTTGGAAACTTGTTAAGGCAATATAAGATTTCACAAAGTCAAATTTATCTTGCGGTAAAATTTGTTGTTGATGATGGCCAAAACATGGGTGCAATTTATGAAAATATGGACAATATTCTTGGCGAAATAAAAGATATTATGGCAAGTGGAATATATGCCGAATATTTTCATGATGTTGAAGAAATTGTGCTTCATAGGTGGGAAAAAATGAATATTCTCATGTACTGCCTTGCATTTTCCCTAACATTGAGGTTTATGATAAAGTTTATTTAAGTCAAATAACACTAGGGGTGTGGCTAGAAAAAGCCTTAATGAAGACATAGAAGTCATGGAAAATGTTGTGAAAGCCTTTGATACAATATCAGAAAGTAAAGGTGAGGCCCGTTTGTTACGAGAACAATTCACTCACTTCCATCAATAAAAAGGTTTTTATGGTTCACTACAGGGCCAAGCAGATGCTGTGATTATAGATCCCATTAATTGGTGGTCAACATATAGTGCAGAAACATCAAAATTAGCATAGGTCTCTAAAAAAGTATAAATTTAATTTCAATATTTTTCAATATAAATTTATATATATTTTTTTACAAATGACAAAGGTATTGGCTCAACCGATAAAGTTTATCGGCAGAAAGAATTTGGAGCACGTATTCGTACATCCGTAATGTTAATAGGAACAGTCTGAATTTTGCAAGAGTTGATCAATTGGTTTATATCCATTCCAATATCCGTCTCCAATCACGTTTTAGTGAGAGCTGCAAAAATGAGCCTTTCAAGAAATGAGATAATTATCCAAAATCCCATTTTTTAGATGACAGAATTTGGAGGAAATGAGATGGAAAGGCTTGGAGGGCAATTATATAGGTGTCCCTGGCCAAACATCATCCTCACAGTCTCCTATGCCTAGTCAATTTGCTCTTGTAGGGAGCTCAAGCTCAAGGACTAATGCAAAAGCGAAGGGAAAACAACCCGTTACCTAAAGTTGCTACTTTTATTTTTAAGTATTTTCATTTTTCATTTTGTTTAGTTTGAAGTTTGAAGTTTTGAACAATAAAATTAATCTTTTGTTTATGCAAGCAAATTTTAATTATGAACTTAATTATTTATTTTATGAATAAGTGGTTATTTATTTATTTATTCAGTACGACATGTATTTTAAATGTTCAACGTATTGAAAGAATCTTGAAAGACCGCCCAACCTCCAGTATGTTGCCTAAGACTCCATTTAAAAAAGGGTTTTTATCACAAATGGTCTATGAGATTTACGGAATTATCACCTTTGATTATTTATGTTTTTTTATGACATTATTGGTCCTTTATGTTACATCTCACATATCAATTTAGTCCCGTCGTGAAATTTTGTTAAAAATTTATGTTAAATTGCTGACGTGGCACATATGTGGTGCTCACATAGCCAATAAAAATATGTTAAGTGGATCTAAATTTTTTTTTAAAAAATAACAAAATAGTTTAACATTTAAAAAATTTTAAAAATAGAAAAAAACTCTGCCCTTCCCTCCACCTCTCTCCCCTTCCATCTCCCTTTCCCTTCCACCTCCTCTGCTCTCTCTCTCTCTCTCACCCCGATCCATCCTCCACCCAACCCCCACTGAACCAAAAGAAACCACTGAGCCCCACCCAACCCTAGACCCACCCCTGCACCCAAATACCCAAAAATTTTATTTTATTTTTCTTTATTTTACTGAGTGATGCATAGGCAGAGAGATTAATCAAAAAAGAGAGGGGGAGAAGGATAGAGATATTTGACCCAAAAAAAAGGATAGAGATAAATGAGAGAGAGAGAGAGAGTTGTATTGGAGTTTTTTATATTTAATTTTTAAGATTTAAATTTAGTTTTATGTTTTTCATTTTCAAAACATATTTTTTTTATTCAAATTCACGTGGCATTTTATTATCGGATATATGGGCTTCAAATACATACCATGTCATTTATTTAACAGAAATTTCGACAGAACCTAACTGCAGGACCAAATTGATATATAAAGTATAACATAAATGATCAATAATGTCCAAAAAAAATATATAAAAAATTAAAAATGATAATTTGACAAATGTCAAAGACCATTTGTGATAAAAACCCTTTAATAAAAAACAAATTTTCCCCCCTTAGCCTCTCCATTTATCACCCACCCGACCTAACCTCTTCGAATCCATTCGTCCAAAAAAATCTCTCCGTACCTAAAATCTTCCCCTTATGCCAAGAGCAAGAATCAAACTTGGGCTCATCAGTTATAGCACTCTCTCTCGTGTGCTTTGTCCATGGCTTTCTCCAGCGATACTCTCCCTCAATTGCTCGTCTGCTGTCGGCGGCCAGGTACTGTTCTCTCCTTTAGAACTGAGTCATTAAATTTTTCGTTCCAGATCGAAATTCGTAGGGGGTGTGCGAATTAGGCAACTAAACCCTTAATGTACCCGAATGAATGCCTTAAAAATGTTAATGGGATAAGTTAGGCCTAAGAAATATAGAATTAGAACTCGATCAATTAATCTAGAAAGAAAAAAGCAATGAAAAAGTAAACTAGTTGAAAAAACTGAATAAATTTTAAGTTACTTAAACCTGTTTATATGCTAGGGGCACTGTTATATTCATTTCTTAATCAAAATTAAGTTTATCTCCTTTCATCAGTTTTTTCTTTTTGAGGACAAGTAATAGTCTAAATTACAAGGGAGCGGGTTTCTCACACACAATGTCATGGGGTTCGAACCTGAGACCTCTAGTCTGCAAGTCAAGGCCCTTTTCCACTTGGCTAGACCTGTTGGCTTTTGTCAGCTTTTAAGACAATTGAATCTAGCTGTTTTCACAAAAGTGTTGGAGGTTTTAATTAGATATTAACGGATGTCTCTAATATAATGTTATCTTCTCCAGGTTGGCGGATTAACTCAGCTTGGGGTTATCAGGGCCCAAATTCTGAATTCTACTTACAGTACAGTGGTGCAAGCTCAAGTATCTAACCAAAGAACTGCTACAGCTATGGTTTCATTGGAGGTATCTTAGAGCTATTTATCAAAGTGCTTGTGTACATGCATCGGCAATGTGATACAACCTTTTCGTCATCCCATGCCTGAAACTTAAGTTTACAAAATTTATTCTAGTCCCTAATGAATAACAAAACTATGAAGTTGTTTGGCAAAATTTCTAGAATTGAACAAAATATACTGGCAGTGTTGTCTCTTGCATCTAACGTTTGTGAAGTTGTAGTAAGGATGTCATACCTCCTCTGTGGTGGGCAGTCTTGATTCTGTTATTTTCTTTTTGCCTTGGATGTTCATTTACTGGTTGGCTAATTCATCTATAACGGTCTAGGATCAACACAACCACCAAAGTAACAGTTACTATCCAGAGAAAAATGCTGGAGGCGAGAAAAGGGGCCAAATTGGATGGAATGTTTCTAGAAAGGATAAAGTTAACTTTCTTGTAAGAACTGTAAGTATGCATATCTCAAGCTTTCTTTTTTATTTATAAATTATTTCTATTGAGTTTTTAAATCTTAGTCGAATTTTATTAATAGAGTGAAAATTTGTGGATGTTAATTTTTGTAGCAAGCTGATAATGGATTAAAAAACCCCACTTTTGCAGCTTCTTGATCTCAATAACAGTAAGGAGGCTGTTTATGGTACTCTTGATGGATGGGTTGCTTGGGAGCAAGAGTTTCCCATTGGAAAAATTAGGATGGCATTGACTTCTCTTGAGAAGGAACAGCAGTGGCATAGAATTGTTCAGGTACAATCATTTCTTTGTCTTTCACCATGGCTTAAAAACTTGGAGGACACTTAAATAGAAAGTACTCAATCTGGGAATACTTTTCTTTAAAGTAGTATTTTAATTTGAAGCAGAATAATGTGACGTAATAATCCTTGAGGAGCTTTTATTTTATGCACTTATGTCTGTTTTGGCTGAGACTTCTCCATCATTATCAAAATTGTTGCAATCCTTTGTAGCAAAGAAACTTCTTGAAATCATGGGAAAGAACCAACCATGAGAAGAAGATTTGCATTTTTTTGGAGTGCATAAGTATTTGGGGAAACTACTTTTTCCAACAGGAGAGATTTGAAAACATAATTATCCAATAATTTGTTGCGACTAGGAAATTTTGAGTATGTAATTATTTTTAACTTACGCTTGACCCTGGAAAGAATGAGTGAGTCCTATTCATTATTTTCTTTTGTGATCTATAAACCATGGTTTTCTCCAACTCATCTAGGTAATTAAATGGATGCTAAGCAAGGGACAGGGAAACACAATGGGAACATATGGGCAACTAATACGAGCTTTAGATATGGACCAAAGACCAGAAGAAGCACACAAGTTTTGGGACAAGAAGATTGGCATTGATCTGCATTCAGTTCCGTGGCAGTTATGCAAAAGTATGATAGGTATATACTACCGAAACAACATGTTGGAGAGTCTCGTAAAGGTATGGCCTATAACGTTCATACTTAGATATGCAGTTTTCTACGATAGGTTGATGTTTGGCCCATTCAATTTTTATTATTTATTATTTATTGCTCGAATTACTTTATATACTCTGCTAGCCTAACCTATTGTATACATGCTTGTATTCGGTAGCTTTTTGAGGGCTTGGAAGCTTTTGATCGCAAACCTCCCGTGAAATCAATAGTCCAGAGAGTGGCAGATGCATATGAGATGTTAGGCAGGATTGAAGAAAAAGAGAGGGTGTTGCAGAAGTACAACCATCTTTTCACAGAAAATGCATCACTCAAGAAATCTAGAGAGGCCTCGGCTAAGAAAAAGAAGAAACTTGGTTAGAATAGAACTTCTGATTAATGATTTAAACTAGTCGGTCAATCACTATGACAAATGAATATTTCTGTATATGCGTTTTTGATATCTAGTGGGAATGTAAACAAAATTGTATAAATTGTTTAGTGAAATATCCTTTTGAGAATTAGGGCGTTTGAGCCTCTGTTGGTATGTGTTGTTCCATGATTTTGTTTCTGTTCAACCAATCTGAACTAGTTACCGAGTTTTAGTTCGTTTGGTTTGATTTTTATTGTATCCAATGTTGTCTTGATTTGAATTTTTTTGATATCAATATGACTGGTAATCTTTGATCATGTAGCGAGGGGTTGTGAAATCCAATTCAAAATGCATCATCAGATGGAAAATTTAGAACCGACCCCAAATTGATTTGTATTATTTGGATTCTTTGAACCCAAACTTAAATTGCACTTTGATGGGGGGCTGCTCCTAGTTTCTTTAAATTTCTTCTCCAAGTATCTCATGGAACAAATAAAGAAACCAACTTAAATTTTATTCATCCATCTTTAACTCATCATTCAAAATCTTATTTTGGGACATCATTCAAGTTAAAGATTATAAACTGTTGTGAGTTGAACCCAAACCTTGTAGGGGGGAAACAATCACAAGGTTGGGACCAGACACACTTTAAAGATTATAAACTTAATCATTTTTTGGTAACTCCATTTAAGGTGTATTTCTTGAAGTCCTCATGAGCTTGCAGTATTAAATGGTCATCTTCCCACTCATCCCGATAAGTCTCTGGTCGGGCATGCCTATTCTTTGAAACTTCCAAGTACATTTTCTTTCTCCATTCTTCGGAGACTGGACACCCACACAGAGCTGCAAGCCAGTCGTTATATTCAAACTGCAAACACAACACTGAATTATTTAATCTGTTCATGACATATATAAAGATACTAGTACATAGACTGGAACAGTGGATGCCTAAAGGGTTAAAAGGCATTGAATGGTGACTGAAAAAAAACACATTAAGCAGCTTTTCAAAAGAGTAACCTCTCAGGTTGTCAAGTTTGAGTGTGAAAAATGTGACATGCTATACAATGGAAGCTACTGATTTGGGATGCAAATAACAGTGAGCATCTTGATGTTTTAATATATCACATAAGAGGCAACGATAGCAATTACTCCGAATCCAATGCTCTTAACTAATTCTGATTAATGAACAGCTGGTAAGGTCATGCAACAATAGAAATTGAATTTACCTGACAATCCCCCAAGTTATGAGTGTATCGTTTAGGAAGGCCAGAAGCTTCAAGTAACGAGTAGAAAGCTTTGATATCCTCCATCATTTCTTCTTTGGATGGAAGTGCAATTCGATTAGACAAAAGACCTGCTATCCACTTGCTCTGAAGTTCAAACTGTGGGAAAGGAACAACCTGCCACCACAATATTCAAAGATTTACTCCAACCTTCAAAAGAATGAACCAAATATGGCATATGATTTAAAGTGGAGAAACACCTTCCATGGTAACCCAACAAAGGAAAGTGAAGGAGCCAATGCTGGCGGGAAGACATGCTTGTACAGTGGCCCCACACGGTTGTCATCTACAGTCACAATGCCATTGGTTTCAAGAAAAGGGAAATGATACTTGTACCTTGAAAAAGGAAAAAGATTACTATTCATATTCCATTTTTCTTGCACTTTCAATTCAATTACTTCACATTCAATATGGAACATCACATAATAACATCAATTCCTAAAACAAGCCAAAGCAAGTTATACCCTGTGCAGTGAAGAATGATGTCAGCAATGACAACACTCCCATCTTGGAAAGCAACACTTCCATCGTCATGGGCACTTTTGATCTGCAGCGGTTTAAATTATATCAAAACTTAGGATCTACCTATCTTCTAGCATCAGGGTCAAAGATAATTCCCTTGATGAACTTTTCATCATATGGCCACCCAATTCTTACCATGGGTGAGTTCTTTTACCATAGAATGAAGCCACATGTTATCATAGCCAGGCTGCTTTCCAATGGCTTCATCAGCAACAGATCTTGATGCAATGTGGACTTCTTTGGCAACTCCAGCTAGTTCTCGAGAAATATCAGCAGAACTAGCTGCACCCCCTATTAAAATTACAACCTATGCAAAGCAGGAAGTAGATAAGAGAAGCTAACCAGTAAGAATTAAAATAATCTACCCTATTAACCGTGTCCTGCTTCATTAGAAGAACACAATCTAGAAGTTTCTACAGAATGCAGAAAGTGGGACAAACCTGATCTCGAAATGGTTCTGGATTGCGGTAATTATGGCTGTGAAATTGCTTTCCTTTCCATGTATTGATACCTGAAAAGTATGTAATGGCATTAAGGGGAGGGAGAAAAAGTGAGAACCAACTTTACTTTTGTTATGCCTTCAAATTGCATTACATAAGCATGAATTCAGAAAGAAAAAAGTCTGGATGAGCTTCATTAGTACTTTAGAATTATTACTTTTAATTTGGGTATAGATATTAGGGCTAATATTATATTTTCTTTTCCATCCTGTATTTACAAGCTTTCCCACCATTTCACTCTAAAAAGTTAATGCTGCAATTTAAATTGGCAACCTCAAAAGCTCCTTTCTTGAAGCTTCTCCAATTGCAGTCTACCAAAAGTAATTTACTTCCCATACGGTTTATACTCACACAATGCATAACTCAATTTAAAGACAAAGATTCTTCTATACATCCCAAGCAACACAAACCCAAACCGATTCAATTTCCCATGAACAAAATCTCAAAACCAATATAGATTCAGAACTTTAGATGTTCAAATCCAGAGCATGAACGCAAACCCAAAAATCCCAAAATCCAATTATCAACATCAACCAAAATTTTTTTTAAACTTTCTCCAGAAATGATATTCATACCTGGGATTTCAGCAATACGAGGCTCAGTATAATGCCCATTACAGACAACAACAGCATCATAAATCTCATCATGCACACCATCACCTCCCTTGCTCTTAGACTTAACCTTCCACTTGCCACCCTCCACCAAATCCACAACCATCACCTCCGTCTCGAACCTCACAATCTCAGATATCCCAAACTCGCTCGCAAAGTCCTTCAAATACCTCAACACCTCTCTGTGACCCGGAAACCTTCTCGGGTCTCTCTTTTCGTCTTCTTCTTTGGCCACAAATGGGTAGTCCCTGAAACCCATGGACTCTCTCGGGAGGTTCGTCCGGAGCGACTGGTACATGCTCGAATGGACCGTGGTCCGATCCGGGTGCAGCCCAAGTGGGTCGGATTCTACCTTCGGAGTGTAGACCCACGTGCCACCCACTTGTTCTCCTCGCTCAAAGACCACGACTTTGTGGCCTTCTCGCCAGAGCTCACGTGCTGCAACCAGGCCGCCGGCGCCAGCGCCAATGACTGCCACTTGGCGGGAGGCCAGTGGGTTGAGAGCGAGCTGCATGGTGGAGTTGTGGACGAGAGTTTGGCAGAAGACGGTTTTTCGGCGTTTTGGGTTTGGGCCGTATGGCTGTGAATTGTGATCGAGTGATGTTGTTTTAAGAAGTTACCAAAATTCTCTTGACCAAAAAAAGAAGTTACCAAAATTCTTTGAAAAATTTTCATAATTATTTATTACAAATGTGATTAATGCTAAAGTCAAAAGCTAAGCTGGATCCAACGCAAATTTTCAATCTGATCGCACCTTGAATTTGATCAAACCATCTACTTGGACTTTTTTCTATTACCTCACACTTTGAATCTCATTTATTTATAATAAAAATTGTAAGCTGTGTACGGGAGGAGTTATCGTCCATCGTTGGCCCCTAGTAGAATTATTTGGGGCCTGAGAGGCCGTTATTTACTTTGTGGCGGATGTCGGCAGTTCGAGTGCTTTGGGATTTGTTTTGGTAGCACCAAAAAAAAAAAAAATTGGAACATCAACTTCCATTTCAAGGATGAATTTATTAATCAATGATTCAGATTAATTAAGACCGCAAACCCTTCTGACGAAAAAAAAATTACATACATTTGTTATTCGAACCAGACCCCAAACCCTTCTGACGAAAAAAATAAACTTACCAACCACTTAAACATCCCCTTACTGAGGAACAGGAACACATCAAGATTTCCTGGGATATTTAAGATGAACTTCAAAAGAAACAAGGTGGTCGCTTGTTTCACCTTGAACTGGGCGGGACATCATTTGATGTCACGTATCCATTTTCAACTCCATTTAAGGTGTATTTTCTGAAGTCCTCATGAGCTTGCAATACTAAATGGTGATCTTCCCACTCGTCCTTGTATGTCTCCGGTCGTGCAAACAAGTTCTCTATAGCTACAAAGTACATTTGCTTTCTCCATTCTTCAAAGGCTGGGCAGCCACACTCAGCTGCAAGCCAATCGTCGTATCCAAACTGCAGAATAACAACACTTGATATTTATCTCGTTCATCATAAACAGACACAAGTATGAAGATTAGTAAAATTTATGGTGAGAGGAAAAAGATAATGATAATAACCATAAAGATCAGCAGCATATATCATATTATTCTTCCCATTAGTATTTTCATTTATATCCAAAATGAATATACATGCAGATTTAATTAGTGCAACTGAAGGTTCCCAACAGACTAGAGAGAGATGAAACGGCATTCTGCCACAGCCAAGAATCACATTGATTGGTTTTTGAAGACCTAAATATGATGTTTAGACATGATATACGTGCTTAAATTATCTTATTTGCATAAGTTCATCGTGTGGGGATCCAGTCAAGGATATCTGAAACAAGACTTCGTTTAGCAATTACATTGTAGCCAGTGCTCTCAACCACGGATGACGAATGAATTTGTGCTATGGTCATATGGGTTGAGACTAACTAACAACATAGGCAGTCAACCAAAGAGAGTGAATTTACCTGATAATCAGCAATGTTATGAGTGTATCTCTTGGGGATGCCAGAAGCTTCGAGTAAAGAGTAGAAAGCTTTGACGTCCTCCATCATCTCCTCTCGCGATGGAAGTGCGATTCGGTTAGACAAAATACCTGCTATCCACTTGCTTTGAAATTCAAACATGGGGAAAGGAGCAACCTGGCACGGAGATATTCAAAGATTTACTTCAACCATAAAAAAACAATGAACCAAAAGATGCAACAAAAAATATGGCATTTGTTATAAAGAAGAGAAATACCTTCCATGGTAACCCAACAAAGGAAAGTGACGGAGCCAAATCGGGTGGGAAGACATGCTTGTACAGAGGCCCAACACGGTTGTCATCCACAGTCACGATGCCATTGGTCTCAAGGAAAGGGAAATGAAATTTGTACCTTGAAATAGGAAAAAAAAAAAAAGGGATTTCAATTTTGTGGCACTTTCCATTACTTGACAGTCAATATGGAACACTACAACATAGCTTGAAGTCCAAAACAAGCCAAAGCAAGTATACCCTGTGCAGTGAAGAATGACATCCGCAAGGACAACACTCCCATTTCGGAATACAACACTACCATCTTCCTGGACACTTTTGATCTGCATTGGTTTAAAATTTAAAAATTATCAGTACTTTGGATCAACCATCCTTCGAGCATCAGGCTCAAACAAAGTTGAACATTCTCTGGATGAACTTCCCATCAAAGCCACCCAATTCTTAACCATGGCTGAAGTCTTTTACCATAGAATGAAGCCACATGTTATTATAGCCCGGCTGCTTTTCAAGGGTTTCATCAGCAACAGATCTAGATGCAATGTGGACTTCTTTTGCAACTCCAACTATGTCTCGTGAAATATCAAGAGCACTAGTGGCGCTCCCTATCAAAATTACTACCTATGCAAAGCAAGAAATGGATAAAATAAGCCACATACTATATAGAGTAAAAATAAAACAAAAACAAAAGTAGGTTATAAATTCCTACAGGATGCAGAAAGTGGCAACACAGACCTGATCTCGAAATGGCTCAGGGGTACGATAATTGTGGCTGTGGATTTGCTTCCCTTTCCATGTATTGATGCCTGAAAAACAGTGTACATTGCATAAAGCAGAAGAAGAAAAGTAAAAACCAAAACACAAGCCTGAACGCAGCATTAAGAAAAATATCTCATTCCATAAATTTTAGCTGAGAAGTTCAACTCTATAACCTCAAAAGTTCCTTTTATGAAGATCTTCTCAAATTGCACTCTACCAAAAGTAATTTTCTTCCTTCAGCCAATACAATTGTACACTCACACAAGGCAGAATCAATCAGGTACCTAAACCAATATTAAAGGTCCAAACTTTGTGCCTCAAATAAATAAAAAAGATCCAAAGGATCACAACCCAATTCGATTCATATTCCTCATGAACAAATCTCAAAGAACCCAATACAAAGTTCAGAGCTTTAGCAACGATATTGATACCTGGAATTTGGGCAACACAGGGCTCAGTATGATGCCCATTACACACAACAACAGCATCAAAAATCTCATCCTCCACAACCTCACCTCTCTTACTCCTGGACTTCACCTTCCACTTGCCACCCTCCACCAAACCCACAAACACCACCTCAGTCTCGAACCTCACAATCTCAGAGACCCCAAACTCAATCGCAAAGTCCTTCAAATACATCAACACCTCTCTGTGACCCGGATACCTTCTGGGGTCTCTCTCTTCATCTTCTTCTATGGCCACAAATGGGTAGTCCCGGAACCCCATGGCCTCTCTTGGGAGGTTGGTCCTGAGCGACTGGTACATGCTCGAGTGGACCCTGGTCCGATTCGGGTCGAGCCCAATTGGGTCGGACTCCACATTCGGAGTGTAGACCCAAGTGCCGCCTACTTGGTCTCCTCGCTCGAAGACTACGACTTTGTGACCCTCTCTCCGGAGCTCACGTGCGGCGACCAGGCCGCCAGCTCCGGCGCCGATCACTGCCACGTGACGAGAGGCCGTTTCGTGGTGTGTGGGTTGCATTGGATTTGGCGTTACGGGTCTGAAGTGTAGACAATGTGGAGGATTTAAATAATAAAAAAGGAAAATTCATTTTTACCACTAAACAAAATAGTGTGAGATTGAAAACTAAGACTGCGTCTGCTGGTTTTGGTGACATTGCTGTCTCATTTGTTAGCTTACGAAGGATGTGCGTCGACTCATTTCCGGTGGGCGGTGGCGGCAACTAAACTAGTAAACAGACTATTACTATCTTCTGTTGCAATGACGTAATAATTTGGGGCGGGTAAAAAACTGCAGCACAATTTTTTATTTTATTCAAAGGGTGATATTGTTTTATTGATAGAGGGGAAATAACAAGTAAAAAAAGTCGGACTATATTCTAGAGGATTAAGCATTATTTTGCTTATTAATAGAGCCTTTCTACAATTAAGGATTTAATTATTGGACTAATTGAGTAGTTTAC
Source organism: Prunus persica (assembly GCF_000346465.2). Taxonomy (NCBI): domain Eukaryota; kingdom Viridiplantae; phylum Streptophyta; class Magnoliopsida; order Rosales; family Rosaceae; genus Prunus; species Prunus persica. The sequence continues at coordinate 8,900,345 of NC_034013.1, read as the reverse complement.
TCTCTCATATACAAGCAGGAGAGAGAGCCTTCCCTTAAAAACTACAGTATTATTCAATTCGTGTATTATTACATATTGGTTATTTTATACACATTAATATGCGACAATACAAGAATTTAAACTAGGATCCAAACAACTCAATTTAGTTTGATTTCGCATATTAACGTCTAAAAAATATGACCCACTTAATACTTTGAGTTCTTTCAAATGTAATTTCTTTCTCTAATTTCATTTTTTTTTCTATTTTTTTTTTCCTCTTAGCTTTTGCTTTCAGTTGCTGAATTGCTGTTTGGTGGGGTCAATCTTTTTCAAAGGTTACACTTTATCCCTGCCTCTAACATTTGGGTTTTGATGGTTTTTCCATCCTTCGTACTATTTTACAGTGCTTCTATTTTATAGAAGCATATGCTCCACACACAAAAAAAGAAAAGAAAAAACCCCTAAAAATCCACAAACCCTTCAAATTTGACGTCATTCTTTCTTACTCAAGTTCTTTTTTGATTTGGTGGTGTGCGGTATGTTTTCTGAAAGTCCCGGGGGGGAGGAGGGGGGGACCTTTTAAATTGAGTCGGCCGACTCAGCACATTGATTTATCAAATCTTCTTATGTTGGACATGCGAGATTGAGAGTCAAATTGGACAAGGAGAAGTTGGACCTGGAAGTTTTTTAGGGAGATAAGGACAACCTACATGTGGAAATTGAAGGATTGCGATTAGGCCCAACAATGAAATAAAGTTTTGATTTTCTTCCTCTTCTTTCTTTCTATTTTAAAACAATGCCGTGGACATCAAGCATTTTTTATTTTTGCCGTGTTGAATTCCTATCTCAGGGAAATTTAGGGTATAAAGGGTAATCTCAATGATATATGGAAAGATATTCTCATCCTTGAGGTAGATTAGGTAAATCTTACTTTGTTAAAAAGTTCATATTCTCATGAATAGTCTCTTCACCTACGTGTAATGAACAACAATGATTTTGCTAAGTAATAGTAACAATCGACATGATTTTTGTGTCGTTTTTCACATACATACGACATCAAACTCTTAATTCTTAAAATTTATTAAACAAAAGATTTTAAGTCGCATAACCGCAATCAAACAAGATTACAAGCAGTGGCGGAGGGAGCTAGCTAAGGCCCCAAATCTTCATTAGGATATTGTCTTATTATGTAACACCCCGACTCCAAATTAAATGTTTATTTTAATCGATTTATATAAAATTACGAATTTACCCTTGGGATAGGGGTAAATTGGTCACTTTCTTCTTCGGAAGGATTTTGGGACCACGAGTGGTATTTCTAGGTAGATGGTATTGAGACGAATTCGTAGACACGCGGTAGGCTTGAATCGAGGTTGTAACGAAAAAGTTACGGGCAAAATAGTACCAGTGGCAAACTTGTAAATATTTCGAAAAGGGTTAGGGTAAAAAATCAGATTTTTCTCAGTTCTCTCTCTCTCTCTTCGCGCGCGACACTCTCTCTCTTCTCAGTCTCTCTCTCTCCCCAACGTTCACTCTCTCTCTCCTCGGTTCGCGCAGTTCCGGCCACGGCAGGACCCGAGATCGGTCCCGTTCGACTCGTCTCGTCGCCTCGGTCAAGCTCTGCCCGTTTTTCCCGTCGAAAACCACGGATTCCGGCCGCGAGCTCGACGGTTTTAAACCGAAGCTTTCCAGCCGTCGCGACGCCGCCTCCGCCGCCCAAACCCGGTGATTAAGGTATGGTTTCTCCTCAATTTTCTGAGTTCTAGCTGATGTTGGTATAGGTTTTGATCGATTTCGAGTCTAGAAAACTGATTAGAAATCTAGGTTTTGGGCCGAATTTCAAAATAAAATTCCGGCCAGTTGCCGGCCGAATTGGAGCTTCTCGTAGTTGAGTAAAGTGATCCTGACCTCGAGTAGAAGCTAGGGTAGGAAGGGTGAGCTTGGGTGTGGAGTTTTTCCGTCACCGGAATTACTCTGCACACCCACGCGCTGCCGGCGCGTGTGGCGGCGCGTGGGTGAGTCTGGTGAGGATGTAAATTGACCCGATGAGATCCTTAGGTTGTCACGAGCGCATAGGAATTCACGGATCTCAATTCGGATGTCGTTTGACTATCGAACGGATTTTCGCATATTGTGCGTTATCCGGGTTCGATAGGTTTCGACCGTTAGATTTTTCCCAAATTAAAATATGTTGTTCTAGGAATTCCTAGGACCGTATGAGACGTCACGAATTCTGAATCGGAGCCCCGGATGTTCCGATTCAAAAATGCAAAGTTTGCGGGTTAGCGATAACCGTAAAATCGTGAACGCTTCCTAAACCTGTAATCGGACCTTAGGATACCATCTTCGACGTGCACGTATGGGAATTTGGGGAGTTAAGCATTTAATTTGTAATTTCCGCTTAGACGTGGTTTTTATATTAATTAACGGTTCGTATTTCGAAATAGGTATTTCGACTGCACGCACACAGCAAGCAGGACCTTCACGTGGTCAGGCAGCGAGGGAATACTTGTGAGTGGACTTTGTTTTAATCATATGCCTGGTTTTAATTAATGAAAGATTTTGCATAATGTTTTAGTGGCTCCTGGATTTTATATATTATATGCATGGATTAATTTTGATGGGTGTATAGCAATTGGCAATATATTATGAGTTTGGCCTTTTGGGTTTTGAGAGTGTATTTCATGTATAGATTGTGGGGAAGTATATTTTGATATATATTCTTTTAGAGGAGATATTTGGGTTGTTGGAGAGTGATATGGAAGAATGTGATTAGAGAGGAGTTGTGGGATTACACTACGTAAGTACCTTCCCCAGTTACTAGTCTCACTCGCGGCGTTGGATGTTCCGGCGGGTGAGACACTTTCCGTATGCGGCGTTGGATGTTCCGGCGTACGGAAAGACTGTGTATAGAGTTTAGGGTCATCACCATGGCGTTGGATGTTCCGGTGTGTGATGATCCAGTCTGCGCGCGTAGGACATAGTTTGAGAGCTACACATGGCGTTGGATGTTCCGGTGTGTGAGCTTTGGAGTTTCGTCCCCCGGTTGGACCGCTCATCCCTAGACGCAGGATAGCACCTGAAAATCCTGCTGACTAGTCAAACGATCCCCCAGTTGGATTGTTTTCCCCGGTACCTAGGTGGTGTGATGAGTATATCGTATAGTTATTTATAGTTATTTATATGTATATATATATTTATATGTATAATTATTGAATATGTATAGTTGAGTGTGAAATGAATTGGAGTTGTTTAATAGTTGACAGGAGTGGTGAGTTTGAGGGAATGGGGTTCTTTTTGGAAAGAGATAACTGATGTTTTAGAAGAGTTTTAATGAAACATGTTTTAAGGACCCGCCCCGAATTTTCTCAAAATCCGAGACGAACCCTTTGGAATTCCTGACATCACCCCGATGTCAAGCCCACTTACTAAAAACCGAGACTTCCTGCCGAAATTTCGGCAGAGTCTCCTCTATAATTTGGACATTTCCCAAAATTTATACCTGCATGAAAACGCATCTAATATTCCCAACTGGCAGCATGCACAATATAGGTTCATGCAATTCACACAAATGGGCCTTCGGCCTTTCCATAATTCCTACCAACTACCAAACATTTCAAATACCAATATGACTAACATTTAGTCTGCGCTGCACTATACCTTAGCTGCCTACGTACCC